>NC_056732.1:231877288-232014788 GCF_019279795.1 Protopterus annectens | reverse complement strand
GGAGGCACGAAAACAGGGCCAATACTGACATGTTGCTGTGATAACCTCATACATTTACTGGTGTAACAGGGTTTGTTGTGACATGTGTCCTATGAGGGATATGAAGTCAGTAACTCTCATGGCTGTCACCATGTACTGACTGCAATCCTCCGACTATGCTTCTGCAGTTCTAAGATAGGTAATGTGTGAGTAACACAAGACACATAAGACTCCAAACACTAGCCAGTCTGCAGCTAATCCTACATGTGGGAGTTTCCTCAACCACATAACACTGTCATGACAGGTATTAAATCATGTAGACCAGCCATATCCACATAAACCCTATTAAGCCAACGTTACTTCAAATGCAGAAGAGCAAAACTTACATTCTGTAATCATGTCTGGAACATCCCCCTCCTGTTTGTTGGCCTGTCTCCACAGTGTATGTTGTTAGAGGAATATCCCACTACCATCTGTGATGCTGTTTGCCAAACACTGACATGAAGTCCTGCTCACAGTGAATGAAAAGGGCCAACACCCACATGATGTCCCTAGTTATAGCCTAGGAGTGTGTGTTCCATGCAATTGGCTATGGGGGTGTTACCACAGCTGTTCCACATGCAATCGGCTAGTGGAGGACTGCAAGTCATGCACAGGCCATCAGCTGATCATGAGCATCTCTTACAAAACACAAGCTGCTGCCTAAGCAAAGCAGGTGTACTTCTCCACATCCACCAGAGAGGGAGTGAGAGAGACAGACAGAGACAAAGTAAGACAGGGAGGGGGTAGGACAGTAAAAGCTAAGCATGTTTGTGTCACACACTTACCAGTACAGGGCTTCAAACACCTGCCTGACTACATATTGATATTACATGTCTATGCAGTTATTGCATGTGCCACAGAGCTTACATGGTAGGGAGCTGTCCAAAGGTATATTTGACGGTGAGTGACAACAGCAACAGTGATAAAGGACTGATAAAGTGGGTGTAGTACATGTGCCTGTCCACAAGAACAGGTGTCAAGAATGACACAGCAACACTCTTTCAGGGACTGACACATATTATCACAGTTGGTAAGGTCAGGATTAGAATTCCTAACTAACTAGTTTGCCACACTACAGTAATACGCAGGTATCACATGCACCACAGAGGTTATCAGGCTGTTATATGGGCGAAGGGTATGTCAAGGTGTCTGGCATCAGAAGGCATGCTTCAGTAAGCCAATGAGAGGTGTAGTGAGTGTGAATGGCATCCAAATCATTATACTCCCCCCCCCCACACACACACACACACACACAGGTTTGCCAGTACTGGCATGCATGGGTGCACTGCTTCACAGGTGTGTAGTGGTTGACTGTGCCAGAACGTTGTACAAGGCTGGATAAAGGCATCAGGCCACATGACAATGATCTGCAGTGTGGCTCAGGGGTGTTTTCTCTGGATTGGCCCACACAGGTTGGTATTGTATTCACCATCCACACATCTGGGTTACTATTGTGGGTGGCTAGTGCTGTGCAATGCTTGCCATGTATGTGTTATATATTCCATAACATGGATGGTGTCTGGGGTGTGCACACATCCCACATGCATGTTCTGTGACATGTGGAAGTGTACCTGGGGTGTTTGGGGCATGTTATGTAGACAAATTGTTATCATCTGATGTGCCATTCCTGACCTCATGTGGTGAGAACTGGCAATGGAAACCAGGTTGACCCTGCACCTACATTGACATTATACAGGTATTCACTGGTGTCAGTGGCATCTGGCCATATAGGGCATGTGTATATAGCATGGTATTTCCTATGTGGGTTACATTTGCTGACTCTACAGTTGTTGCAGGTGTCCAGTGGGGAACATAGCAAAGGACCACTGTATGTAATGATTTGCCTATTGTAGGGATGAGACAGGGTGTCATGTCCTCTGTAGTCCACTTCAATCACACAATGGTTACTATTTGTGGGGAATATGCAGGGAACTACCAACATAGTGGTTGTTGCCTAGCCAAGTGTGTTTGTGTATGATACATGGGTGGAGAGTGTTCTCTGGGTAATACAAGGGTTGCCTATATTGTTCCCCAATCCATGATGTCGTATGTAGGGGTATGGGTTGCCTGTACCACCCTCTCTGCTGTTTGACATCTGTTGTCCTTGTAAGATGGACATTGTGACATATAATAGGCCCACCATATAAGAAATTTGCAAAACCCACTCCACAATGAGTCCTGTTATTACACACTCACAGCTACCTCCAAACAGGATACTAATAACAAACACACAGATTCTCACAGTTGCCACATCTGGGATTAGGACTCCTACCTAGCTAGTACATCACACTACAGCATTAAGCAGTTATAGCACTCACCACAGAGCGTACGGGCTATTTATTCCCCAAAGGTGCATTTCAAGGTGAATGACATCAGCAGGTTTGCCAATGAAGGGCAATGGAAGTTGCAGTGACTGTGAATGGCCTCAAAAGCATTGATTCCTACACAGACAAACAAACACACACAAAGCATTATGCAGTTATAGCATGCACCATGTAGCTTAGTGGGGTCTTTATTTCCCAAAGGTGCATTTAAAGGTGAATGACATCCGCAGACTTTCAAAGTAGGGCAATGGGGAGTGTAGTGACTGTGAATGGCCACAAAAACATTGCTCCCTACACACACAACCAACCACACACAGTTGGCATGTCTGGGATTAGAACTCCTACCTAATTAGTACATCACACTACAGCATTACACAGTTATAGCACACGCCACAGAGCTTATAGTCTTACTTCTTCAACAAAGGTGTATTTCAAGGTGAATGACATCAGAAGGCTTGCCAAATTAGGGCAATGGGGAGTGCATGTGTGTGCATGGGCCATAAACCATTCATCTGGAAGCAGACACAACACTCAGGCACACACAGGTTTATATTTCACATGTACATGTATACAACTGCTAGATGAATAATGACTTGAACAGTCACGTTACACAGCTATCACAAGCACCATAGACACTATAGTGCTGAGGGATACCAGAGGCAAATGTCTACAGTGATTGACATTTGCGCATCATGTGGTTTTAGCCAATTGGATGTGTGCTGGGTAGGACAGGCCTCGTAATGGGAGACTGTTTGTCACTGTCTGCCACTCTCTTCCACACATCTAAGTATGTGTACGTTTGGCCTATTATTGTGTGTTATCCTTGAATATATGTGTGTATTCCTATCCAATGTGTGTGCAAAGCATGACTGGTGTGCAATGTGGAGTGTGTGCACAAACATCTGTGACTGTCAGGTATGTATAGTCCAGTGTTGTTGCCAGACATGGGCTTCATTTCTGTAAGTGTGGGAGCATGGCCAGTATGACCTTTCATTCTTTTGTTGTCAGACATGGGCTTCATTTCTCTAAGTGAGGGAGCATGCCCAGTATGACCTTCTGTATTGAATGTGTGAATCCATTCCAGGTAGGTTTTACTCCAGTGCAGGCTTTTGTGTTCTACACCTACAGCTAGAAACCTGTTTCTTTGGGATATCTGTAGATTGGTTAACAATATGGGGTCAAAATGGGCAAAGGATAGTGGGTTACAGTAGGTAATTGTGTGTATGCTGCTTCTGCTACATGGTTTTGGTGTTAGCAGAGATATTCAGACATATGTACTGTTTTACACTGTGATGTTTTATGTCATCAACTACTGTCAGGTATACATATTTGTTTGCAGTAATTTCTTGGGGAACAGAGGGTTAATGAAGCTGTGTCCAGTATTGTGGTCTGCAGCCTACATATTCTTACACAATTATGCCATTCTGGAGGGGAAGCTGCAGTCACTTGCTGATGGGTCTGTGTAAATCATTCAGCACCTTGGTACAGTGGTGGCTGAGGATCCCATGCTTGTACATCCATCAACATGACAGTATAGCCATATCCTGCTGTGGCCATACCTCACAGCTGTACAGATTCACACAGGTTACCCAGAGGCAGGGGTCATATTTCTGGCCATTACCCCTTCACATTGTGGTTTGCAAGCAGATTTGTAGCCACCCATTCCTGTGTTTGCAGGCAGGGATAGTATGTGCACATGGCTGAGTGTTAGACTTTACACACTCCATGGCATCCATGCTCCCTCCTCTGTTATTCTATCCTCTTCCAAACATTATGCAAACATTATCTGATAAGTTCCCTATAGTTATCATCTCATCCCAGCAGTAATTTGGTGTTGGTCCACAGCTCATGCAGTAGGACACGGTGGACATGTTACTGTGATTTGTCCACATGGCCTTGCATCTGGATTCTGTGGACTGTGTTATGTTGCTATTTGGGAGTCCATGACATAACATACATTGGCAGTACGGATGAGACACAGGCCTTTGGCAGAGGACTGCAGGGCATTTGGTAGTGATGCAAGCCAGCTGTAGCAGGTCGTTGCATTGTGTCACTCCTACAGTCCCAGACTGCAAGCCACTATATTTCCTTGGGGAGACAGGGTAGGTGTGCAAGGTGTTAATGTCAATAGTTGCTGTTATTATTGATCCAATGGTGTGGATGCTGGCAGGGTGCTACTTACAGCTAGGGACACACCTGCATGGGACACGTCTTCAGCCTGCTGCATTCTGTGGCTATTTGCATATGGATGTGGGGGTCATATCATACTCATTCCCAACAGCAGGGATAGGATCTGTGAGGTACCTTTGGGTGATGGTGGAGTGAGCTGGGTGCGTGTGTGCTACAGAAGCTACTTGCAGCTGACTCACAGATATAAGTGGGGTATTCCACTCATGCTGGCTTGTGCAGGGACATCAGCAGTTTCTCAATACTTCATACCTGTGACCTTTGTGGTCTGCCAGTGTTTGGCCAGACGACATCAGTATTCCATACTACAAACCCAGCTAATGTGCTGCTAACCTGTATGTACAATTCCAAAGGTGTGTCCATTTGACATTAACAGTTTATACGCTGTCTGTCTAGGGTACTTCCACCTGTGTACTGTTTGCATGTCTGGACCCACATTCATGCCATGTCCATCTTTCAGATAGTGACAGATATTACATCCAAACAATTACTATGGCTTACTGCTGGAATTTGTCTTTCTGGGATGCATTGTGTTTGGCACTGCAGTTGTGAGAACTTGGCCCTGTCATCAGCAGTACTGGCCAATGGCCACCAGGACAAACCTCACCATGCCTACATGCTGACCACTCTCACACAATATACAACACACACCAACCTAACACACACAGACCTTGCATATTGTACACATTTTACAATCTAGCCTGCTACTTTGGCTGGCTCAGGTAATCTGTGCTCCACTGTTATTATACCTACACATACATGTTACTATATTTTTACATAGGATTGTGGGGGGGGGGCACACCTGACAACTGTACACATTTGCTATGACTGTACTGGTATTTCAGGTACTCCAGTTCATTCTGTATTCTGGCCTATCATGCAGACTAGAGGCATATCAGAGTACTACAGTTCTTAGGTTTTATTGACCTACATTTCAGTTTCAGACTTCTTACCCTTCAGAACTAACATCCCATTGCCTGACCTGTTGTAGTCTGTCTGTGTAGGTCTGGAGGGGGGCTGTTCTCCATAGTCATCAATCAGAGGCCTTAGCACAACCTTTCTTTATGTTTGTCTATGCCTGTCCTGCTGGCTGAGACTGTTGTTGGGTATGTGAGCCTCCCTGACTGGCAAGTTTGTGTACTATGAACACACATTTGGCCCACCACATTTCCTGCAGTGGGTTTTGTCACCTTGTCTAGTGCTGGCTACTATGGTGGTCCAGTTTTTGTTATAGATTTCATGCTGCCACTATAGGTGTCTACTATCTGCTGGCATCCCATTCAACCACCTGATTCCCTTGCATGCTTACATCCATACCATAGATACAAGTAACAAAACATACTACTCCATTCAGCAATTGATAGGGAGAGTGACTTACCTTGTGGCTGTCCAGTATTGAGGATGGTGATGGAAGACTGACTATGTCGGATGTACATAGTACACTCCCTATACATGGTTAAGCGCAGGTTGTGTCATGTTAGGCATCCCTTTTACTGCATGTGTGAGTCAGAGAGAGGTGTCATTCCCTGGGTTCCTACCGTGTCAGTGTATGTGCTATGTGTTGCTTCTTTGCCAAGGCCTGGCATACTGGGCATGCCTCCTTCTGCCTACTGGGGCAATCTCAGGTTGTTCCTCCTCCAAGCCACTCTTTACCTGTCCATGTCTTGACAATGGTGGGGGGCTTTGTGGCCCTGCCCCATGCTGCTCCACAATTTGGGTACATGTAGCTGGTGAGTACTGCAAGGCTCCACCGGATATGTCTAAGTAATGGAACCGTGACTTGAGCATCCCAAACACATGCTCTATTATAATTCTGGTCTGTGTGTGTGCTTCATTATGGAGTTCTTGTCTGGGTGTGTGTGCATTTCTGATGGGTGTCATCAGCCATGGTTCCAGTACGTAACCAGCATCCCCTACTAGGTGGCCATAAGGGATCTCCCCATTGGCAAATCTCTGGTACAGCTGCATCATATGCCAGATGTGGGAGTTGTGATAGCTTCCAGGGCAGCCAGCACACACATTCATTATAATGCCCTGGGCATCACACATGACCTGGCAGTTGATGGAGAGGAAGCCCTTGCGGTTGATGTAGACCCTAACCTGCTCACTGAGTGGTGCTTTGATGTGTATGTGTATGCAGTCTATTGCACCCACTACCTCAGGGTATTTTGCTATTTGCTGGAAGAGACGTATATTGCTGGTCAATTCCTCACGGGTGTTGTGGAAATATGCGTGCTCACTGGCATGTGCTGACATGGCATCCAGGAACTGGTGGAGTGCCCTGGATGCTGATGCCTGGGAGATCCCCATGATATCCTCACTTCGCCTTTGGAAGGGACCTGTGGCTAGTATTCTTAGGCCTACACATACCTCGGTGTCCACTGGGATGGATTCCCCTCTGTTGGTTCTGTGTGTGAGGAGTGGCTGGCACAGCTCAAGAATTTGCTGTAGGAGGTCCCTGTCCATCCTATAGTGCTCCACTATCTCCAGCTCATGTAGCCCCTGGTAGGTTAACCTGGGTCTGTACACTCTTCTCCTTCTCCTCACTGTGGGTTGGCCATCAGCATTCACATCCTCACCACCTCAGCCTCTTCCACATATTGATTTATGAGAGCTAATGCAGCCCCTATCATTTTGTTGCTTTTGTTAGGTAAAATTTCCTCGTTTGTGTACACTGGTGGTGTAGAATTTGTGGGAAAGGTGTTTGCATAGTTTATAGTGGTGTGCTGGGCTGGGCTGCTGCCTGTGTAATTGGCTGCTTCTGATACATTTCATCTGCCAGCTATGCTAGTTCTCCTTGATCACCTTCCTACTGCTATTTTCCCTTCCCATTGCCTTCCTGTTTAAGCCCCGAGGTGCGCTGCACAAACCCAATGCTCAGATGTGCACGGAGCTGCTATTTCCTGGTTTACTTTTTTTTTTTCATGTAAAACATGGTACACGGTGCGCACACCCTTTTAGGCAATGTAAAGAGTGCTTGACAGCTTCAGACTCACCCCCTTGCTTAGCTCTTCTAAGCTAAGGGCAAACCCGAGCCACAGGGCTCCAATAAGCTTACAGTATGCCTGACACACCCCTCTATGATGTCAGCTAGCTCTTAGGCTTACACCATGGTCTTCCTGCACCTACACATTTGGGTACAGGCAAGCCATGAGGGGAAATCTGGGATTCAGTATCATTCGCCTCATTTGCATAGGATTGCCTGCTAATGCCTAGTTACAAGTCCCACACTGAGCCTTCCCCCTTAGCAACCACTATTCACTGGCCTTGTTGTCTTCTGCCTACCATTGACTTTAATGGCAAAATTGTGATTTTGCAGGGAACGCTTTTTTCAGGGTTTTTCTGTTATTTTCCAGCCAATCCCATTTGTGCTTTGCTGCCCTGTGCTTAAATGGCCGAGATTGATAAAAAAAATAAAACTTATTTTTTTTTTGTTTTTGCAACTGTTTATGGCATGCTTTACATGTTATATACACCCTTTATTTGGAGCTGTCATGGCTCCGTTTTGTAGTTTGCAGAAATGTACTCAGTTACTAACTGAGTACATTTCTGCAGGTTACACTAGTCCTGCACGGCCGGCTGCCAGCTTCCTGGATCACAAATTCCCCTCATTTGCATGGTTTTCACCTGCAAATGGCATAATTTGCATACAGGAGCTGTGTCTGTGCAGGAATAGTGCAGGAGCACTTGAGCACATCCCGGGAGCTTGTTCTGGATCTCTGGGCAGCCATATTGCCTCCAGCAGCTCCTGCACTATTCCTGCACGCCGTACACAGCTTGCTGAATCCCTGGGATTGCGTAGTATTTTTTGTATGCGTGTATTGAATTATGTGGCTTTTACAGTAGAGATGTGTCTGTTTAATGTGTTCATACCTGTCAACTGTACAGAGTTTTGCAGAATGTCCAGATTTTTGCCTCATATTTTTGGTCCTCACTTCATAAAATTGTGGTTTTCTGGCAAATTATTGGCAAATCATTAAAGATTGAAGTTAGAAAATAATGACAGACATTCGAGTTTCTGACTTCATATCCTTTATAAAATTCGTGTTAATGCAAAACCTCTTATTCTATCAACTTTCCGAGTTTGTAAGAGCAATATTTAAAAATTGTCACTATTTTTGGTCCTTTGTTCCACTTTCATTTATGGCTTTGTCCAGATTTCTTGATCTAAGAGATTGAGAGGTATGGTGTGTGTGTGTGTGTGTGTGTGTGTGTGTGTGTGTGTGTGTGTGTGTGTGTGTGTGTGTGTGTGTGTGTGTGTGTGTGTGTGTGTGTGTGTGTGTGTGTGCGTGTATGTGTGTGTTTTATCTGACTTTGAATGCAGTGAAACCAAAAAACAAAGCTGCAACACATCCACCATGCAACAGGGTATAAGTTCCAAAACAGTTAGTTTATTCTGCTAACAATTACATGATTATTCGATTACTGCAATTAATACAATTAAGAACTCATCATTCCCTTTGTGTTTAAAAGCATAAATGCCTAATAACAGCATAAACAAAGACATAATCAAAAGGCATAGAGAAAACATTCCCTTACAAATTATATTCATATAGCAACCTTATGAATATACCAAAACAGTAAAAATTCACTATTTCCTGGACAGCATTTATGCTTTTAAACACAAAGGGGACTGATGAGTTTTTAATTGTATTAATTGCAGTAAGTGAATAATTATGTAGTTGTCAGCAGAATAAACTCACTGTTTTGGAAGTTATACCCTGTTGCATGGTGGATGTGTTGCAGCTTTGTTTTTTTTTATTTTCTCTCTTTTGGTTTCTGTAGTGTTGGTTTAGAATTATGTCGTTGTCTTTGAATGCCGCTTTGGATTCCACTTTGCATTCTACCCAAGGCAATGCTGGTGAGGATAAACTATTTTTGCTGACATTTTACGTGGGAGAGAATTTAAACTTTCTTCTGGTGACTTGTGGCTTGTGAGCGGAGAAAATGGCATTAAGGAGAAATTTCATGGTTTGGGGCAGCTGTTAATGAAGGAGGTGTCTGTTTTTATGACACTAAACGTCTTGAGTAGTATGTTTCCTTAAATATCACTCCCAGAGGCTTACGAATAAATCAACTACCTGCTGGTGAGTTCACAGACGAGGAAGGTGATCTTTTACAAGAATGGAGGACTGCATCTTTAAATTGTAACTTGGCTTGGTTATGAATTTTAATCAAGCGCAACCAAAGAGTGCTTGATTAGTTGCTCTTGGAGATAATGGCGGCACAAGATGTGTTAATCTGTGAAACCTCTGAGGTCAAATTTCAAGAAGCCATGGCCAGGAGGGTAAAAGTTAAATTACAGCAGGCTGAAGCAACCATTTTGGTTTGCAAAAAGAAAAAGCTTAATCGAGACATCGGAGACTTCCAGCATAACATGGTATATTCCAGGCCACTGAGGGAATGCCAGGAAGGCCATGGGGCAGGGGAGGAGCAGAAAGCATACGGGATTCCTCCTTCTCATCAGCGGAGATGAGTGCGAGTAGTAAAAAGTGTGTGTCATTTGACAATGTGTCTCTGGTGGATATAAATGATAAAACTCAAAAAAATCTCTTCAAGTCATACAGCCTCCTAAACAAGGAAAAATGCAGAATTAATAAAGGAAAGGTCGGGGTAAATACAACCAGAAGTAAGGAATGTTTTTTCATTGAACTTTGAGCCAGTTTTGACTGTTGGCAACACAAATGCTGATGCACGATCATTGTTTTATGACACTAAGACTGTAGAAGTTAACACTCTTGTGAATTCCACATCTTGTATGGCCGACAAATTTGTTGAATCTTTAAAAATTGTTAATCTATCTGATTTATCCTTACAGAAAACATGGTGAATGTCTTGTTAAAAGGCCCTAAGTTTGCACCTACCGGATTACCATGTTTGGCTGATTTGATTCTAGATATTAAACGTTTTTGTCATAAATTACATTTAAAAGTTTACTTTTCTAATTATAACAAAAGTGATGCCAATATCATGAATGTTGAAAATGAAAATGATTCTCTGTTAGACGTGAGTTTATATCAGACTGATTTATGTGATGTCAGTACTGCAGTGGTGGTGCTGCAGTAGCGTTGTCACCTCACAGTAAGACATTGTCCTGTTCGATTCTCAGCTAAAGCGTCTTCTGTGTGGAGACATGTGTAAATGGGTGTACCTTCATTGAAGGTTGTACGTCAGGGCTGGCAACTTGGTACATAAAAATCTACTGCCAATCATTAGCGGACTGGAGTTCCGCTGTGGCGAACCCTAACCGGGAAAAGCTGAAAGATACAACAACATCCAAGAGGATGTCAGTGACATGGAAGTAGATTTAGAACATAATACTGCTATACAAAGTGGGGATGTCTTTAATGCTGGTTATTGTAGACTTGATGTTCCTATGTTCTCTAGGAAAAGTGGTTTTATGCCACCCAAATCATCTTTAGCTGTTAATTCATTTGAGGACGTTGTGTGTAGGAAGGTGGAAAAAGAGTTTGGTGCTTTTCTTAATAGCACCAAAAGTTTTAAATTAAGTAAAAATTAATGGACAGAGTTACAAATTTCATGATCTCACTTGAATGAATATGTCTTTAAGGAGGCAGGTAAAGGGAGTAACTGGGTAATTATAAGCAATAATCACACTAATCTAGACCACACCCATCCCTACTTCTTAGCAAAACTTCAACTACATTACCATGACTATAACTATCTTCCAGTCACAACTGAAAATAGCTATCTCCTTATTACTACTTTCCTCTCTTATTACTACTTACTTCCTAACCTCCTATGAACACTCCCTAACTGTTTCTCTCTCACTTCCTTCAAAACACACCTGTACACCTGTAACATCCCTATCCCCTTCCTTCTTACATTCCTCCTCACAATCCATGTACCTTCTTGCTAAATACCATAGGCTACTACACTGCAAACTACTAAAATCAAAAACAAAGAAAATAATTGAAGCTTTCCAAAAACTTAAACTAGAAAAATATGCTACATTACTCCTTCTACTACAAGATGGCGACATACACCCCAATCCAGGCCCACAGGATAATAAAACCACAACACATAGAAACCATACCAATCCCTTCTCTCTCTCTTCCTCCAAACCCACTAACCTACTATCCATGGCCCATCTCAATATACGTAGCATCTGTAACAAAATTAGTCAACTCCATGCCCTACTAGAAATACACAACTTTGATATCTTATGCTTATCAGAAACCTGGCTAAAGCCTTCAATTAAAGACATTGAGATTACCCCACCTGGTTATAACATTGTAAGACTTGATCACACCACCAGGAAGGGTGGGGGAGTAGCAATTATATATAAAACTAACCTAAAGCTTACTCTTCTTGACCTTACTCTCTCCCAAAACAACAATGCTGAAATAATTTGAATACAAATCAACACTACTAAAGCAATAAACGTCATTTGTGCATATCTCCCCCCAGGAAATAACATCCCTACCTTAGAACACATTCTAGAACAACTCTCTAATAAACTTCCTCAAGAAACACTATTTCTTGGGGACTTTAACATTGATTGGAAGTCATGTAGCAATACTAACCCTACTTCCCATATAAACCTTTATGGTTTTAAACAACTCATTAATAGTCCTACCAGAATCAATAAAAAAAGCAAAAAAGAAACCACCTTAGACTGGATCCTTACTAACTCCCCCCTGCAAACCTAACAAACTGGCATCCTTCCAGATGACATTAGTGATCACTCCCTCACCTACGTCATTAGAGCTAAAACTAACCTAAACTTTCCTACCACTCACAGAACACTATACTCCAAAAAACAATATATTCCTGAACAGTTTCAAACAGAACTATTACAATACAACTGGTCCCCTCTAAAACACCTCACACTCAACAAGGCTGTTGAACACTTCAATTCAGCATTCCTTGCAATCCTAAATCAACATGCCCCAAGTCGCACTATTAGAACAAAGACTAAGACAGCACCCTGGCTAACCTCTAATACTAAGCATAAAATTATACTCAGAAATAAATCTTGGAATAAATGGCGTTCCTCTAGAAACCCAACAGATCATCAAACCTTTAGAGAGCTCAGAAACAGTATCAAAAAAGCCATCCTATCAGATAAAAAGAATTTTTACTTTGAACTGCAGCAATCCACCAAAAAAGAACCAAAAAAATTCTGGTCTACTATTAACAATCTAATTACCCCAGGCAAATTAGTTACACCCAACCCACAGGACTCAGACCCCAAAGATCCCACTTTAATAGCCAATAACTTCAATACTTTCTTTACTACTTCCATACAAAGTCTAGCTAACCACCTATCTCCTGATACTTCTCAACTGCTCTTAAGTAGCTTCAATGACTCCCTTCCTCCTCTTCAACTACAACCCACACCCACCTCCTATATACAATCTCTTTTACACAAACTTAAACCCACTACCCCCTCAGCAGATAAGCTTCCTGCTGAATTCCTGCAAGTAGCAGCTAAAGCTATTGCCTACCCTGTCTCTATCCTAATAAACAGATCCATAAAAGAATGTACTTTCCCAGCAATCTGGAAAATATCATACATCATACCCTTACACAAAGGAGGTAAATCTACTGACCTTTCTAACTTTCGCCCTATCGCACTATTATCTCCTCTAGCTAAAATTATGGAAAAATGTATACACAAACAACTACTTAACCATCTCCTCCTTAACAACCTACTAGCTGACACTCAACATGGATTCAGGCCATCACATAGTACTACCACTGCACTACTTTCTTTCACCAACACTATCAACTGTAACTGTAACAACAACAAACTAACCTCTTCTCTTTTCCTAGACCTGTCAAAAGCCTTCGATATGGTAAACCATACACTTCTTCTACACATACTTAAATCCCTTGCCTTGGATTACTCTTCCTTAACCTGGTTTTCATCCTATCTTGAAAACCGACAACAAGCAGTACTCTGGAAAAATTCTCTATCTACTCTACTACCTATCTCTTTAGGAGTACCACAATGATCTATACTAGGTCCACTTTTATTCTCTATCTTTATTAATGATCTCCAATCATCTATCCAATACACTACCTGTATACAATATGCAGATGATTCCACCATAATTTGTACAGCTTCCTCTCAAACAGAACTCCAGTCCCCTACACAAGCAACCTTTTCAACCGTTGAACAATGGTTCTCAAAAAGATGTCTTCTCCTCAACCCCAAGAAAACTAAACTATTACTTTTTCCACCTACACACAAATCTACTCAACTATACTTTACTATCACTGCAAGTGATAATTCCCACATTTCCCCCGACTCTACTACAAAACTACTTGGTGTTACTATTGATAACAATCTTAGCTATGATCATCACATTAATAACACAATAAAAGCAGTTAATAAAAAGATTGGTTCACTGTACAGAATCAAACCCTTCCTTACACCCGAGGCACGGACTACCTTAGCACAATCACATCTTATCTCTACCCTTCTGTATGCTTCCTCTATCTACACTAATCTCTCTAAAGGTAACCTTAGGAAACTGACTACATCTTACCACAACATAGCTCGATTTGCCACTGCATCTCAATATAGAACTCACCACTGCCTAAACTTAAAACAACTACATTGGCTGGAACTTCCTAACAAGATTATCTATCAACAACTCTTAATAGCACATAAAATTTTATATCAACCCTCAAAAACACCAGTTCTTAGCAACCTCTTGACTCCCTATAATAACTTGAACCAACTACGCTCCTCCCAAAAGCTACAAGTTAACACTACCAGAATTACAAACTCTACAGGGAACTGCCTTTTCTCCAACTCAGTTGGCAGAATATGGAATAACCTTCCCTTACATATCTCCTCTCTAGCCACTTTTCCTTTCTTTAAGAAACAACTTCTTTCACATCTGAACAATTTCTGGCTCTGCTCTTGTACCAATCCTGACTAACCTACTTTCATCTTTCTACTATCTTATGTATTTATTCAACACTGCAATCTTTCTCTCTAATCACAAATAACTTTATGATTCTATTGTTACTACTGTTGTCAAAAAAAAAAAAAAAATTTGTTTTAATTACATAATTGATATTACATAGTTGGTATTATTTGTTTTTTGTTAGATTTGCATTAACTGACCTGAACTAATATCTTTGTATTTCTGCTCATTGCCTGTATCATAGGTGTTTATTTTACATGTATTTCTATAACCATGCTTTAATCTGTGGAGCTTTTCTCCCCGGGCCTCCACTGAAAATGGACATTGATCCAGCTGGACTAGCCAGGTCAACAAATGTAAAATAAAAAAAATAAATAAATAAAATAAAGATACTAAAACATGGTTAAACAACTAATTTCTGATAACACTGAATATGAACAACTTTCTATGAACCCAGTATGGAAATTTAACAGCAAATTGTTTGAGTTGTTGGACAGAAGGGAAAGATTAGGCTTTTTAGTAAGCAAAGATGTTAAAAAGATGTTAATTAAGGAACCCAAGGATCCCAAATTCTATGCCATTCCCAAAATTCAAAAGGACGTGATGAATCCCCCCAGGAGACCCATAGTGTCTATGATTGGTTCATATTTGGAGTATGTGGGTGTATTTTTGGATTATTATTTTAAGATGTACTTGAATAAAGTACCTTCCCACATAAAAAATACTGGAGAACTTTGTCGAGGGCTGAAGAATGTGAGATGGCAGGATGAATACTTCTGGGCTACCACTGATCTTAGTTTACTTTATACTAATATAGATATGAGATGGGGCCTGGAGGCCATGTGTAGGATTATGGGTGAAGGACCCAGAACCCCCCTTTTACTGTTAATTTTAGAATTCTGTCTTAGTCATAATTATTTCAGGTGGGACAACATTTTTTTTCTTACAGAAGAGGGGTACAGCAATTGGGGCAGCCTTTGCTCCTACTTGATTTTGATAATCAGTTTATTCATCCTACAAAATATTTTTCACAAAATGTGATGTACTATAAAAGATATATTGATGACTTGATTTTCATCTGCAGGGGTGAGCAACAAGAATTTTTGAGGTTTGTAGAGTGCTTAAATAGCACTGCTCATGGTTTAAAATTTTCATGTCAGATTAGTTCTTCTGGTGTTAATTTTTTTGGATGTGGAATTGTATGCAGACAAGAATTTTGAAATCCATTACAAACCTTATAGGAAACTCACCTCTGTGAATAACTTTTTGCATGCAGAGAGCATGCACCCACCACACTTAATTAGGTCCCTACCTTTTGGTGAATTTAAAAGAATTCTCCAGAATACGTCTCAGAAAGGACTTAACATTTTTCTTTGGATAAGGTGTATGATAGGTTAAGTACACGGGGGTACTCCCACAAATTACTGATGGCAGTTTGCAGAGAATAATGATAGCAGATGTAAAAGAGGTTGTTCACATCACCGACTTTTCAGAAGAGGGAAGATAATGAACAAGACAGGTTGTTTTTTGTGACCAAATATTCCCCGTTCTCAAAAACATTGGATTAAGTTGTGAAAGAACATTAGAATTTGGTATAACAGGATGTTAATGTGGGACACCTCTTTTCTAGATATGTTACTTTCTCTTATGGACGGTATAACAACTTGAAGGAAATACTGGGTGGGGATGGTGATTTCTGTTGTGATAGTACACAGAGAGTGGCTACATGAGCTTGTGGTCAATGCTCAGTGTGTTGTAGGGTCAACAATTTAAATGAGTGGAAGATCAATAGGTACAGGGCTATGGAAGCTTTAATTGCTATTCCCAAGGTGTTGTGTATATTATTGGATGTGGCTGCCAACAAACCAAATGGTATGTTGGACAAACAAAAACAAAAGTTAAGGTTAGAATCATGGAGGACCTAGGGGGTGTTAGAAAATGTAACACTGATAGCCCTGCGGGTCACCATTTCACTTCTGTGCATGGGTGCTCTGCTAATAGTTTGTTTTTTAGTGTGTTAGCACGACCCCACTTGAAATATGGGGGTAGTTTTAAAGATGCACTTGACAGGTTAGAATGTAGAATGATCTTGAATTTTAGAACATTTTCCCCTAGAGGCATGAATATTAATGGTAATATAACATTATAATACATTTATTCAGTGGTTTGACAGGAAATAGTGAATTTTTACTGTTTTGGTTTATTCATAAGGTTGTTATATGAATACAAGTTGTATGGGAATGTTTTGTCTATGCCCTTTGATTATGTCTTTGTTTATGCTGTTATTAGGCATTTATGCTTTTAAACACAAAGGGAATGATGAGTTCTTAATTGTATTAATTGTAGTAATTGAATAATCATGTAATTGTCAGCAGAATAAACCCATTGTTTTGGAACTTATACCCTGTTGCATGGTGGATGTGCTGCAGCTTTGTTTTTTGGTTTCTCTCTTTTGGTTCTTGTAGTATTGGTGTATAATTTGAATGCAGTGAGCATTGCTGCATTAAGTGCACAAGGAGCTTTGTTGTTGTACTGAACATACCCAAATGAGGCCTAGCACCTGATGATGCCTATAGATGTTTCTCTAAGTCTATTAAGCAGCTCCAGGTTGACATTTTTTGTGTGTTTGTTGTTAATTTTTTTGATACTGATAGATATCTTATTGATAATGCTGTTAAAGTGATTATGAGCTTTTTGATGACGCTAACAGACTGGTGATAAAATATGTTTTGCTCAGATATATGTTTTATTACACTTTTATGGCAGGTATGTGATACCAAATATCAGTTATGGCTCACTGTATTTTAAGACCAAACAAATATTCATTAATAAATGTGGCATTGAACTAATTGACTCAAAACCTGTTACTAGCATTGTGTTAGCGATGTGTGAGGCCTGTCTCAAAATGACTAAAGACTTCCCAGATGCGAAGCTCTGAAATATCAGCCAATAAACCAAGATAACATATTCCACATTAAAAGGTTGAAAAAAACATCCAGGCAAAGGCTTACAACCTGAGTTTTAAGATGCGTCTGAAACTGACTGGGTTCACTATGTCTGGAAATGTCTTTGCCTATGCAAGTTTCAACTACAGTGAATATTCCTTAGAAAATGATGTCCATATGGACCATTAGAGCAAGTGTGTAATACAACCATATTAAAACATGATCCATAAAGGCATTCTTTTGAATGTCTATGTTTCCAAATGGTATACACTATTACCCTTATTTAGAAGAGTGAAGTCTGCAGATTAAACAGAATGGAGACTTTAAATGTTTGAAGGTATTCAAAGTCTGAACATCGTTTTGACTGACTGTTTGCTGAAAATTGAAAACAAAAAACAGTGAGAATAAAACAAGTAAAAAAAAAGTTTTTGCAGAGGGACAACCCCCCCCCCTGTATCTCCATGTGGGACGCTCCCACCCATCTAAGTTAGAAACAACGAACACCAAACCCAAGTAAAAATATATGAAGAGGATCACCAAAGGAACACTGCAGCACTAAATCCAGAAAATTTATTGAAAAAAGTTAAGCGCTTTCGTCAAAATCACAAGACTTCATCAGAACAAGAACAAACAGAAAATGCCATATTTAAATACCCTAACCCTTACAACCATTGGTGGACAAAGCAAACATCATTTCCTGTAAAATAATTAATCAGTTTAAAAAGACAGTAACACATAATCACAGTAACTGCCCACTACAACACACCAATTGCAACCTACCAACCACATAGACATTAATGTATTGTATATTGAAGTACGATTTAAAACACAGATCTTGAATAAAATCACATAAAAAAGCTGATTTTAGTTTTAATACAGAACTAATGGATAACTTGTCATAGAGCCCAGGTGGTTGACATGTATTTAATTTAATCTGCCACTTGAGCTCTAAATATTCAAGGAAGTCATCATCAGGCCCCCCTCGTGGACCCAGGTCTACTTGTTCAAGTACAAAAAATTTAGTGTCCAATATATAAGGGCATTGTCCACACCTCCCACATTTAAAAGTTCCACCAAGGCCTGCCTTTAACGTTTTCCTCTCCACCAGGCCTTTCAAGGAGGTGCCCTTTTTGTAAACCACAAGAGGTTTTTCCCCCAACCTTTTGTTGATCTTCTCATCCAAGCAAAAATGGTCCACAAATCATAAATGATGCTTCTAATGTTAAAAAAAATCCCTGGTGAAGGGCAGGACACATGCCCTAGTAAAACTGTCAGTTTTTTTATATATTGGACACTGATTCCATTAGAGTCAGGAACTATGGTAAAATTACTACTGTTAAGAAGTGTTACTGTTACACCAAGGGAGTGGTATATATTGCAACCTGTATGGTATGTGAGGGGTACTATGTGGGGAAGACAATCACAGCCCTCAGACAAAGAATATATTAACATAACTATGATATACTAAAAAACAAAGAACCCAATTCTTTATTTAAGCATATAAAGGTACATCTGACACATTATTTTAAATTTTTTGTACTTGAACAAGTAGACCTGGGTCCACGAGGGGGGCCTGATGAGGACTTCCTTCAATATTTAGAGCTCAAGTGGAAGATTAAATTAAATGCATGTCAACCACCTGGGCTCAATGACAAGTTATCCATTAGTTCTGTATTAAAACTAAAATCAGCTTTTTTTATGTGATTTTATCCAAGATCTGTGTTTTAAATCATACTTCAATACACAATACATTAATGTCTATGTGGTTGGTAGGTTGCAATTGGTGTGTTGTAGTGGGCAGTTACTGTGATTATGTGTTGCTGTCTTTTTAAACTGCTTAATTATTTTACAGGAAATGATGTTTGCTTTTCCAACCAATGGCTGTAAGGGTTAGGGTATTTAAGTATGGCATTTTATGTTTGTTCTTGTTCTGATGAAGTCTTGTGATTTTGACGAAAGTGCTTAACTTTTTTTCAATACATTTTCTGGATTTAGTGCTGCAGTGTTCCTTTGGTGATCCTCTTCATATATTTTTACCCATCTAAGTTATATACACCAAATCCATGGTCTCACCACAGTGGAGAGAAGGGAAAGAAAGTGTACTGCCAGGTCACAAAGGGCAATGAACTGTGGTGAAATGCGCTTAGACATTAAATCCACAAACTAAAGCCAATCATCAACCACCACCACCGAGATCACTTGTAAGTATGGCTATTCAAAGTTATAAGCAAAAACAGTATGACAAGCATTTGTTTTTGTTTTTCCTACTAGGTGGCTGCCAAAGCAAAGACAGTTCAAAAGAATGAGAAAAAGACAGAAAAATAATTTTGGTTTAGTACTGAAATACAATTTGGAGTTTTTATATAAGACCTTCATGTACATTGACTGTACAATGAATACCTGATGACTAATTTGTTTGTAGCCAGACAGACATTAAACAGCAATGATGCACTGTAACAAAAATTCTTCATATCACTCAGACTTCCTATATAGCTATCCAAGGCTACAGTTTTGTGTGGATACTGTACAAGTTAGAGGGGAATCCCAGGTCTTGTTGACATTACGGTTGGTTGTTGTTGTGTCTTTCTGCTTTTCCCGGTTAGGGGTTGCCACAGCGGAACTCTGGTCTGCTAATGATTGGCAGTAGATTTTTACATACCGAGTTGCCAGCTCTGATGCACAACCTTCAACGAAGGTACGCCCATTCACGCATTTCTCCACACAGAACACTCTCTAGCTGAGAATCGAACAGGACAACGTCTTACTGTGAGGTGACAATGCTACCGCAGCACCATCACCGCAGTATTCATAGGAAATGACACGCCAGTACAATCTGACCTGCACCAATTTGTCAAGTTGTGTTGCTGTGCCACATAGCAATTCATAGTCATTCACATGCCCAAATGAGTAACGGCTCAGTACCTGTGGAATTGCATGAGCACTGAGCACCTGAAACAAATATTCTGTGTAGTAATCAGCACGTTTTATAGGCTGAGGTAAAAAATGTGGTAAAAAATAAGTTTGGGTCACTGCATTTTTTACCTCATCCTATAAAATGCGCTGATTACCCAAAGTAGCCAGTCACCAATTCCCCTTTCAGCTAACTTATTGGCCCATTCCGCTTAAGCCCCCACCAATCAGGACTTCCTGCCGCCATGCCTTACAGTCCAGTCACACAAGTCCCTTGGCCTACTACATAGTCTTAGCATGTCCTGACCCCTAAACCAGCCATATAGCTTTTTCACAGGTCAGCTATTCTCATTCTTTGATTTGTCAATTTTTCAGATATACAACCAATGATTTGCATCCAACCTAATGCTAATTGGCCCCACAATATTCCTCCATTTAGTGATTTGACATACAGCATTCCCCCACTAATACAGTTTTCTAACCAATCACATACACTGCCAACTTCTGTACAGACATAGACTGAAGGTATTATCCTGTAGAATTAAGTTTATTCAAATGGTATCCAGTCATGGATGAGTCTGCTTCTACTGACTATGTTTAATTCGATTGAAGAATTGTCATAAATTTTACGATTGAAATATTTTGTAAAAGAATATTTAAACACTGACAGTTTTACAGTTAAGTAATGTATCAGCAACCCTTATCAGTCCAAAAGATTTCCACTAATAAAAAATATTGTAAATACAAACTACAGATTTTTTTTCTTCACAAAATGATTAACTAGCCTAGCTTAGTCTGTGGTTTAGCTCTGTTTCTACTGTTAGATATACAAGATGTGGTAAAAGAAAAGTCCTATGAATAAATAAACTGTGACTGAATTTGAAAGCCCTTTCTTTTACACAACAGATTGCAGCTATATTTACAAAATCTTGTGCAAAAAAAGTTTGGATCCACAAAGGTGGAAGTGCTTTGTTATACTAACGCCAGGTAACTTCCAATGCTGAAATTAAGTTAGATTATGTTAAAAAGTAATAAACAAACTGAACCTTAGTAAAGCACAAGAAAGAGGTGAATTAGGAATCATGGCCTGAGAATAATTCATCATGAACTTGCTGTACAATTACTTCTGTTATTCACTGGGTCATTTAAGCATGGATATATTCCTTAAGATTGGAGACATGTACTTGTTAAACACATCCATAGCTCTCAACCTTCCATCTCCAAACTGAGGAACACTAGCCCACATAATGTGAAACAAATGGGCAAAATGTGGAACACATACTAACAGCTCACTAACAACTTAACTAACAAGGTCATAGAATGGTTAAAATATGCTGATTTTACTTATAAAAAAGATCTGTTAATGAATTAATAGGATTATTTTCTATTTACCATGAATATCAGGTCGAGAAATTATTAACACTGAATGTGTGACAGACCCTTTCAATGTGGAACTTCGAGGAACATGAACTTTTTAAGACCTCAAATGAGGTACATTCCTCATAATGAGGTACACCTGAGAGGTATGAACACATCTTTAAAAGAAAGGGGAATAGGACAAACCCAGAGTCAGAAAAAAAAAACAACTACCGTACTTTCTTGCTGTGGAAAAATTATGGAGAACATTATTCTTGATAAATTATTGTCAGAACAGGAAAGGTTATGAATAAGAATGTCATATATACACATTGTAGAATTTAAACTGGGTATATCAAACATTAAGTTGGTAATATAAATGGAGAGCAGCAGAGGACCTAGGATGAATACCTGAGATACTCTTGCAGAAATATATCATCATCTGACCTATAACTGTCATTTCCTACAGTGTAAGTTCTATTATATATGCAAAAAGAAAACATTTTAAGGGTAACACAGCAAGGCAAATTTGTTTAAAGTTTTAAGTAGCAGCAAATATTTAACAGATTTAAAAGTATGCCTAAATCTATGAAAAGGTTTACAGTGAGTTTTTTTTTTCTATTGCTTGATGCATTAGTTAATGTAAACATTGATGATTTAGGTATTATAACAATTGCTAAAACCTTGCTCCTTGCTGAAAGTAAATCAGATTTTGAGATATATAGGGGGGAATTTAATAAAGCCTACACATATTTTTTCTGTGTAGGCATCACATCACACTGCTAACATGGCCTCAGACATTTTTAGATTCAGTAAGCGCTGCTGAGCATCAACACAGAAACTTCTGTGGCATGCAAATCACCTCATAAGCAACTGAATCTCATGCAAATGAGGCAGGTACAGTGATCCAGCAAGCAGATAGGCAGCTCTACAGACCCCGTACTGGTGTCTGTAGTGTACATGGAAAAATTCTGTGTACAGGAATATAGACAGGCAAAAGGGGCTATAAAAACGTAGATAGATGGACAGAAATGGCAAAGCACATACAGATATGAGCAAAATTATCCTTTTTGTGTCTGAAAAATTAAAGGAAATAAGTTAAATTAAATGTATTTATTTTTTTAATAATCTGAGCATGTTGCTTGGTGTTCTGCAGTGCGCAACCATGCTTTATAAAAAAATTTAAAAAAGTGGAAAAAACAAAATTAATATTATATGACAGAAATTATTCTAGGACCCTGTATGGAATATCTTGCAATGGTGCATTGGTGTTATTGCTAATGTGGTAGGGCTTTGACGTGTGGAGTTCCCAGGCTATGAACATGGATCCCTATGCAAATGAGGTGGAGTTACTGAATAGCACAAAGGGATAATCGTGTCCGCATATCCTTGTCATGTAGGCAGAGAACCATTTTGTTATTTACAGAGGAGGTAGCTGACATCAGGGGAGGGTGTGTCCAATGACATCTAAGCTTATTTCAGCATAGCTGTGCCTGTTTGCATGGCTCGCTGCTGTACTGAGTGTATCCTTGCAGGGGTATTTGTGCAATCACTTCTAAGCTTTGTTTATCTAAGGGGAGCGGGTTTCGGTGTGTTTGTGTGGTGCGCCACCATGCTAAGTGTGGAAGTCTGGAGGAGTGGGGTGTACACTGACTGATAAGCTTAGTTTACCTACAGGGTGTGTGTTTGAGTGACGCGCTGCAGAGCTGATTGTATCTAATAGCCAGTGACATATTAATTAGTTTTGTCCTCTGTTTAACTTAAACTAGGGCCATTAAATGATGTTAACGATATACTAGGCTAGTGGAATGCATCATAAGTAGCCAATCAAACAGTCAGCACCTACAGTAGAGCACTATCAAGTACGCATACACTCTACCATCTGATTTTTCCCCCATACTCTGCAACATTGGAGTAAAACTTGGGAATTTTAACTGAGAGAATGCTAGGGGCTGCTGGAGGTCTGCTACATCTGTATGTGCTAGATGCTGGAGTCAATGCTGCTGCTGCTGACAATAGTCCCAGACAGAGTTGAAGAAGAGTGTTCAGGCCCAGGGTAACCTTCCAGGAGCTACATGAGCTGAAGACTGTAGAGCACTACAGGGTGGACAGGGACATGCTACAAGAACTCACTGAGCTCTACCACCCTCACTTCAGACCCAGAGCCAACAGAGGGGAACCCATCCCAGTGGAAACAAAGGAATATGTAGCTCTTAGGATAATAGCTACAGGTACTTTCCAGAGATCAAATGAGCTCATGATGGGGATCTCACTGGCATGATGCCAAACTACCACATGCCAGTGAGCACATTTCTTTTTTTCCTCAGTGCTGCGGCAAGAGCCAGCAATATGCAACACTTCGACCATGTAGCACACTACCCTGAAGTACTGGGTGCCATAGATTGCACTCATGTACACATCAAGGCACCACCTGGTCAGGAGGGTAGAATGTGCATCAACCACAAAGGGTACAAGGCGCCACCTGGTGTGGAGGGTATAATGAACATCAACTGCAAGGGGTACCACTCCATCAACTGCCAAGTTGTTCAATGCCCAGGGGATCATCATGAATGTGTGTGCTGGTAGCCCTTGCAGTTGTCACGACTCCTATATCTGGCATGCATCACAGCTGTACTAGATGTTTGCTAGGGGAGACATAACACATGGCCATTTACTGGAGGATGCTGGCTGCTCCCTGAAACCGTGGATGTTGACACCCATCAGAAATGCACACACACCCACTGAAGAACACCATAATGAGGCACACACACACAAACTAGGAACATCATAGAGCATGTGTTCATGCTTCTGAGGTCGCAGTTTCAGTGACTTGATATATCTGGTGAAGCCCTGCGGTACTCTCCAGCCACATGTGCACATATGTTCACAGTATGTGCCATGCTACACAATATGATCCTGCAGAAACAGCTGCAGCAGGATCAGCAAAGGGAAGGGATACACAGCCCCCCACCAGTCCTTAGGTCACCACAGCCACAGTCGCAGTCACAGGAGGACTCGGAGGAGGAACCCCCTGATGATGTCCCTGTAGTCAGATGTAGGCATGCCCAGTACATCCTGGCTTTGGCTAAAAGACAATGCATAGCACATTCACTGATGCCTTATGGCCCTAGGGACTGACACCTTACTCCTACTTACATACAGATAATAAAATTGATGCCAGACAACAACCTGTACCTATCCATGAATTTGGCTGCATACTGCTTACATCAGACAGAGTCAGCACTGAACTACACCTCTGTCAACAGTTGCATTTGCAAGGTTAAGTCCCTAACCTACACACTACTTGTAAGGATTGCTATAATATTCTATTGTATGTATGGATCTGCTGTATTTATGCAAGGAAATACTGTATAGTGGGCTATTTGGACACAAGTAACATCCACATTGGACTACAGTTACCCAGTCCACTAGTATGTGTTCCTTAATATTCACTAGGCCTTATGGTTGGAATATACACTACATCAGTCAAGGGAGATGTTAAACAGTGGGGTCTCATGATAGTTGGACTACTGTGTATCCCAGCAGAACATGTGGTGTTGTTCCCCCACACCCAACAGACATTTTCCCACATAACCGCTTTAACAGTAGGTCAGCAATGGTATATCAGCAGTCCAAGCAAACTCAGGCTGTAACATAGAAATCGATCACACATTATATGTCTCACTTAACGCAGGAATAGCAACATACATATGTATGCTGTTGATTGTGTGATGGATGACTACTCTCTACCTGGCAGCTTATGTGGCTCAGTGGACTAGGGACGTTAGTATGAGTGATGCTGTTGATGGTTCAAATCTGGAAGTATCCACATCTTTTGCATGTGAGGTATTATTATGCTGGTGTTTTCACAGATTGTCAGTCTGTGTGTGGTGTAACATTATGAACCTCTGTCTCATATTAATTACATCAGACAGCTGGAGAATGCCATGGACATTTTGAGTGAAGTGCAGTACTGCAGAAACAGGGACAGATGACAGTGTCTATAACACACAAAGTCCTGAACTGGAGTGCATGTAGGTGTGGCCTGCAGTCACTTTATAAGTACTGACAGTCCCACTGGGCATGCCCATACACTTAGTTAAACTGAGCACAATCCTGTTTCTCCTTGATCAAAATGACCTGTTATGTATAGATATGTCTATAGGTTTACCTTTACATAACCGAATCACAGTGGTGCAAGTGCTCATATGAGTGACTGGTAACCACGAAAGTCAAAACAGCAACAATTTAATATGTTCGAAAATCAGCAAATCAAAAAGCAGATTCACTGATTTTCGAACATAAATATCGAAAGAAAATTCTAATGAAGTGTAAAGCAGGGGCAAGCATCCCTGCACCCCCATGGGGGGGGCTGTGCTGCCACCCCCCCACTTTAATATTCTAACTCTGAGATCACACTACAGTGGGGAAAGGAACCATTTTCCGATCCCCAGTATAGTGCAATCCGCCCCAGAATGTTGAATGTGCAATGAGCGAATGTCACTGTGCATTCGCTCATTGCACATTCAAACCTTTTTCCATTTGGTGTTTGCAAACTTTGCAAACTGCCTTTCTGACAATTGCTGTTCGCCTTTGTGCAATACACACACATGAAGGTAAACCATGTATACTCTCTCTCACATGCATAGTATAGCTATCTCTATGCATTTTCAAATGCATAGAGATAGCTATATACCTATATATATATATATATATATATATATATACATATATATACCTATACACCTATATATATATATATATATATATATATATATATATATATATATATGTATACATATATATATATATATATATATATATATATATATATATATATATATATATATATATATATATATATATATATATATATATATATATATATATATATATATAGATATATATATATATATATATATATATACACATATATGTGTGTGTGTGTGTGTGTGTAGCCCCCTGCCAGACAATTGAGATTCCGTCATTGGCTATCAGACTGCAATGGTTATGCACTTTCTGGCCCTGTAACTTGCTGCTGGCTTCCAAACTGCCCTCTTCTACAAAGCCTGATGCTGTCATCTACCTTAAGACTACCATCTGCCATTGTCACATCCAACTTCAGCCGTGGTGCATGGGATAGGTATTATGATCTATAGAGTATGAGACTAGATAAGTAGGGGTTCTAATCTCACTGTGGACCACTTTGTGCATGTGTATCCCCTAGCCAAACAACTGAGGAATCCTCACTGGCTATCAAACTGCAATGGTTATAAAATTTCTGACCCTGTAAGTTGCTGCTGGCTTCCAAACTGCCCTCTTCTACAAGACATGATGATGTCATCTACCTTAAGACTACCATCTACCAGTCTACCATCCAACTTAAGTCGTGGCCCATGCAATAAATATTGTGATCTATACTGTGTAAGACTAGGTTGGTAGGGGGTCTAATCTCAGTCCAGGCAACTTGATGTGTGTACGTCCATATAGCATAAATATGATCACTTCAGTAACTTAGAAAGAGGTAGTATTTTGCAGAATTTTATTTGTAGCTGGTAATGTGGCCCTCCAAAAGCCTGACCACAACTAGGCCTGGTGATGTCATCAAGCATAATATGTCCTAAACCTATAGTACTATCAGACATGAGGTGTGTTACGTGCATCACGTACTGTGATCTGTAGCATGTACCATTACGTAGTTAGTGTTCTAATCTACATACAGGCAACTTGTACTATGTGCGTGCCATGCCATGTCCTGTAAGTAGTAATTGGAAGTGGTGCTATCCTCAATGTAGAGATGTTTGTGTGTGTGTGTGGCTGTTAGAGCATTGTACATCAGCTTATGGATCCATAGGACATTTGAACTTCACTAGCATAATGGCCATAAAGCCATCACAATCATAGACAACTGTATACTGTTATCTACATGATCAGCACATATTACCCAAGTCCAAGAGGGACACAGGCAGAAGCCCTGTGGTGAAATGATAGTCGCCCAGCCAATCATGCAGATGACATGTGCTGAGGTGAACTTAAATTCTCTGCTTGCCATTAGCCAGGGTTCTGTTTCAAAGGTGGGTTAAAGTCTGCTAGATAAATCTCTCCCATCAACATGTATTACTAATGTCACGTACTAGATTAATGTCCTTAGAGTGATTAGTCCATGTACTATGCCACCTACAGATATGCAACAGTTACAGTCAAGCATGGTCACACATTGCCCCGTATGCAAGGCAGAGATCACCTCTGAGTAGTCTATATGCCACAGGCTACAGTGACACTCATTTCAGACAATCCCCATTGAACACATGAAGTTCCCTTATTAGGGACCATATTGTTGTGTGCAAGTGCCAGTACTGCTTGAAAAGGTCCATTACCAAATGGACATTGCACTCAGATACTGGCATGCTGAGTGAAGAGTACAAGATGGTTATGAATATGTCAGTTACGAGTGATAATGCCCTCAGCTATGACATATGATTCCTGTCATACCACTGGGGAGACATAGTGATCTCAGGTACATTAGGTGTAAACCTGTGTGTCCAGATCTGTGTGCCCAGTTCTTTCACCCCTGAGTATGTACATCACATGTTGTGACTGATGTGCTACTTACCAGGTACATAGTTGTTAATGATGGAAATGATGCTACATATATATTTGCATGGAGTTTATGGCCATTAGTATGTCAACAGGCATTTGTTCATCAATACCTTCTATATGCTGACATAACTCACAGACTCCATGAGTGCTCACAGTTTGCAGGCATCAGACAACATTGTTAGCCATAGACATTCAGCATTCACTTGTATCATGCTTAAAGGGATTCCAAGCAGTAGAGGACCAAGGATTGAGCCTAATGAACACTGCTGCTTACAGATCAGATATTGGAGGCAGATGTCCCTATGGTGATTATGTGTGCCATCGATGGGCCACTAAGTGACCCCTACAATGATAGTACCATGGATGCCTAAGTGAGTGCTTTGTAAATTATGCCTGAGTGGGGGATGTAGTCAGACACCTTGCCTTAGTCCAGGGGGTTGTATGCCCTGATGTCCCCTCACCCATGTCCTTGGTGACTGCCTCAGAAATGTCCACCTTGTTTAACAATCATGATCTCCCTGTCAGACATCCAAACTGTGTACAGTCAACTGTGTGTAGATCACATATATGTGTGCTGATCACCTCCATGATGATTGCCCCTATGGCCATACAGATAATGATACTCAGACAAAGAGGTCTATAGGTGTGGTGTTCAGTGCATGTACCACCTCTGTGCAAGGGTGTAACAAACAGTTGCCATTATCCAGTCAGCTGGGGTCCAGCCAGTGGTTTCAATATGATTGCAAGGTGTTCCCAATGGTGTTAGTAATCCATGACAGATGCAGCCTGGGATGTCAGCCTATCAAATAGATGCTGTGTATCCTCCATAGAGAAGCCATTTATGACCTGCTCTGCAGTTACAGGACAGGTTATAGAAATGTCATGTGTCACATGTGGTGGGGACAGGGGAGTGAAGTTGACGCAGAACATGTGGGACTACAGGGGTGAGTTCACTGACAATCTGGGGCTGTCCTTTGAGGTTACACATATAGCTGCACTGTACGTTGGGGTTCTGCTTTGTGTGGGTGGCTAATTTTGCCACTTACTGTGTCTGCACAACATCACAACAACACTATTTGCTTGTTTTAGTTGAGGAGGTTGTGCCTCCATTTTAGTGGGGGCACCCTCACCCCAACTGTCACACAGCAGTGCCCACCTCTTACTGTACAGCCAGATAATGGTAGTTGTCCAACAGGCAGGTTTGCTGTGCCATGAGGAGACTGTGTTCCTCTTGTCAGGTACAGCCGAGTTCATGCAGTTGTAATGCTGCTGGTATAATGCATGGGTGTAGAGCTTTGCATACTTGCCTGTCCCATCAGAGGAGGGAGGTGCAGTCAAGCTATGTAAACCATCCCACAGGAGGTAATAAATGGCTTTGTTGAAATATATGTCTGTATTGTCTGCAAAGGGGGGTTAGTGCAGATAGTTTTACTGACACTGATCTGTGGTCAGATTCCACCAGGAAGGACCTCACACTGGGGGGGCTGCAGTGATCATCCATATTGGTAAACACATGGTACAATATGTTGGTTCCCCTTGGGGGAATGTCATGGCACTGCTCCAGGGGATGGTAGTTAAGAATGTAGACTAACATTTGGGCAACTGAGCTACAGCACAACTAAGCAACACAGCTGGTGATCACTTACTTCCACCCCACACAATGGTGTAATGATATATCTTGATAGACACATGTACATACAAATACACACAATGGGTGTCTGGATTCATGGAGCTGCTCCTGTAGCCGGCTATTGCTTGATTATGTGCCCTTCCAGTACTAAAAAGCACCTGCAATGTCTCCAGGAAATCACAGTGTTTCAAAAAACCTAGATGTGTATATCTATCCTTAATGAGTATGTGTACACCACCTGCATTACCTTGAACACTGTCATTTTGAGGTATGAAGATGTGGATGGATGTGTAGTCTGGTATGGCTGTGGTCCTGTCCAAATCCTTGAACCAGATGTTCTTGATGGCACACGTGTCTGCATAATCCAGGGTGAGGACACATTCCACAGAATGGGGTTCGGTGTTGCCATACCTACCATGTAGCAGCATAGCCACGGTGTTGTATAAAGATGGTGTTCTCATTGACAACTTTTCCCTGAACAGTACATCTAAGATACATAGTGGGGTGTCAATAGCCTTCGCCAGTACTCAAAATCTTAGGGGTGAGAGATGAAGACCATCACTGGTGAAGCATTGATGTCTGTTGGGCAAGGCATCCCAGGCAGATATGTAGTAGATCCCCTTACAATGACACCACATGCTAAGGCAATTATGGACTTCTATCAATTTCTGTGTGTATGGAGCCATCATCCTAGGTGAGGGTCAGCTGCAGTTGAAAGCTATGCATATAACCATGAGAGACACAGACTGGCTAAGCATATTCATGCGTCTGCATACAGGCCATTGACATATATCCCTAGATGTACACACCTGCAGTAGCTATGATGTCAACATTATGTTAACTGATATTCCTTGATTTGCAGCAATGTGTGATAAGACCTATTGTGTCAACCCACAGACAGCTATCTGTGATCTTTCCCATATGTAGTCATTTGACACAGACATAAATGTGTCAGATGATGTAATCACCTCTGAATAAGAGGTGTGATTTTGTGTTTTTCCTCAGGTGCTTGACTGGTGAGAGAGTGATGCATGCAGTATTAATGTATGTGTACTGTGCACTCCAGAGGCATTTTTTCTGGTGTCTATTTGGCAATATATCTGATACGGAGCTGCACACATGCAGGTGTATGTGATGTGGATGTAGGTGGTGCAGGATGTGAGCTGTACATGTTGGCATAATGCTCTTTGCTATATGTAATGACTGCTGTTGGAGACACCATAGCAGCAAGGTGTGAAATGCAGTCACATCTACCACATGTTGTGTTCGTGGGTCATAGGAGTAGAGGGGTGGGGACACTCCCAACATTTCAGCAGTAGGTCCTGCAAAGTTAGGATCATGCTGCCACACCCCTTGGGGTTACCAGCTTTATATACAGTGTTTGTAGGCACACCTTGTAATAAAGATGTGGATGCCCGTGCATGCATAGAAGTCTTGTTCTACTTTGCTGACATTACATTGGCCTCACAAGCATATGATGCTTGTCAAGCAACTAGACAGCACACTGGTTGTTATCTGACATGATGTGGGAACACAGACATGTGTTTTGGGTACATAACTGTACAGTATGACATACCTAGGACATGCGACAGGAGGACATACATTGGCCAAAGGTGGCCAGTCTGCTGCAGTAGGCCTCACAGTCATGTCATGCAGATATCCACCAGTAATGTGTTGAAGGGCAGGATGCATGACTAGCTGTGAAATTGTCACCTACGATGGCTCACCGCCAGTGTGCTGATTGTTTTAGCAAGACTTGACATCTGTGTCACTGGACATTGTACATTATATTGTGGCACTACAGCAGTGCTACTAACACCCCTCTTGTCAATTCCCTAGTGACATACCACCACCCCTGGAACAGAAGGCATAAGACATGCAAAAACCAATGGAGTGCTCAGGTTGCTAATCAAGGCATCTACCTGGAAAAGGGTATGTGAAACCTACAGAGCCTTTCATGATGTGGGACCACTATGTGGATGAACAAACAGGCTGTGTCCTGCTTGTTATCATGGGCTTCACAGTAACACTTTGCATGTGATGGCAGAAAACATATCAGAGCATGGTATCCTATGTGAGAGTGGTGTCAGTGAGACCAGCATTAGTAGTTGCCAGGCACTGGCAATTCCTCAGACTCCCATGCTTAACACAGTCTTCACAAGATAATCATATCCTTCTAGTACACATCACTTGGGTGGTGTCCAACTGCAGAATACCTGTGTAAAACTCCCACCTTACCTTCACAGGGTATACATATTACGGTTCCCTAATGTGTTTGTCTGCATCTGTACAGACATCTTGGATGACTCTCTTCTTGGAACATTCTGAAAGTAACTGCAATACTTGCTTGCAAAAAGGACAACTAGCATGTAGTGCCAAGCAGTGTCCCCAGATCTCTGTGTCATGTGACATGAAATGCCATGAAAGGAATTAGCATGGATATGAGCAGTAACACTGTCATACACCTACTGACACTGGACCAAACAGTGTTTGTTACGCTCAAGGCCAAATCATGCATACTTACTCTAACTGGTGGATCCCATTAAGTGTTACACTATGCAGTGGATGACAGTAATATTACTCATTCTACCTACCATGGCCTGACAAGGTGTTTGACAATATTAGGACAGCAGGCCATGCTGAAAACTGTGTAGGTTATCTACAGAGTGTTATGTCAGCTGGTGGATAGACAAGTGTCTGACAGTCATAATCTGAGAATATAGCATTGGGAGACCTATGTTGCAATGACGCCAGTCACCAGTAGATTTCCCCCAAAGATCATTAATGGCGTATCCCTTCTAGACATTCCATCTCTGTAGTCACAGCCACTGTCAGTGACCTCTGACTGACTACATTAGCAGATGATTGCATATCAGGAGTTGTCACTGGATCCCACGCAGAACCAACAGTTATCTAGGATGGCATGAGACACACATTCAGTTGTTGTCTTAGCCACTAATAAATACTAAATGCCAATGGCTGCACAATACTATCCTTTAGAAAATCATCTGCACACTGCACACAGTTGAGCCATTACTCATGGACTTATGGACACAGAGAGTAATGTAGCCTTTGACTTTCACTGGTTGGTAAGATGTGGAGGTACATTCAGTGTTGCACAACCTAAACAGAAAGGTATGTGATGTAAAACCCAGACTGTCATTCCTATACTGGATGCAGCATTCATCACACCTATCATTGTGTACAATGGCACCCTTGTTATGTCACTACACAGGCATATCTTACAACTGTAGCAGCCACACAGGTTCCATGGTAAACCAATACACATTGCAGATAACATGCCATATGGAGTCCATGTCAAGACTGTACATGTGTAGTCTGTCTCCTAAATGCTTTAGAGGGGATATGTATGGGTGCCATACAGGGAGGTGTCAGATTCCACTGTGTACTTCTCATGTATCCATGACTGGACTAACACATGTATTACCTATTCTAGACACCTACACTGTCAGTCACTGTGTTATGAATAGCACATACTGGACAGGTACGTATGTAACACAGACAGTTCACCCTATACGTAACAGGTCCCTCATGCATGTGAGGCACACATCGGCTGTGATACACATCATGTTCATGTTACACAATGGGATACAGAACAGGACAATCATAGCTGTTGTTGGACAAATGCCTGTATTGGGCACAGGAAATTTGTAGATGGGTCATCTCCAGCACCACAGCTTGTAGATGTTTTAGCTCCCAAAACCCTGGTGACACTTATCAAGGGTATCAGACCTTTTCACAGATTAAGAATGCATAAGTAGGCTGAATGATGCCATTGTCCTTGTTAGCCTGTTATACATATATGAACCTATGGAGCTATGCACCTATAGTGCTGTACCTTGCTGAGGACATATTTCTTTTGTGCTGACATTCTATCCTGTGCTGTGATGTATATGGCTTTATTGCCACTGTGTATCCATAGGTGCCTCCAACAGAATCCTGAAACAGAAACAGGTCTGTGACACACCTTTCATTGTGTAAGTATACAGCCATTACAACATCATACAACATACAGTACACAAAATTATGTGGCTTACTGATTACAACTGTCAGCATATAGTATCTGTTAGTAACCACTACAAGTGGCATGGCAAAATAATAATGCATTACACAAGTACACGTTAATTTATATAATCACCCTGTGCATCAGACCCATAGCTTAATTTTCATGCATCAATGACAAGGATGAAAGGGATGTGAAAAAGTTATCATCACTTGCACAGGGTGTTGTGTGGAAGTGCAGAAGGCCTAGGCTGACCCAAATGGTTGACAGTATGTGTGTGAGTCAGGAAGGAAAAAGGCAAGATGAACCATGGAAATGCATTGTGTGTGTGTCTGTAGGTGACCTGCATTTGACAGTGGTGTGTGAGTGTGTGCATGTACACAGTCAAGCTCAGTGTTAGCCCTACATATGTGCATGTTGGATAGTTTTGAACCCTGCATGGTAGAGCTGACAGTTCACTGTCTCTGGCCATGAACACGGGAACTGGGTCTGCCAGGCATTGCACTGGCACCTCCATGCCCAAGGCCAGAAGCAGTGTTAGTACCTGATGGTGACTGCTGTCTGCTGGGACCGTGCCCTCCATGGGAATGGCCGGGACTATGTGCCCATGGCCTTCCATGGGCACATAGTCATGGCCATTCACAGGACTATGTGCCCATGGCCTTCCATGTCTTGGAGAACATCAATATCTGTGCAGTAACTGAGACCTGGGTCAAGGCTCCAGACAGCACCCCTGCAATACCAGGCTACAACTCTTACCACACTTTTCAGCCACTAAACCAGGACCGAAACACTAAAGGTGGAGGAGTGTCCATATTCACCAAGGATATTCACACCTCAAGGCTAGTTGTCCCACACAATGCATCCAAAATTCTTCAGGTGCAACTAACACTAGGTAAGACTGCAATCCAAATAGTAGCTTGCTACAGATTCCCCACCATGCCCCAAGATTCTCACTACACCTTTCTAAACATACTGGAAAATATTAAGATACAACCTAACACCCTAATACTGGGTGATTTCAACTACTCTGCCATTAACTGGGAAAACTACTTGTGTACCAATACCTTTGCTCAACAGTTCTTGGAATTCATAAATTCCAATGCCCTGGATGAACTAATCCATAGTCCCACCAGGGGCTCCAATATCCTGGACCTGGTCATTACCAACATGAGAAATTGATGCTCCACACCAGTGGTCACCCCCTCGTTGGATAAGTCTGACCATAAGTTAATCACCTTTGACATCCACATCCCACCCCCACCCCCCAGTAAGGAAACATCCATAAAAAGCTTCTCCAAGGCCAACTTCATGCTACTCAAGTGAGAAGTGACAAACTTCATAACACCCATGCAGACAGGAACTGAAAGTTCAATGGCTGAATCCTACACTAAGGCACTGTATGAGCACATCCACTCGTGCATGAATCATGCCATCCCAAATAGAACCAAGATGCTCTCCTCCAAGGAAGCTAATCCAGTGGTCCCCTGTCATAAACAAACTACAACAGAAGGAAGAATGTTGCAGAAAAGAGGAAAATCCCAGGATGCAAAAAACTCCCTTACCAGCCTCAGTAAGAAGCTGAGATCCCTCATAAAATCCACCAAAGCTAGTTACAAAAGATTCCAAAGATGACCACAAGGCATTCTATAGCTATGTCAAGAATCTAAATGGCAATGCTCAGATCTGCTCTGAGCTATAACAAAATGGCATTAAATATACTGATCCCAAGGACATTGTCAATATCCAGGTAGATTAATTCAGTGCCAACTTCACCTCTCACCCCCTAAAGGGCCCATCTCAACACCAAAAGATTGCCAAATTCCAGTAATCATGGCCACTGAGGTAAAAAACGCACTCTCCAAAGCTAAGAATACAGCATCCATGGGACCAGACGACATCCCGGGCTGTGTACTACATGAACTACAAAATGAACTGGCACCTCACCCAAGTGTCATGTTTAATCATAGCCTCACCTCAGGCTTTGTGCCCACTGAGTAGTGCACAGCTACAGTTATCCCACTCCACAAGGAGAAATCCACCTTGGATCCTGGGTACTACCATCCCATCAGTCTGAAGAGCCTGATCTGCAAGGCCATGGAACGTATTACCATTGAACTTATAAACAAAGACATTAGCAACCTTCAAACACTGAACCCCACCTAGTTTAGTTCGTGAAGGGATGATCGTGTCTCCTGAACCTGATCGACATCTTCAAATCAGTCTCCAGAGCAGTGGACGAGGGTAAGGCAGTCCACACAGCCTATCTGGACCTCACCAAGGCCTTCAACACTGCCCCCCACTCTGGAATAATAGATAAACTTACTAAGCTGGGCATAAATCCCTACATCACTCAATGGGTTGTCAACTGGCTTACTAACAGAACCCACACTGTAAAAGTAGCCGACTCCAAATCCAGCTCCAGACAAGTAACAAGTGGAGTACCACAGTGTTCAGTCCTGGGACCGCTCTTGTTTGGCATCTACTTCTCTAAAGTACAGGCCAACACTAAGGGACTCTGGCTAACAAAGTTCACAGATGACTGCAAACTGGGAGCCATTATTGAATCCCCAAATTATGTGGATATTCTACAAAAGGGCCTTACAGAAACAGATGCTTGGTGCCAGAGCCATGGGCTCAAGCTCAATTCCAAGAAGTGTATAGTTATCCCCTTTGGAAAAAAACATGTACCCATGAATTACTGCATAGGTGACAGCACACTAAACACTGAAAGTGTGATAAGAGACTTAGGAACACAGGTGGACAGTGGTCTCACCTTTGATAACCACATTGCCACAACAGTCAGGAAATTCTTCTATGTTGCACACCTCATCACTAAGGGCTTTTCATCCAGAAACATGGAGGTCATTGTCCCACTGTACTCATCCCTCATTGCATCCATCATAGAGTACAATTCCCCATTTGGTATGTACCTCACAAGACATCTGCAACAACTGGAAAGGCCTCAGAAACACCTCACTAAAAGAATCACAGGCCTAAAGCAGATGCCCTATGCTGAACGACTAAAAAAACTCCAGCTATACTCTGTTGCATATTGTCTACTCAGAGGTGATTTCTGCTTGACATACAAGGCCATGTTAAACCCAGAGCTGTTGGACATGCTACACTTAAAGAAATCCCAATCAGTCAGAGCCACATGCTCCAGGGACCTAAACCTTGTCATCACAATGAACAAAACATGCTTGAGGGATAGGTTCCTGACCCAGAGACTCCCCATATTCTGGAATAGACTGCCCATACATGTCAGGCAGAATGCCTTCTTGGCTCTCTTCAAAAGGAACCTTGACGACTGAGTGGGACATAGGAAATTTACCCCGGGGATCATGTCAGTTGCCCTGCTAGACTGGGGTCCAGGGAAGTAAATATTGTGGGAAGAAATAGCCAGGGAATTGTTATGGCTAGGCTTGTACAGGCCCTAGGGCTGATAGCCTAGTACCAACCTATGAACCTATGAACCTATGGACAACACACTCCTCTCTGTAGTGCTGTATGAATTGCCACTATGGGAGCATAATTGTGCATGGCGACATGGACTCTGAGCAGCTGGGGTTGCTGACCTACATCCATGAGGATGATGTTCAACTCCAACCATATGTTCCAGCACAGACACTTGCATTCCAAGACAGACACTGTCTCAGCCCACCTTCTTTCCAATGCATCTGTGAACTGATCCAGGGTGTCAACAATGTGGTGGAGGCAGTCACGGATGCCAGATTGTGCTGTATCCATGACCCTGAGCATACGTCTGGAGTTCCTTTCAGAATATGCCTGTGCCTCCATGATGGCCTTAAACATATGCCAAGTGAACTGTGATGTGACACCTGTAACAGGTGGTGGAAGGACAGCAGGCCCCCTATAAGCAACCCTATCAATCCAGTTGTGTGGAACCTTGCCAGTTCTCTGGCTTTGGCCAGTGTCTACACTCATTGGAGCCATAGTTTCCCACTTTCCTGTTCAATGTTCCCACCCTCTGACTGTCCAATATCTGTGGCCTCCACGGACTGGGTATGTGTAGGCATACTGACTGTGTGCAGTGACAATGAGAAAAGAAGAGTGATGTCAACCTCTGGGACAAATTCAGCCATGAAACCCCCACCTGTGCCTCACTGTGGCCATCATCATCATTATCAGTGTCTGAATAGATACTGACATCAGGTTGTGTAGGGGACAGAGACTAATGCCCCTGGTCACCTGTGGTAAGAAAGGAAAAAGCAGTACATTAATACCTCCACTATTATGCTCTGCAGTACTATGTTGCAATATATGTACAGCTCTATACATTGTTGGCACTATTACATATCTGTTGAAATGCCAACCTCATATAGTTTGACAGGAGGACATTACTTTTCCCACAAACAGCTGTAGTTACTTGTAAATAAAAGCTCTTTAGACAGCAATCTCATCAACAACAATGCAGTACACTGTTGATATTTGTGAATACTCTGCACAGTTGACACATATGGCAATCTGTAAAGTCCTGACAATGCTGTTACATCTATCAGTATGGTCACACCTATATGGCATACGTATGACTCTAACATGTGTACAGTCAGAAAATATCTGTACAGTTGGAACTCACGCCAACAGTACACCAAACCAGGCTGCAGGCCTGGGATGACATTTTATGGATTACATTGCTATAAACCTACATCTATAACAAAACAGTGTTGTGCTTACCAGGAGCAGGACCACTTCTTTGTCCAATACCTGATGGGACTGTGAAAAGTTAAGGGAGAGGTAATGTCGGTACCAACGCATGTTACACCACAACAAGGTAATACTTCTATATATCTTACATTTACAGTAGCTAATGTGTTAATTGTTATATCAATCAATATCTGCACATGAGAGTCAAACTGCAGTTAAACCCTCCCCCACCAAAGAACACACACCTGACACCCAAAAAAGAGTGTGTACTGCCTGACACACTGAATGCTACAGTATTGCAAAGGGGATCAAACTAAGCTTACCTGCATGCTCTATTGCCATGGAAACTGTGGCACCCACATTCATGATATACAGTGTGATGGATGCCTGGGAGCTGTCATGTACACCTACGTTTACCAGGAATTTCTCAGGAGCTGAGAGTGGTTGTTCCACTGCAGACCCTCCACCGGTGATGCCACAATCCCTGAATACATCTGCTGCTCTTATGGGTGTGGCATTGATCATGCTCATTGTGTGGTGTCAAACCTGCTCATATGTCCTGCTCTGATGACCTGTGGCAGTCACATCACAGACAACGTCAGCCCACAATGCTGCCCGCTGTTTCCTGTTTTGCCTCCACTGGACAGTAGGAGTTTATGGTGTTGCCAAAGGCCTTCAAGTATAATATCATTCTCCGCATCCCTGAAAGGAGCCCAGCATCTTGGGTACATGTTTCCTGAAAGACAAAAGAATGGGTACACATGTCAGGATCACATACATGGAAGTATGCTATGTAGAGATACAGCAAGAACAGAATGGCTGGAGGTATCCACTGCTTGATCACACGTCATATTCCACAGTGTGCAAACATACTAAGCATGTGGCTAAAACTAAGATACTAGTAATAGTCAGCTTTTCCCGTGTGTGCCATGACAGACACTGCTGTATGATCATACACCCAACACTGCCAAACAAATAGCTGTGTGCTATTACAACCACTATAAAGGGACAGTTCCACGATATCAGTGTGCCGCATTGACAAAAAGCATTCTGCCCTTGATGCATTCTACACCCTCTGTAGTATAACAAATCTGGAGATCAATAACATATCATTATCACATTTCTAAGAAGAAGGCTTATTGCTGTAATCACTATTCCTTGTAAGTATATTCACATATCTACATCCTTTTGTAAATAAAAAATTTACATACCTGCTGGATTGCAAAACCCCTCTGCTGATATGTGGTGATATTTAAGTTTTTACAAATGCATGTTCTCTGTGCAGAAAGTCTCACACAGAATGATTCCCCATACCCAGCATGTTTGCCTTTTAACATGCTTCTGATTAGCAGGTGATTGCCTCTTAACAAATCTCTGGTTCTGAAATGCTAATTGCAGCCAACACAGCTGATTTGCATTATCATCAGCCAATGACATGCAACCACTGTACAAGATATAAGGCCTTCATGTAGATTAGAAACCCTTTTTGATATGTTGTGCTCTACATTACTGGGGCGAGGAGACCACGTCATTGCAGAGGTTAGGTCTGTAGCAGCTACTGTTACATAGAGATGTGTGTGCTACAGGCTGCAGCTGCTGCCGCAGGTAATAGGTCTAGGCAGAGAGTGTGAACACTTTTGAGAACAACAAGCTGTAGGAGCAACTGTAGGAGCTGTGTCAGCCTTCTAGTAGAGGCAGAACCAGATTGAGGGCACCCATTCCATTGCAATTAAGGCGTGTGTTTAAGGTAAGTATGTTAGGCAATAATATCATTAACAGAGTACTAGGCAACATGTTTGTTGTGTTCTTGAGCAATCTTCTTCTTTCAGCTATTCCCAGTTAGAGGTTGCCATGGCAAATCACCTGTTCACTCATGACTGGCAGTAGAGTTTTACGGTGTTGAGTTGCTAGCCCGGTGCTCAACCTTCCACAGAAGGCACATACACGCACTCACTCATGCCTAGGGCCAATTTAGAGTGTCCAATCCACCTACAGCATGTCTTTTGGGATGTGGGAGGAAACCGGTGCACCCAGAGGAAACCCACGTGACCACAGGGAGGACGTGCAGACTCTGCACAGAAGGCACCCCAGCTGAGGATTGAACTGGAGAACCTCTTACTGTGAGGTGACAGCGCTAACCGCTGCACCACCATGGCTGCCTTGTGTCCTTGAGCAATGTAGGGGATAAATATAGGAATATGTCCACCATTTGGGCAACTGTCAGGCCATGTGTTACAGTCTGGTACTCATTTGGAATGTGTATGCTGGCAGTCCTTGTTGCAAACAGGAGCTTCATATGTGTTTGTTAGTTGTGCAGCTGTGCTAATCTTCATTGTGAGTTTGAAAGGATTGTGTACTGCACTCTGATAGTAGTGGGCTTCATTTACATTACCTGAGTTAAAAATCCTCTGTGAATGCATATTAATGAATGACGTGACACTTTATGCACTTATAGTTTTGCTATAGGGATATGTGAAGTGTGTTCCTATCTGCAGGTCTGTGACTTCCATTAGTGACAAGTAGACATTTAATTTGAAATGCATTGTGTGGGTAAAGAGTGCATGACTCAGTCATTAATTTCTGGCTTTACAATAATGTAATTTAAATGCTACACACCACTGGATTTGAATCCAGGACTGTGTGTGGCAAAATGTACTGTTTGCAAGGCATGTAACAGACTGAGCTACTGAGTCACTGTTACAACAGGTGTATTTGCAAGATATAAGTACACACATACAGGCTGTGACATACTTTTTTACAGCCATCATAATTTGCATGGCTTTATATGGATGTATTTCTGCACCAGGGTCCCAGTTGAACATGCATTTTGGCAGAAATGCCTTAGCAGGTGTATTTGCAAATGTTTCTAATAAAACGGGACATTTACCTGCTATTATAGACCTCACTTACATCCATTATTCTGTGTTTGGCTTTCTAGTGGTGTACTCTTGCACCAGACTCAAAGGCGCATTCCCAATTTTTCCTTTACTCTTTAAGCAAGTTTGCATGACATGGTGCAATGCACAGCTCTGCTTAAACATGCTTAATGAGTGTAACTTGCAATTACTATGTTTTACTTAAACCACCTGTTTTAATTAACAGCTGTGTGATGTGGCAGGTTAAAACAGTGGTCTGCATGTGTGATGGTCTTGGGCTCGAAATAGGGGACAGGTGTTTATTTTGTACATGTTTATTATCATTTAAAGCACATATATCAATATAGCTGCATTTAGCTGAGCTTAGTGAAGCTGTGTGACATGGTGCATCATGAGCTACGTGCTTATATAGATAAAGAAAAGAAAAATGGGGAGATAGGAAAGTAGGGAAATGGGTGGAAGCAGGGGGTAAAACATAATGAAAGGCAGGTAAGTATGTTCAGGAAGGGTATAGGGAAAACCATATCTATCCATTCCTTGTAAAGCAACAACTGTGCACTTTGATAGAATTTGTAGATGAATTTGGACTCTAACCCCAAGAGAGAGAGGTGAGGACAACATAATTACATTGTTAAGCTAATTGGACCAAATTATGTGTGTCCAGTGAGTATGTGTGTGAAATGGAGAGCTATGATTTAGGCGATTGTTTTTTGGGGACAGATGCCCATTTTTTTTAAGGTGAGAGTGGACTGTTGGGGAAGGGACATAGGTACATGTGGGGGAGGTAAGTTGGGTAGGTGAGGAAGCTTTTGCAGACAGACAAGACAGCAGACAGGGATGGTGTGTGACACAAGAGGGGGGTAAACACCTTGGATGGGGAGAGGGTTGTGGAATCCCAGTCCAATGTGACCCCACAAAGTAACAGTGTGACTCACATCCCCACCTATGGGACTGTGGCACTGCTCTGTGACTGCCCTGAGGGTGGCAGTGGTAAAGGCTGGGCTCCAGGGTGACCCTGCCCCACTAGGGTGGCAAACATGCTCTCCATCTGACACAGGTGCTGTCCAAACCCATGGTAGATGATCCTGTACACCAAACCCAGCAGTTCATCATGGGTGACAACTGCCCATCCACCACTGCTCCCAGTGGGAGGCCTGGCCCCATCCCATGGAGTGGTACTACCTTACACCGCAGTTAGTGCAGGGACAACAGAGGGGGCACCACCAGGCTGGGTTCCAGACATGCTGGGACCAAGTGTCACGGACGGAGGACGCAAGGTAGGTGGATCACGAGGAACCAGCCGACCTTGACTTGCTGTAGTAAAATAGTTATAACAATAAGTTAAGGTTGGTAATAACCAAACCAATGTTAGCATTAACAGAGTGGAACATAATATTTATTAATGGAAATACATATTAAGGTATATTATGTGTAACACAACATTAAGTAACACAACAGTACGTATGTTAACATCAAGACAGTATGAGTTAAACCATAAAGCCAATGAAACAGTTTAACAAAATATGTTAATATTAAATCATAATAATAAATAATAATAAATTAAAGAAGATAAGGGGTGGGAGAGAGAGAAAAACATACCATTAGTTACCTCACTGGTAATATTACTACACAGAGTACTACTACATACTTCTACAGGTGTGCAGTGTCAGTTGTGAGCACAGTGACTATAATTCTTCTATAACTGATGTAGCACATATATACCTCTCAAACTGTTAGCATGGGACAGTATGGGCCAAGCAGTAACAAATGCAGGTACACAGCTACACAGAACAGTTTCACATAATGTGGATTTACATAACTACCAAGGTGTTCTGTAAATGGATTTGAAAATATATTGCATTCCAGGTAATCATTTATGTGGTAATCATGGAACAGACAGATTAGGCAGTTGCAATTACATTACAAAAATCATGACAGTTGAGAGGTATGTTTCTGTACATTAAGTAAACTAGACAGCAGTAATGATGTTTCCATATTGTTAAGTGTTGAAACTAAAACTATACATCGGTGTATGTATACATAATGGCACATATGCAATATCATTTCAGTGTTTTATAACTTTAAATTTTTGTGCATGCTAATTTTACTTGCTGATTTTGATTGGCTACTGCTGGATGCATGATTCATTGTTAAAAGTTAGGTTGAGAAAAGTTTCAACAGTTTTGATAAAGTCGCTTTGTTGATATAGGATGAAAGCATTGAGGAATGCAACAACAGCGCAAAAACAAATCTTAAAGTCATTGTTGCATTATGCTAGATTTTATTACTAAGACACACAAAACAAAGCTATGTAACTTTCATGGCATTTGCTTCTATAGGAGAGTCTGAATCAATGCTGATTAAAAGAACATGTGTAATTTCTAACAAATTGCAAAATAGTATTCCTAAATGCACTGCACTTTATGAATGTGAACAATATTTATCTTCAGGTTAGGGATTTCACATCTAGTAGAAGTTTAAACAATTAGTTATAAGCTCATGTTCATGTAAATAAAAATTATGTTGATAGATGTTGAGTATTAATATACCAGTTTACTATCAAAATTTCGGATGGCATTCACTCGAACTGGGATAGTCGAAAGGCTATTTTCCAGTTCATGGAAGGCCGAACCAAAAATGGTTGACATCACAACAGTGAATGCTAGTGTACATTCGCTGTTGCGAGATCGATGTTCTGCTTGGAAATTGTGGTACAGTGGGGATCGGACATGTCCCCATTTCCTCACTGTAGTGCGATCTCAGAGTTAGAATATATAATTAGCAGGGGATGTGTGGGGCACCACCCCAACATGGGTACAGGGGGGTCTACCCTCTTGCAAAATAATAATTGGAGATGACTGGAAGGCAAGGTGCACTGGGTAATGTTGACTATGTTGAATATAGCTGTGTCGACATTACTGCTTTTGTCATTTTGCATAAACAATGTTTTTATTTTCAGTGTTATTATTCGAGTAAGTAATTACTCAACCAAATGTGTTTCAGAATTTTGATAGTAAACCAATATACCAGGTTGCTGGGGTAATTATAGGCTGTTAAGCAAACAAAGAGGAACAGGGCTGTATAGTTAAGCAGCATGATGCTAAAAGGTTTAGTATTCCAGTATATTGCATATAAGAGCTATGAGTTTACTTTTGCTATTGTGAACTAATCTGCAAGAAAAAGACGCACCATGAATAATTTATTAACTTCAAATAAGGATATACAGGGACAAAATGTTAGATTTCAGGTAAATTTAGAAACCACTGACTAGCTACAGGTTTTTATAACCTGCTGCATTTCAAGTCAGTACTGCAATGTATTGTTGCATGGTGCATCTTACATCTTAGAGTACACACTCCATTTTTTACAGTGCAGTTATAGAATCACAATTAAAATAAAATTTAATTTATTTATTGCATTTGTTTACCAGGATTGTCTGACTTGACAAAAAGCTATCCCTTTCCTGCAGAAGCCTGGGGAGAAAAGCTCCAGAAAAATTACATTACTTAAAGAACATAGTAAACAGAGGTATACAAATAATCAACAAATATACAAACATTTAAACAGGGTATCATTAGTTAATAGCAGCATCATGTAAAAAACTATGAAATATATTCGGAAATGAACATGGTAGAAAGAGAGTAAAAGGAGGAAACATAATTAGCATTAAGAGGTGAGGGAGAATGTTCTACGAAAGGTAGAAGTAAGAAAAGGGAGAGGTAGAAGATGCTTGTCTAATACCTAAACAGCATAACACAGTGTCTAAGAGATCCTTTGAAGCAAAAAAATCACACACAGTAAGCCCAGACACCAAAATCGTCAGCAGTACACGATATCACACCTTCCCATGGCCATCATAATGCACCAAAATCATCAGAAGTACACCAGATATCACATTTCCCCAGGGCCATCACAACAGACATAATCCATTGTGTGCTGAGATTCTAAAGATTAAATTGCCTAAAACTCATAGACCTCCAAAGCCCAACACAGGCACAAAGCACGCACAGCATGTTAAGTCTACTTCCTCACACAGCACAAGGAGCCCCAAAGTCACAGGTGTTGTGCGATATTTGTCAGCATGGAAGGAGATAGTCTACAGACCACAATGCTTTGCCAGGGATGGTCGGCATCTCTCCCCTCTAGGTTTTTGTATACTAGCTAAAACATTGTCTTCCTCCATAGTGCCTTTTTTAGGCAATGCCAAACTGAAAGTACTTCAGACATAGTAAATCAAAACCAAGAAAATCTAAAGATATTACTACTCAATGCTAGGAGTCTAAACAAAAAACTCCACTCCCTAGAAGCTTTCTTTACCCTAGATAATGCTGATGTCTGTGCAGTCACTGAGACATGGTTTAAAGCTGTAGAGAGCACACCAACAGTGCAAGGTTATAATGCCTTCCACACATTTAGGCCAGCTACTTCACAGGCAGGGACTTTAGGTGGCGGTGTCTCTATTTACATTAAAAATAAATATACTTCAAGGATGGTCAAACAGGACAATGCACTTGAGCTGCTCCATATTCAAATCATCATAGGTAAAATCCAACACCAGTTCCTTACAAGCTATAGGTCCCCCTCTATGACCCAGGAAACCTATACCATGTATTTAAACTTATTAGAAATGCTAACCATCCAACCCGATACCATATTCATGGATGACTTTAATTACCCCACTGTTAACTGGGAATCCTATAGTGCATGCACAGATATTCCTGGATTTTGTAAACACAAACTCCCTGGACCAGATAGTCAATACACCAGCCAGAGGTGCAAACATACTGGATCTGGTCCTCACTAATATGGGAGACTGCTGCACATCCCCTACTGTAGTGCCTTCACTAGTAAGGTCATACCACAAAAAGGTCTACAAAGTAAAAATAAAACCTGGACCCCCAGCTAAACCTGGAATATTCAAGAACTATTCTAAGGCAGAACCTGGCAAAATTTCATGCCCCTATAAACCCTGAGAACACTGCTGCCTATGCAGAACTGTTCACAGAAACCCTGTACAAGCATGTTAATAGCCGTATAGAGGCAGATGTACCCACCAGGAAGAAGTACAGAACTAACTCAAAAAACAAGCCACCCTGGTGGAATCACAAAATCAATAGGCTATATAACAGGAGGAAGAAAATCATGGCAAAAATTAGGAGGTGCAGCACCCAGCAGGATAAAAGCACTCTCATCAAACTAAACAAACAACCCATAGGACAAATAAAGTCTACCAAAGCCAAATTTAAGGTACGTTTGGCCTCCCAGGCCAAGGACAACCACAAAGCATTCTTCAGCTATGTTCGCAACCTCAAAGGCAATACACAATTGTGTGCAGAGCTCATTGTAAATGGAGCCACCTATTCTGAGCCAGAAAATATAGCCCAAACCGGTCTGTGATACCATTTTTTGGGAGCTTTTTCTCCCCTTATGGTGTATTAAAGATCTTTATTTCCACACTATACTGTGCTGGCCTGCTGATCTTTGACTTTGTTCTGTGCTTTTTGGGCCTTTGCATTGGCCATACTTGCGAGGGCTAGGGTTGGCCACCTATACTGAGCCAGAAGATATAGCAAACCTCCTGGCTGATAAATTCAGCTCCAACTTTACCCCGCCCCCAATCTTCCCTCAGGTAATATCAAATATAACTCCCCTACTATCACTAGGGAACAGGTCCTTAATGCTCTCTCTAAGACCAAGAACACTGCATCAATGGGCCCAGAGAATATCCCAGGATGCCTTCTAAATAGCATGAAACATGACCTATCAGGGTCTCTGGAATTGCTATTTAACTGTAGCCTTCAAACAGGCTTTGTGCCTCATGAATGGAGAAAGACGACAGTCATTCCTCTCCATAAAGGTGGGCCATCTACAGACCCTGGAGACTACAGACAAATACGTCTCACGAATTGTATATGTAAAGCCTTGGAAAGAATTATCATGGAAATGATCAATAGAGATATAGTAAACCTTCAGACAGTGGACCCAACCCAGTTTGGTTTTGTTAAGGGCAGATCATGCCTACTCAACCTGGTGGAGTTCTTTGAGAAGGTCACCAAAGCATTGGATGGGGGCAAAATCATTCACACTGCCTACCTTGTCCTGGCAAATCATTTGACACAATACCCCACTCAGGCATTGTTGACGAACTCAAGAGGTTAGGTACAAACCTGTATGTCACCCAGTGGATAGCCAACTGGCTTACAAACAGAAGCCGGGAAGTTAGAACTGGGGAGTCCTCCTCTACAAGAGGCCAGTCACAAGTGGAGTCCCTCAGGGATCAGTCCTTGGATTACTCCTTTTTGACATTTTCTTCTCAGAATTCAAGGCCAGTGTCAGTGGTCTCTGGCTGACTAAATTTGCAGATGATTGCAAATTAGGGGTTGTCATTGAATCTCATACTGATGCAAATGCTCTCCCGGAGGGGCTGACACAGACAAACAATTGGTGTCAGAGCCATGGACTAAAATTAAATGCCAAGAAATGCATGAGAGTATCCTTTGGGAAGTTATTCATCCCTGGTAACTATCATATTGACAACACACCCCGTAGAATTTACCCAGTAGTCAGGGACTTAGGGACACACATAGATAGTAATCTAGCCTTTGACCATAATGTGTCTACAGTGGTGAGGAAATGATTCTATGTAGCGCAACTTATAAACAAAGGTATGGCATCTAAGTCCAAGAAAGTCATTGTTTTGCTGCATTTGGCATTCATCAGACCTATCGTTGAGTATAATGCCCCCTTTGGTATATACCTAACCAGGCATATCCAACAATTGGAACATCCATACAGGTTCTTCACTAAAAGAATACAGGGTGTAAATAAAATGTCCTATGCAGAACACCTCAAGGTCATATCTCTGTATTCTGTCTCCTACAAGCTTTTGAGGGGAGATCTATTCATGGCATACAGGGCATTGTCAGACCCCACACTGATGGACCTCCTGCATATCCATAAAACAAGCAGCACCAGAATTACCCATTGTAAAGACTTAAACCTTGCCTGTGATATAAATAGGACCTGGTGGAGAGATAGGTATGTATCCCAGAGACTACCCCATATATGGAACAGGCTCCCCATCCATGTGAATCAGAGTTCCTTCCTAACCCAATTGAAGTGCAACTTGGACAACTGGATGGGAAACTGGAAATTCATCCCTGGTTTGGCACCTATGTCTGTAATGGTCACAGGTAACCTGTAAATGGTTCATCTCCCAGGCCCATGCTTACACTTATCAAGGGTATCAGAACTTGTCAGAGATTTGGGATGCATGGCTAGGCTTAAAAAGTCCCTTCTGGTAGTTAGCCTAGTAAATGCCTATGAACCTAAGGTACGCATCGACCCAGCCAAACATTCTTGTTGTAGGTGACTCTACTCTAAGATATACACATGTGCCTCTTACCAGGCTGAGCAAGGAAAGAGTGAGGGTTAGTTGCTTGTCTGGTATCAGGATCCATCAGATCATGCATGCATTCAAGTCCTTGAGCAATAAGTACCAGTATGACTCTGTCATAGTTCATGCCAGTGTCAGTGACTTGAGGTATACTACCCTGAATTATATGAAGAAAGACTATATGTCCAAGACAGGTATGAGCCTAGCATTGAGCAGCATTCTACCTTCTCCAAGGATAATGCCACGATATGAGCAAAGAATAATTGACTCCAATCATTGGCTTCTTTTTGGTGTCAGTCAAAGGGAGTCTAATATTTGTCAGTCTGAGAGGATATGATCATCAGACCACACAGCTTTCCCGGGTATAGTCTGCATCTGTCCCCTCTAGAGTTTTGATTACTGCTAAAGATATTGTCCACCCCCATAGTGCCTTTTTTAGGCAATGCCAACCTAATAAACCTATCAATAAAATTTAAAAAAGCAAAGGAAATATGAAGGTGTTACTGATCAATTCTAGGAGCTTACACATGAAACTTCACTTACTCCAAGCCCTTCTCACCCTGGAGGACATTGACATCTGTGTAATGACTGAGACATGGTTTAAAATAGGGAGCACTCTGGCTGTGCTTTCCATATGTTCTTACCAACTACTGTGCAGGACGGGAAAAAAAAGGTGGGGGTGTTTCAATCTACATCCAGAAGAGACTCAAATCAAGGATGGCAAAATAGCATTTTGCACTAAAGTTTCTTCATGTCCAAATAACTGCCAGAAAAGCCCTATACCATATATTAGCTAGCTACAGAACTCCCTCTGTGACAAAATAAAGCCACAATGTCTAGCTACAAGAACTAGAATCACTTAGTATTAAGCCCAATACCATTTTCCTAGGAGATCTAAACCATTCAGCTATAGACTGGAAAACGTATACTACCACTAGTGCACAATCACAGAGATTCCTGGACTTTGTCAATACAAATGCCCTGGAATAATTGGTCAGAGTACCCGCTAGGGGGAATAACATCTTGGATCTTGTCCTTACTGATATGAGAACATCTTGCACCATCCTTTACATATCTTGATCACCTGTTGGGTCTGACCATAAAGCAGGCTCTTTTGAAATAAAACTGAAACCAGAGATCCCTTCCATGCAAGGTACCTTTAAAAGTTTAAGACAATTTACCTACTCCTAAGTAATACATTGGCAAGCTTCAAATTCACACAAAATCTGATTAACTCTACTCAATACACAGAAATGGGCAACACAATACTATACCAGTATGTAAACAGCTGCTCCGATGCAGCTGTACCCCATAGGAACAAGTGCAGGGCAACCCCAGAAACAAGCCCATATGGTGGAATCATAACATCAACAAGATTTCTTCTCTCCTTTGTAGACACAGTCAACCACAATCGCAACAATAAACTAATATCCTCTGCACTCTTTCTAGATCTGTCGAAAGCCTTCGATATGGTCAACCACCAACTACTGCTTCAGGCACTGGAAACATTACATTTTAGTAAACCAACCATAAGCTGGTTTAATGCCTATCTCTCTAGTAGAAAACAGGCAGTCCAGTGGCAAAACAGCCTATCAGACCTACTCCCAACTAATATTGGTGTCCCCCAAGGATCTATCCTTGGTCCCCTTCTCTTCTCCATTTTCATAAATGGCCTACACTCATCTATACCCAAAGCCACCTGTATTCAATATGCAGATGACTCTACGCTAATCTGCTCTGATGAATCTCTCGCTAAACTCCAAGCCACAACCCAAAACTGCTTCTCTGCTGTCGAAAATGGTTCTTGGAACTTAAACTCTTGCTTAACCCTGCCTAAACCAAATTACTTCTTTTCCCCACCTCAGTGACTGCTCAAACTATAGAACCCTCAACACCAACAATCCTACCTTCCATGTGTCCTCCAACAATGGGACCACTATCTACCCTGTATCCAATACCAAACTACTAGGGGTGACCATAGACCATAAACTTAAATTCGATATACATGTAAACTTAACTATTAAATCGGTTAACAGAAAACTTGGGGCGATGTATAGAATAAAGGCCTTCTTAACTCCGCACACCAAATTGACTATTGCCCGAACCCACCTACTCTCCACTCTCCTCTATGCCTCCCCGATATTCTCCTTCCTAAACAAGAAAGAACTTAATAAGCTAACAACCACCTATAATCACACTCATCACTGCCTAAATTTAAGGTCTCTTGAATGGCTGGAACTGTCCAATTTACTCAAATTCAACCAGCTTTCTGAGGCTTTTAAAATTATTAACCATCCAGGTAATACTCCCTCACTGAACAACATACTTACCCAGTACTCCAACCTTAACTCCCTCAGGTCTTCCAAAAGTCTGCAAGTAAGGACCATTAAATCTAACAATGCTGGTGGTGACGCACTATATGCCAATTCCATTGGCAAATCCTGGAATGCACTACCAAACAACCTGAGACTTATGCCCTCTCAGCACCAATTTAAATTACATCTTAGAGCATACTTGAAATCCAAATGGTTATGCCCTTGCACCATCCTTTACATATCTTGATCACCTGTTGGCCCCAGTCTGACCATAAAGCAGGCTCTTTTGAAATAAAACCAAAGAACACCATTCTAGATCCCTTCCATGGCTGTTCTAATCTTACCTTTAAAAGTTTAATATTTACCTACTCCTAAGTTATTTGGTCTGTAAGCACCAGTGTATTTAACTGTACTCACACAAAATCTGATTAACTCTACTCAATACACAGTATATTATGGGCAACACAATACTATACCAGTATGTAAACAGCTGCTCCGATGCAGCTGTACCCCATAGGAACAAGTGCAGGGCAACCCCAGAAACAAGCCCATATGGTGGGATCATAACATCAACAAGATTTCTAAAAAAGGAAAAGAATTTTGAGCAAATGTTAGAACAGTATTCAAAGAATGTTAGAGCCCTTGTCCCTAAAATAAACAACTCAGGAACTTAATAAAATCTACCAAAGCCAGGTCTGAGGCCAAAATAGCTACCAGGCCAAAGACGATCACAAGGAATGTTTTAGTTATGTGCATAATCTCAAAATCACAATGCAGTAATGCAATGAGCTGATTCTGAATGATGTTACCTACATTGAGGCTGAAGATATAGCAAACCTACTAGCTGAAAAATTTAACTTAACTTTACCCCACTCTCTCCTTTATCTGTCTTTGAAGATATACCTGAAACTGACTCACCTACAGCTATCACACAAGACCAAGTCCTAGAAGTGCTATCAAAAGGTAAAATCACTGCATTAATGGTCTTGACAGCATCCCTGGATGCATCATAAATACCAAGAAGCAAAATTTTACCACAGCCATGCCCTGAAAACACCATTCAATCTCAGCTTCCATGCATCTTTTGTACCAGGCAAATTAAGAACAGCTACAGACATTCCCCTGCATAAGGGAAGACCTTCCACGGACCCATGTAATTACAGACCCATAAGTCTGACCAGCCTCAGATGCAAAACCATGGAAAGACGTATCAAGAAATTAACTAATAAAGCAAGACATAGGGAACCTCCAAACACTGGACCCTTCTCAGTCTGAGTTTGTCAAGGGTAGGTCATGCTTACTGAACCTGATGGATTTTTTGTAAAGACCACGAGAGCAATAGATGAAGACAAAATGGTACACATCACATACTTTGACCTGGCCAAAGCTTCAGACACAATTACTCACTCAGGCATATTAAAAAAGATGAATAAACTGGAAATAAACCGCATGTTGTTTGCTGGATTGTCAGCTGGCTCACAGATAGGAAGCAGATAATCAAAACAGGAGAAGTTACCTCCACAAAAAGACCAGTTACCAGTGAAGTCCCGCAGGGTTCTGTGCTGGGACCTCTCCTGTTGCTCATCTACTTTTCTGAAGTAAAAGCCAATACCAAAGGGCTCTGGCTGACTACATTTGCAGGTGACTGCATGCTAGGAGCAGTCATTGAATCCCCAAATGATTTAGCTACCCTGCAAGAGGGCTTCACTGAAATAAATAACTGGTGCTAAAATCAGGGACTGAAACTAAATGCCAAAAAAATGCATTATCGTATCCTTTAGCAAGACATTAACCCCGGGGAACTATCACATTGACAATACACCCCTAAGAGTTGACCCAGTTGTTCAGGACTAGGGAACTAATGTCAAGAGTGACCTAACTTTTGAACAATGTGTGTCTACTGTTGTAAGAAAGTCCTTATATATTGCACAGCTTATAAACAAAGGGGTTGTTTCTAGATTTATGTATGTCATTGTCCCTCTACTCAGCCCTCATTAGGCCAATCACTGAATATATTGTCCCTTTTGACATGACACATGCAACAACTGAACACCCACAGAGGTACCTTACTAAAAGGATACAAGGCCTTTCCAGCATATCCTACATGGACCCACTCAAAGCCCTGCCACTATACTCTTTATCCTACAGAATGCTAAGAGGTGACCTTTGTCTGGCACACATGGCATCATCTGACCTAATACTAATGGATTATCTGCACATGAACAAGTCAAATGGCATCAGAAATAGTCTAGGGATCTAAACCTCTAATGCAATTTCAGCAGAACAGTTTGGAGGAACAGGTATATCTCACAGAGGATACTGCTGTTATGGAACAGACTCCCCATACACATAAAACAAAGTTCATCCCTGTCCATTTTCAAGTGCAAATTAGATCAATGGTTGGGAATCAGAAAATTTACTCTAGGACTGCCCCCATACTACTAATGGACAGAAACAGGTCCTAAATGGTTTATCCCATGCATTGGTCCCCTCAAATTATCTATGGTATGATCACAGTTATTCTCATTAGGGGTAGTATATAATTGTCGAGCACTGGATGGATAAAGCCAATCTAGAACCAAATGGGGTCGGTTATTTTGAGCACAAAAAGGGAAACTGGCTAGGCTTAAAATGGCCCGCAAGGGCAGCTAGCCTAGTACTTAGCTATGAACCTAGAAAACTAGGAGGATAATTAAATTAAAGGAAAACTCCACTTTGGAACTCAATTTTGCTTTGATTTTATATTTGTATTCTGAGCTATCTACATGCTTTTAAGTGCTTCTTATTATGTTTTAATAGGTTTTACCTCAAAGTAGTCTTTATGGGGCATGCCGCACTAATGTTATCTTGTTCTGCTGTTTTGTCTTCAGGTTCCAAGAATCCATTTCACATCCACTTTATATAAGTTATGGCTGGACATAGGAAAGTGAGGTGTTTTTTCCTCACATTGACTAGAAGGACAGTAGCATGTGTGACAGGTACATCACACAGCCACTGCAACCCAACTACTATTTTTTTTCCTGAATTACGCCTATCTGCATTTTATTGATCGCTGTTCAAACATATTCTTAATAGTTGTAAATCCTGATCAAAATAAAGCAGCTGAACTGCAGATGTTTTTAAAAGACATCAGTTTGCGTTCTTGGCAGAGCCTCCTTCAACTCCTCTTCATATGTTAAATTTGTCACTGTAAACCAGGGGGTATAACTCACAATTGTTAAAGGTATCATAAGAGATAGCACACTACTTCTACAGTCCCCTAAATCTGCAGTACGAAGATGGATATTGTTATTTTGAAAGCTGCAGAAATCTGCTGTATTTGCAGAAATATTTCTTACTTTTTAAACTCCTGTTATGTTATCTATACCCTTACTGCATCATGGTACTAATTCAATATAAAGATAACCTTCTGTTCTTAATTTTTCCCTGAGTCAGAAATGTCTTCATGTATTACATTTTCCCCATTTCTTATAGGTTCACAGATTTATAGGTGTTTACAAGCCCAATGACCACAAGGGGCTTTTTAAGCCTAACCATGCATCCCAAATCTCTAACAAGTTCTGATACCCTTCATAAGTGTAAGCATGGGCTTGGGAGATGAACCATTTGCAGGTTACCTGAGTCCATTCGAGACATAGGTGCCAAACCAGGGATGAATTTCCGGTTTTCCATCCAATTGTCCAAATTGCACTTGAATTGGATTAGGGAGGAACTCTGCTTCACATGGATGGGGAGCCTGTTCCATAAATGTAGTAGGCTCTGGGATACATACCACCAGCAGGCCCTATTTATTACTTTTGTTATATTGTTACCCCCCTCCCCCCCGATATGTTACACTGTAGAATATTAACACTTCATTAAAGTTAAAATACTTGAGCATGGCAGATTATGGAAAAACATAGCTTTAGTACTCCTGGGGATGCGCAGTAGCAAATCCCACCAACACCCTCCATTAATGAATATTCATTAAGTACACAGTCAAGGATTAGTATAACTGATGATTCTGAAACAGAAGAAGTGTGTTGGCACTAGGGATGGTAGCTGTAGTAGGATAAACAAGAGCATGAGGTAAATTCTGTCAACCAGATATACTGAGTGGTGGATCTGTCTCCAAGGCAGAAAGAGTACCTGTTGATGGTCCCTAATTTCATCCCCATGAGCTCTCTGGTTTTGCAGACTGTCACTGCTATTGCTTCATACTTTTGTCCAGCCACTTCTAATAAATTGCTGAGGATTCTTGTCAGTTACTAAAGCTTGACTTTAGAGTTTCATGCTACATAATGCTGGGAAATGCATATTGACACAACTCCTGTTGTTCTATTACCATTTTAAGTGAATTAGAGAAATATTTAAAATACCCCTAATTTTGGGGAACTTTTCTCCACAGACCATCATTTAGTTGGGAGCTATGAATATTCTTGATTTTGTGTCATATCTTTGGATTATTTATCATAAAATGTGTTGCTTTCTTATCAATCATAGAGTGCTGTGCACTGAATAATGACAGTCATTTGAGTTTATATAAATGCAATGCAAGACAGTTTTTTTTGCTATCAGCTTTACAATGATGTAAGAGCAATGCATAAAATTAGTCCCTGATTATGGGCATTTGTTTCTACGATGTTTTTACCTTATCCATGACTCTTTAGCTAAGAAGTTTTGATATAATTTAAATCAAAATAGAACATCAGGCAAATTAGCTACAATAGCTGGGCATCTTTGTGCAGGAAAACTACCCTTTATTTGCTCATTATTCTGATTTGGCAAGATTGCTATGGTCTGTGTGAAGCAACTTGGAATAATTTAATCTGTGGAACAAAGCTGGGGGCAGGAGCTATCTGTGGATATAAGTAATGGACCATCTTGTCATTTTTTCAAACTATACAGTCATTGGTTTGGGTTTGCAAAAGAAAAGTGCATTTGTGTTGAGCAAGATGGAATACTTTGTTATTGTGACATTTATTTATTTTTAATACAATCTGATGAATGATGTGTATGTAGTAAAGTGTAGGCAATTGATGGCTACAGAGGCCATCGGTGGATACAAGTGACATACCCCTGCTGTTGTTTGAGCAGTCTTAAACAGTAGTCACTGATCTGGTGTGCCAAGAGTATTGTCAAATAATGTATTTGCTAAAATCAGTCTAAAATCTGCATTGCTATAGCTAATGTGTATTTAAGAGTAACAAGTTAGTCATTGCTTTCACTTTCCATTACAAATATCAGCACTGCTGATCTGGCAGATGCAAGATGTTTGTGAAAGTAACTGATCATTAGTGCAGCGTGGCAGTGAGTAGCATTGCTCTCACAGTACATGGCTCTGGTTGAGTTCTTGACTGTGGTTTCTTCTATATCTGTCTGTATTTATCCATGTGCTCTGTTTTTCTATAATATCCCTAAAGAAATAGTGCAGGTGAGCTGGTGTTCCTCCAATGTGCCTCTAGGCAACTGTGTGTGTGTGTGTGTGTGTGTGTGTGTGTGTGTGTGTGTGTGTGTGTGTGTGTGTGTGTGTGTGTGTGTGTGTGTGTGTGTGTGTGTGTGTGTGTGTGTGTGTGTGTGTGTATGTGTTTGTGTGTGTGTGTGTTAGGGCATCTTGTGACACACTTGACTTGTCAGAGGCAGTGCTAGTATGTATGTGCGTTTTTGAAAAAAATCATTATAGCTTGTAATAAATATGGTTTTCCGGGACTGTCTCAGTGTGTATGCATTTAAAAAAATTATCAGATTTGTATTTGTGGACACACACAGTGTTGCAACCTCATCTAGTCTAAAACTGACTTTGCTTCGATGTTTGCACAGAAGGTTCCTGTAGTTTTTGTATGGAAGAGGATGGTGTGATCATTACTACTTTAATTTTTCTTACACACAGCCCTCTGAAGTGTGCACAAAATGTTAGCATAGCTTATGTAGGGACTGTGGAGAGTATGATCATTATTTATTTATAGACATTTAGTACATTTTATTAACTTTCTCAAAAATCTCAGAGGTGTGCACTGATTGTTACTACAGCTTGTGTAGAGGCAGTGCACAATATAGGAGCAGTGAATTAAAATATTAGTGTGATTGTAATCATTTTCTCTTTCCTCACAATCAAGCTATAAGTTAAACAAAAAAACTCATTGGGCAAGTCCTTCTACTCATATTGCAACACAAAACTGGGGGACACAGTTTGACAAATGCTGCTAAGGTCTACTAAAGCCACATGTATAACAAAGATGCCTCTGCTCTATACCCAGCTAATCTCATACCCAAATGAACTACCTCTTTTGACCTTAGTATCTATAAGCAGCCACTACACTCCCTGCTTCTTCCTCTATCTTATCTCTGTGACTCATCTCCTGCACCTCTAATGCTAATTGTAATTATAAATGCGCATACTCAACCAAATGTATTAAGCAAAAACACTAAGAATTTTATTTTTTTCTGTTTGTAATCAAACAAGTACTGTGTGATGTCATATGTATGCTATGTAATTATGTAAATGATTTTGTGAAAGAATGTAAAAATGGAGCTTTTCTCTTTGGGTATCCACCGAAAAAGGGTTTGTACCCCGTTGGTTTTCCTGCTCAAAAAAGACAAATAAAAATAAATAAATAACTAAACAAAAAAGTGTCCCATATGCAGGCGGTTATTTTGGGGGGGGGGGCACTAGTAGGCTGTTAAATACATCTGACAACAACAACAACTTGAGCTGTTACTGTGTTCTATTTGTTTTCTCAGTTTCATCCCAGTCTGACATATGAGAGGTACAAGGGTGAAGAGGCATGCTGTATTTGTTTAACAGCAACCACTTGAAATATATGACTATAGCAGTTTGTGCCTTCAACCCAATCTAACAGCAAAGGAATACACAAGAGGCGACTCTCTTATTTGGTGGGGTGGTAGGAAGGCACTTTTCCCAGATATGATGCATGTATCCTTGCAAAAAAATATTGTGAAATGCTATTTTGCCCAGCTCAACTTATTTCTTCCTTTAAAGAAAAATTAAGACTGAATTACTTTCTTTGCTTATCTTTTAGTACAGTCCATCATTGGATCATAGGTTAGAAAATAGCTGTAAAATTCACAGTGGCGCATCTATAACTCCATGGTTTCTGAGGCCATTGCAGCATAATTTACGTACTCTGCAGTTATTGCAATGTACTTTTGCCCAGTTAGGGTGTGTAGAAAGGATGTAGGAAAAAATAAAATACGACTGAATGTCTTTCCTAAGTCACAATTTTTATTCAGGCCATGATTGGAGCAAAATGATTGTGAAAAACTCTAAAATAGACCTTATAACTTCTAGAACCTCTGTGGCTTCTAGGAGCCTAGTGGCTCTAAAACCTCTAGCTTAATTCATTTATTTTCCCCAAAGTTATTACAGTAACATTTGACCCACTTAGGGTGCATTTAAAAGATGCAAGAAAATGCTGAAGAGAAAGACAAACTTTGCAAAAATGTAGTAAAAAATAACCTGAATAAAATAAGGATTCCATGGCAGTGGGTGGATTGGGTGGTGGGGGTGTAAGAACTAGGGATGTGTGTTTGTAGAGGCAGTAGAGAGCAGAAGCAGGGTGCTATGGAGTCCTTTGCCTAGGGTACCATTTTACCTAAGGCCATCCTTGATTTTATTGTTATTTTAACTAGGCTGTGGATGAAATGGGGAACTAGTAGTCTGGTGAACTTACCTATAGAATATGAATAAGCATTCCATATCGTACTACTCCCCCATTAAGTTTTATGTTGGATCTTATAGTCTCATACATGCATCCATTGTTTTTGATACTTTAGTTAGTTATGGGTTACTGGTTTATACATGTCTAGTGAAAGAATGATTACTTGCTCATTTATTCATTTCTTTCACTATGCGATTAAACTGATGCCTGTGGAACCTTTTCATTTATAACTCTGACTAGAATGGCACTCCATAATTTAATTTCAATTCTCACCTGTGTATGCGTGCTTTATATTGACTGACTACAACTCCATTACATTTATTTGCATATCTGCCTGCAAATTAGTACTCTAAATGTGACACATTGGATTTGTGGATGTCTATCATGCTAGCCACACCCATATCTTAGTGAACTCACACAGCAGATATTAAAATAAATTATACTCCAATTAGTTATTTTTTTACCCTGTGCATAAGACAAGAACTTTGCTGTTTGTAAAGACATTGCACTTTCAGAAAAGAGTACATCCAGCATAGTGGATCACTGTCCAAAAGTATATGGTCAACTTTGTGCATCAGTACTGTATGTCTTCCTCTCAGTAACTACGGCAGGGGAGAAAAGTTCCAACCCACTATGTTCATGTTTTAATATAGTAACTACTGACATCAGCAAGTCTGGGGGCTACCTCTATAAGATTGTAGGCTGTACCTGATGGGAAAACGTCACATTTTCCTGTGTCAGTGGTATGTCATACAGACAGAGAGAAATTCCTCTGCTAAAGCACAAGAGGAGATTAACAAAAGTAGGCGGACATTCCTTTTCCTTTGATTACAAGGCATAGAAGCAAAAACTTTATAAGGCACAAGCTTTTTTTGTATGTAAACCATACTGGAGTCTTATTGTACAAGGAAAAATACCTCAAGGTTGAGTTAAACTACAGATGAAAGGAAACTATTCTGTTAAGTGGTGGTTGGACAGAAGGTGCAGAAAAGGGATAGAGAGATGGTAAAGCAAATATTTATGAAACCTTAATCCAAGCCTAAGAAAAATCTCATAATACATGCATTTTGTTGATGCACCTGGATGATTTGAATGGCAGTACTTTAGATGACAAAAGGAAGAGGTGAAGCAAGAAATACTAGTGGGGTTTTGCAGCAAAACAGGTCAATTCACCAAGGAATTATGTAGATAAAATATGGCAGTGGTAGAAAAATCTAGCATACAGTTCAGACATGACAAATGTCTTGGATTAAGGGCCAATTACTGTAGAAACATAATGAATAATTTAGTACAAATTTATGGTATTTATGTAGTTGCCAACTGTGCTAATCAAGTTAATGATTGTTCTTTCTTCATTTCTAACCCCAAAGCCAGGAAGAGTAACAGAATATCATTTTTAAAAAGCATAGTGAGTTGTCACCGCTGCTTTTTTTAACAAATTTAATTTTCATTTATTCACATCATAAAATAGTGGGGGGAATTTAATAATGCCTACACATTTTTGTTCATGTAGGTATTGCAGTGTGATGTTTACATGACCGCAAACATATTATGATTCAATAAGTGCTGCTGAGCTGCACACACAGCCATGGAAAACTCTGTGGCATGCAAACCACCTCATAAGCAAGTGAATCTCATGCAAATGAGGCAAGTAGAGTGATCCAACATGCAGACACACCTTGCAGAGAAGATGTGGATGTCTTTGCATGCACAGAGGACTTGTTCAACTTTGCTAACATTACGTTGGCCTTTCAAGCATGCAATGCCTGTCAAGCAACCACACAGCAAACTGATTGTTGTGTGACATGATGTGGGAACACAGACATGTGTTCCAGGTACATAACTGTACAATATGACATACCCAGGACTTGTGGCAGGTGGACACACTTTCTCCAAAGGTGGCCAGTCCTCTGCAGTAGACCTCACAGCCATGTCATGCAGATATCCACCATTAATCTATTGAAGGGCAGGATGCATGAAGTGCTGTGAAATTGTCAGCTAAGCTGGCTCACCACCGCTGTGCTGCTTGTTTCAACTAGCCTGGACATCTATGTCACTGGACATTATATTGTAACACAGAAGCTTTGTTCCTAATCACCATCTGGTCATTTTCCTAGTGATGTACCACCAACCCTGGTACAGAAAGCATAATACATGCAAAAGCCAACTGATTGCTTAGGTTGCTAATCAAGGCATCTACCTGGAGGAGGGTATGTGAAGCCTACAGAGCCTTTCATGATGTGGGACAACCATGTGGATGAACAAACAGGCTGTGTCCTGCTACTCGTCATGAGCTTTGTAGTAACATTTTGCATGTGTTGACAGAAAAAGTATTAGTGCATGGTATCCCATGACAGAGTGGTTGTGGTGAGACCAGCAGTAGTAATATCTAGGCACCAGCAATTCATGGGACTCCCCTGCTTCCTGCAGTCTTCACAAGGTAATTGTGTCCTTGCAGTATGCACCACTTGAGGATGTCTAACTGCAGAATACCTGTGTAAAACCACCCACCCTACCATCACATATTACGTTTCCATCCATTGTTTGTCTGTGCTCTGTACATACACCTTGGAACTGTAATGATGACATGTCCTTGATCTCTGATTTCTTGGAACATGATGGAAGTAACTGCAACACTTAGTTGCCCAGAGGACAACTAGCATACAGTGCCAAGCAGAGTCCCCGGATCTCTCAGTAATCTGATATGTAAAGCCATGAAAAGAGTTAGCATGGATACAATCTGGAACAATGTTGTACACCTACTGACACTGGACCAGGCACAGTTTGTTTTGCTCAAGGGCAGATCATGCCTACCTACCCTAAATGGTGGACCTCATTGAGTTTTTCAGTATGCAATGAATGACAGGAATATGACTCACTTCAGCTACCATGGCCTGACAAGGTGTTTGACAATATTAGGTGCTGGAAACAGTGTAGGTTATTTACAGAGTAGTATGTCAGCTGGTGGATAGCCAAGTGTCTGATAGCCATAATCTGGGAGGATAGCATTGAGTAGACCTACGCTACAATGACAGCAGTCACCAGTGGACTTCCCTCAGACATCATTAGTGGAGTACCCCTCATAGCCATTCCCTTCTCTGCAGTCACAGCCACTGTCAATGACCTCTGACTGACTACATTCAGCAGGTGATTGCATATTAGGAACTGTCACTGAATCTCACATAGAACCAACAGTTATCCAGGATGGCCTGAGACACACATTCAGTTATTGTCAGAGCCACTGTCAAATAGTAAATGCCAAGGACTGCAAAATACTATCCTTTTAGAAGTCATACACTCTGGAAAATATAGTAGTGTCTGCACACCACACACAGTTGACCCAATACCCATGGATTTATGGACACAGAGAGTAATGTAGATTTTGACTTTCACTGGTCAGTAAGATGTGGGGATCAATTCAATTTTGTGCAACCTATATGGAAATGTATGGCATGTAAGTCTCAGACTGTCACTGTTATACCATATTTGGCACTCATCACATCTCTCATTGAGTGCAATGAAACCTTTGCTATATCACTTCATAGGCATATCCTGCATACAACTGTAGCAGCCACACAGGTTACTTGATAAACCAATACATATTGCAGCTAACATGTTCGATGCAGTCTGTGTCAAGAGCGTACATGTGTAGTCTGTTTCCTACATGCTTTGGAGGGCATGTATATGGCTGCCATAAAGGGAGGTGTCAGATCCCACTGTGTACCTCCTGCTCATCCAAGACAAAACTAACACATGTATTACCTGTTCTACTCACCTGCACCATCACTGTGGTATAAATAGAACAAGCTGGAAAGACAGGTATGTAACAGATACTACACCCTATTTATAACAAGCTTTCCATGCATGTGAAGCACACATCTGCTGTAATGCACATCATGTGCAAGTTACAAAGTGGGATGCAGAACAAGACAATCATAACTGGTGTAGGACAAATGCCTGCAATGGACACAGGAAATTTGTAGATGGGTCATCTCCAGAAACCCTGGTGACACTTATCAAGGGTATCAGATTGTGTCATAGATGAGGGATGCATGAGTAGAATGCGTGACCTCATTGTTCTTGTTAGCCTGTTATACACATGTGACCCTATGGAGTCATGCACCTATACCGCTGTATATTGCTGGAGAAATATGTCTTCTCTGCTTACATTCCATCCTGTATTCTAATGTCTGTGGGTTTATTACCACTCTGTATCCATAGCTGTCCCCTACAGACTCCTGAAACTGAACCATAAACAGGTCAGTGACACACCTGTCACTGTGTAAGTGCACAGCCATTACAATGTCATACAACATAAGGTACACAAAAGTATGTGGCTTACCCATTATAAATAGTATCTATCAGTGACCAGTACAAGTGGCATGACAAAGCAACACTGCATTACACAATTACATATTAATTTATATAGCCACCCTGTGCATCAGGAACATATCTTCATTTCCCTGCATTGATGACAAGGATGACAGGGATGTGGCACAGGTATCATCACTTACACAGGGTGTTGTGTGTGGGTGCAGGAGGCGTAGGCTGACCCAATAGGTTGAAAGTGTGTGTGTGTGTGTGTGTGTGTGTGTGTGTGTGTGTGTGTGTGTGAGAGAGAGTCAGGAAGGGAAGAAGGCAAGATGGATCATGGAAATGCACCATGTGTGTCTGTAGATGAAGTGAGTTTGACAGTGGTGTGTAAGTGTGTGTATGAACACAGTCAATCTCAGTGCTAGCCCTACATGTGTGTATGTTGGACAGCTGTGAGCCATGCATGGTGGAGCTGACAGTTCACCTCTTACACCCCAAACACTGGAACTGGCTCTGCCAGGAGTTGCACTGGTACCTCCAAGGCCAAGGTCAGAAGCAGTGCTAGTACCTGACAGTGACTGCTGTTTGCTGGGACCAGGACCATGAGCCCATGGCCTGCCACATCTTGGTGTGGGCAGCACACTCCCCTCTGGAGTGATGGATGTACTGCCACTATGGCAGCATGATTGAGCATGGCCACGTGGACTCTCAACAGATGTAGTGGCTGACCTATGCCTATGGGTCTGACATTCAACTCCAACTAGATGTTCCATCACAGACAGTATCCATTCCAAGACAGATATTCTGCAATCTGTCTCAGGCCACCTTCTCTCCAATGCATCTGTGAACTGACCCAGGGTATCACCAGTGTGGTGGAGGTAGTCACGGATGTCAGACTGTGTTATATCCATAACCCTTAACATACATCTGAAGTTCCTTTCTGAATGTGCCTGTGCCTCCATGATGGCCCAAAACATACTCTGAGTGACCCTTGATGAGACACCTGCAACAGGTGGTGGAAGGATAGCAGGCCTCCTAAGAGCACCCCTATCAATCCGCCTGTGTGGAACCTTGCCAGCTCTCTGGCTATTGCCAGCGTCTACACTCACTGGAGCCATAGTTGCCACACTTTCCAGTTCAATGTCCCCACTCTCTCACTGTCCAATATCTGTGGCCTCCAGGGATTGGGTATGTGTAGGCATATTGACTGTGTGCAGTGATAATGAGGGAAGAAGAGGGATGTAAACCTCTGGGACAGATTCAGCCCCTGAAACCCCCAACTATGACTCACGTTGGCCACCATCATCATCAGAGTCTGAAGAGACACTGACATCAGGTTGTGTAGGGGACAGAAACCAATCCCCCCGGTCATCTCTGTTAAGAAAGGGAAAATAAGTACATTAATGCCCACACTATTGTACTCTGCAGTACTATGTTTCAATATATGTAAAGCTGTATAGACTGTTGTCACTATTATGGACTTGTTTAACCCCCAACCTCATATAGTAGAACATGAGGACATTATTTTTCCACAGACATCTGTAGTTACTTCTAAATAAAAGCTCTTTACACTGAAATCTCATCAGCAACAATGAGGTACACTGTTGACATTTGGGAAGACTCTGCACAGCTGACACATATAGCAATCTCTAATGTCCTGACAATACTGTCACATCTATCAGTGTTGTCATGCCTACAAGGCATAGGTATGACTCTAAAGTGTGTACAGTCAGAAAATATCCATGCAGTTGGCAATCATGGTGACAGTGCAGCAATCCAGCCAGCAGGCCTGGGATGACATTTTAGATAATACATTGCAGTAAATCTACATCTGTAACAAAACAGTGTTTTGCTTACCATGAGCAGGACCACAGCCTTGTCCAAATCCTGAGGGACCTGTGAAAAGTTGAGGGAGAGGTAATGTAAACACCACCACATGTTGCACTATAAGGGGGTAATACATCCATATATCTCACATTTACAGTAGTTACTTTGTTAATTGCTATTTTGGGCAGAATCTGAGCATGAGATTCAAGCTGTAGTTAAACTCCTCCTCCAAGAACAAACACCTAACACCCACATAAAAGTGTCTACATCCTGACACACTGAATGCTACAGTATTTCAATTCTGATCAAACTAAGCCTACCTGGATGCTCACTGCCATGGAAACTGTGGCACCCACATCCACACTATAAGGTATGATGGATGCTGGGAAGCTGTTGTGTGTTTCCAGGTTTGCTAGGAATTCCTCAGTGGCTGAGAGTGGTTGTTCTGTTGCAGGTCCTCCACCAGTGACACCATAATCCCTGGCCACATCTGCTGCTCTTCTGCATGCAGCATTAATCATACCTGTGTCACAATATCAAACCTGGTCATATGTCCTGCTCTGGTGACCTATGGCATTCACATCACAGACAAGGTCAGCCCACAATGCTGCCCATTGTTCTCTGTTGTGCCTCCCCCTGGACAGTAGGAGTTCATGGTGTTGATGGAGGCCTTCCATGATGATATCATTCTCAGCATCCACAAAAGGGGCACATTGTGTGGCATACATGTTTCCTGTAAGACAACAAAATGGGAACACATGTTAGGATCACATACATGGAAGTACACTATGTAGAGATACAGCAAGAACAGAATGGCTGGCATTACCCACTGCTTGTTCACTCATGTCATATTCCACAGTGTGCAAACATACTAACAATGTGGATACAACTTAAATACTAGCAAGTGTCAGCTACTCCTGTGTGTCCCATGACAGATACTGCTGTATGATCACACATCCAACACAGAAGTCCATTGCAGTGTGTCCCCTAGGGGAAACTCCCCCGATAATATGTCAAAACAACAGTTCCAAACAAATAGCAGTGTGGCATTACAACCACTGTAAAGGGACATTTCCATGAGACCAGTGTGCTACATTCACAAAAAACATTCCACCCTTGATGTACTGTACATCCTCTGTAGGTGTAACAAATGCGGAGATCAAGGACATGTCATCATTACAGTTCTAAGAAAGGCTTAATGCTGTAATCCCCATTCCCCCTATGTATATTCACACATATGCATCATTTTGTAAACAAAAAGCTTACATACCTGATAGAGTACAATACTCCTATGTTGATATGTGCAGATGGGTCTACTTGAAAACACCGACATACCAAAACACCAATGACGAAAACAGTGAGAGCAGAAGATCGACAACTGAGATGACCGACAGTTTAAAAGCCCAATGCTGAGAACACTGCCATGTTAAGGTAAGTGTGCGATAGTGACAGACTTTAGGGTTAGGGGCGGGTTAAGTGAGTTAGGGTTAGGGTGCAGGTTAGGTGAGTGTGCGATAGTGATGGACCTTTGGGTTAGGGTTTGGGTTAAGGTTAGTGCATAGATAGTTGTGTATGTAAGGTTTAGTGTAGGTTTGTAAGGTTTTTGGTGTGCTTGTGTTGTGTGCGTGTTTTTCGGAAAAGGTATTTGTTTTGTTTTATTGATTGTCAGGATTGTGGTTTGTCGGGCATGTGAAGTTTCGTGCTTTTAAACTGTCGGTCATCTCAGTTGTCGATCTTCCGGTCTCTGTGTTCTCGTCATCAGTGTTTTGGCTTGTCAGTGTTTTCAAGTAGACCCATGCAGATATATGAAGTGTTTGGCAACGTGTTTACTGTCTGAAGAAAATCTCATACAGACTGGTTCTCTCAGCCAGCTGTTTGTTTTTTTTAACATGGTTCTCATTACCAAGTGATTGGATCTTAACTGATTTGTGGTTCTGAACTGCTAATTGCAACCAACACAGCTGATCTGCAGTATAATCGGCCAATGACATGCAACCACTGAACAAGATATAAAGCCTTCATGTAGATTAGAAGCCCTTTCTAATATGTTGTGCTGGACATTCCTGGGGTCAAGATACTATGTCATCACAGTGGGTATGTCTGTAGCAGTTACTTCTACATACAGATGTGTGTGCTACAGGTGGCAGCTGATGCTGCAGGCAATAGGCATAGGCAGAGAGGGTGAACACTTTGGAGGACAACAAACTGTAAGTGTACCTGTGGGAGTTGTGGCGGCCTTGTTGTAGAGGCAGAGCCAGAGTGAGGGTACCCATTCCACTGTAAATTAAGGCATGTGTTTAAGGTAAGTATGTTAGGCAATGGTATCACTAACAGGGTACTAGGCAACATGTTTGTTCTGTCATTGAGCAACGTAGGGAGTAACTATACCATTATGTCAACCATTTGGGCAACCGTCAGGCCATGTGTTACATTATGGTAGTCATTATAACATGTGTGCTTGCAGTCCTTGTTACTAGTAGGACCTCCATATGTGTATGTTAGTTATGCAGCTGGGCTAATCTGTAATATTATTATGAAATTATTGTGTGCTGCACTCTGATGGTGGGCCTTATTTGCATTCCCTAAGTTAAAATCCTCTGTGAATGCATATTAATGCATGACCTGACACTTTATGCACTTATAGTTTTGCTATAGGGTTATGTCAAGTTTGTTCCTATCTGCATGCCTGTGACTTCCATCACTGAAAAGCAGAAATTTCATTTGAAATGCATTGTGTGGATAAAGAATGCATGACTCAGTGATTAATTGCTGGCTTCGCAATAATGTTATTTAAATGCTACACACCACTGGATTTGAACCCAGGATGTGGGGCAAAACTTACTGTTTGCAAAGCATTTAACAGACAGATCTACTGAGTCACTGTTACAGCGTGTGCATTTGTGAAGGTATAAGTGTGCACATACAGCCTGTGACATACCTCCATTATATCCATTATTATGTGCCTGGCTTTATAGAGCTGTATTTATCCACCAGAGTCCCAGATGAACATGTATTTTACCATTAATGTTTTAGCAGGTGTATTTGTACATGTTGCTATTAGTAGTGCCCATTTATCTGGTATTAGAGACCTCAGTTACACCCATTAGTCTTTGTCTGGCTGTCTAGCAGTGTAGTCCTGTACCAGACTGGAAACTACACTACCAGGTTTTCCATTACTTTTTCAACAAGTTTGCATGATGCGGAGCAATGCACAGCTGTGCTTACACATGCTTAATTATGGTAACTTGCCATTACTATGTTTTGCTTAAACCACCTGTTTTAATTAACAGCTGTGTGGCTTGCCAGGTTAATGCAGTGGTCTGCAGGCGCGATAGTCTCAGGTTTGAAATAGGGGACAGGTGTTTATATTGTACATGTTTATTGTCATTTAAAACACATATATCAATATAGCTCCATATAGCTGAGCTTAGAAACACTGCATGAAGCTTTGCGCCATGCAGCATTGTGAACAAAATCTTTAAAGAAAAGAAAAAAGGAGAGTTAAGGCAGTGGTGAAATGGAGTGAAACCAGGAGAAAAAAACATAGTGAAAGACAGGTAGATATGTGCAAGAAGGGTGTAGGTATGAACCATAGCTATCCATTTCTTGCACCGTAACAACTGTGCACTTTGACAGAATTTATAGATGAATTTAGACTGTCACCCCCGGAGACGGGTGAGGAGAACATAACTGCATTGTCAAGCCAATTGCACCAAATTATGTGTGTCCACTGGACACTTGTGTGAAATGGAGAGCTATGTATGGGATGATATTTTTTTTTTTGGGATAGCTGTCCATTTTTTTTAAGGTGAGAGTGGAATGTTGGGGAAAGATATAGGTACATGTGGGTGAGGTAAGTTGGGAAGGTGAGAGAGCTTTTGCAGACAGACAAGACAGCAGACAGGGGTGGTGTGTGACAGAAGAGGGGGTGAACCCCTTGGATGGGGAGGGTGTTGTGGAATCCCAGTCTCAAGTACCTGCACAACGTAGCAGCATGACTCAAGTCCCCACCCACAGGAATGTCACCACTGGTCCTTCACTCTTCCTGGGGTGGCAGTGGTAGATACTGGGGTCCAGGGTAAGGCTGAACTACTAGGGTAGCCAGCATGCCCTCCATTTGGTGCAGGCAATGTCTAAAACCACAGAACACAATCCTGTGTACCAAACCTGGCAGTTCATCATGGGTGACAACACCCCACCACCACCGGTCCCAGAGGTGGGATGAGCTGTGTCCTGAGGGGCAAAACTATCTGACACCACACATAAGTTGATAGAATAATAGGTTTTGCATTATCATTAATTTTATATATGATACGAAGTCTAAAACTCAAATTTCTGTTATATTTTCTGACTTCAGTCCTCAATGATTTGCCAATCATTTGCCTGAAAACCACAAGTTTTAGAGAAACAGACCAAAAGTATCAGGCAAAATTTTGGACATTCTGTGAAAATCTGACAGATGAAAGGCATTGCACATACACGCATGATTACACACACACACGCACGCACACAAACACATGCACACACACACACACACACACACACACACACACACACACACACACACACACACGCACACGCACACATGCACACACACACACACACACACACACACACACACACACACACACACAGTGAATTTGCTGTGCTCTAGATCTGTTATAAGACAAAATATCTTGGTGTGCATGCTATATATTTTGGTTGTTAGTTTTAGACCTAATAGCCTTGATCTCCTATATAGGCGCAAGCAGTTCTATGGTCTAGTCTTCCAAGTTTGTTTCCTGCTTTCACCATTAGAATCAATCGAGGCAGAGAATGAGATTATATCAGACAGGAGAGGCTATCTTGTCTTTTTTTAATGAAGTATGTTTCCTTAAAATATGTTAGATTATTTTTACTTTTGTACAGGAAAATCACTAAAATAAAGGTTTGTGCTGCATCTATTTTTACGTTAGATGCCTTTTGTTGTGTTTTTCACAATGTATTTCAGTGATCGGCCTTACATGTTATTGGTTCTCTTCATGTTTTTGTTGGGATACATTTCCTGTTAACTGTTATATTCTTTTCTTGGAGCAGTTTTAATAATGTTTGAACCTGGCCTATGGGATTTTCACACTCACATTCACTTTTCTTTAATTGTTGATAAACTGGAATTACTTTTCTAGACTGGATTATTAAATTGTACTCTAACTAATCTATGAATAATATCTGAGGTGCGTTTTAGCTTATTTAATTCCATTTCTCTTTCTACTTTTCTTTTTCTTTTAATGATATCTGTAGTTCCCTTTGTTTATTCCTATGGTAATTTCCTCACAGCCACAATGTTGCAACCTAGTATTATGTCTAGAATTGTATTTATAGTATACTACATTTTTATAATCATGTATGTCTCACTGGTTCTGATAAAAATCTTTTCATAACGAGAGCTGAGGAACAGGACTATATATATTAAAACTATAATTTCTTGGAAAAATCCATCAAATCAATAATGAAAAATGGAGCGCAAGAGTCATGCACCGTTAGGAAGTACAAGCTTAATAAGCTTAGCAATATAACACTATCACAATAATTATAACTTGCATTCATTTATTTATACGCCTCCCTTTACCTCAGAAAAGTAAGCTTGATCATTTAAGCATACACTTTTTAAAGTCTTTTTACAAGGGGTACACATAAACTGAGCTTAGACAATATTTTCCCTGGAGCAAGCACATTTTAGGAAATATGGGATTTAAACTTCTTTAATTAATGATATTAATGGCTAGCAGCTGATGTATTGTAAACCATGGATCATGGTGGTTATGTTTAGAAATCTTCAAAAGATAAGCTCATTATGCACTTTTCTGATGTCATACGGTCAAAACAGAAACAAGGAAAGGATTGTGAATGGCTACAATAAAAACATATAACTTACAGTTTTATGTGTTTGTGGTTTGCTTTGTGTGTGTGTGGGGGGGGGGCATCTCAAGTGGTCTGAAGTTTATTTATTTGCTATTTTTTCAGGTTTAATGAGGTAACGAATTCATAAAATTCTTTCAAAGGGGCACTGCTTATGTCATAAGGTAGTTTTTGAATGATGCATTGATATCAGATGGTACCCTGAATTTGAGATCAGATTTTTTTGTCATGGTGTCTTTAGGCCTAGATAGTGTGGTGGTGCTGCGGTAGCATTGTCGCCTCACAGTAAGATGCTGTCCGGTTCGATTCTCAGCTAGAGCGTCTTCTGCGTGGAGACATGTGTGAATGGGCGTACCTTCATTGAAGGTTGTGCATCAGGCCTGGCAAGCCGGTACGTAAAAATCAACTGCCAATCATTAGTGGACCGGAGTTCCGCTGTGGCGACCCCTAACTGGGAAAAGCCGAAAGACACTGCTGCAGTGTAATTTGAAACGAAAATATATCAGAAGCATTGATGCATGCATTTCTGCTTTTATAAGAGTTTTATAGCTATGAATCTTAGTAGAATTAGCCTACACTATGAACAGTAAAACAGTATATCCACCAGTAATGTACAGTCATATCTAAAAGAACTGTGACATTTCTTTTGGTTCTTGAATAAATGTTGATATCAATATTTTATAAGAACAGTCCCCGTGATGAAGAAGCTGTATTTAGTTACTGGATATAAAATCTGGCAACGCTGCACTTTTGCAGACTGTACCCTCCATTTTCAAAGGTCAGCTATGACGAGAATTTGAGTGTCTTTATTTGACTGAATATGATCATAATTCAAGCTTATTGAAGATCAATTTTACATAACAATAGTAAACATCATTTGGTATTCATCAAAGAGAGCAGCAGATGGCCTCATAATGAGCTCTGAACATACCATTCTTATTATGGAATAGCATAGGCATGGTTTAAGGTTTTATGTTGCATCAAGAACGTTATAAGTGAAATCTCAGCAAGGCAGAAATTTAGCATAGCTTAGAAAGTTAAAAGATATCCATTTTTCCTTTTGAAAGTTATGACGGATTGCATGCTATAAATTATTATTTATATCAGGTGAAATGGATTGTGTCTGTCTTGTGAATGTCTTTTATTTTGAGAGATCAGAATTAACTGTGTTATAATAATATATGTAGTATTTTTAGAGTTTTATAGAATCTGTTTACTTTTCTGTTTCTTTGTATTCTCTATATTATAGAATGGTGTTGCTCCATTGTATTGACACTTAGTTAATTGCTTTATACTGACAGATAAGTAAATACAAACCGTGTTGAAAGGTAGGAAGATTAGGAAGAAAGCTATTTATTTTTTTAATTTTGTGATTTATAGATAGGGTTATACCAGCATTTTATAGTTAGACTATGTTTAGACAATATATAATATAATATAATATAATATAATATAATATAATATAATATAATATAATATAATATAATATACATTAGATGTTTTTTCTTTATTTATACATACAGTATTATTGAATATTAGGAAGAAAGCTGTTTCATTAGTGATTTACAGATAGGGTAGTATTAGTATGTTAGATAGTATAGCGGGTTATTTATTTTTATTTTTATTTTTATATATATAGTATTTTTATGCATGTTCTTTGTATGTTTCTTTTACATTATATTATCTGCTGTTTTTTATATATTGCCTTGAATGAAATTTTGTGCTTTTTGAATGAATTTGCATTATGAATGTACTTGTTCTTTTAACTCATTTAATTAATTAATTGTTCATAGTCATGTGACACAGGATTCAAGGCTTTTAAAGTTTGGGATGAAGTTTTTTTGTAATCTTTGGTCTGAGGAAGCAACCAGGGCTGGCTGCAAAAGCACTTACCTACAATAAAGAGCATTGGATTTATACTGGATTTTACAGTGTTTTTTCTGCTCCTTCAGTGTGGTTTTAGGAGTATTAGGAGTTTACTTTTTTTCTGGACATTTGCCTTGGTGTGTTTACTCCTGTGCTTCATAAGTGGGCCTCTCCTTCTTTTTTACTGTACAACCAAAAGGAACCATTTTTTGGAAAACTCTGGCAAATACTACATCTCCCTACATATGTGCAGACATGTAGGAAAAAGATAGATACTCATATGTACTGTATCAACCAAAATCTGGGCTAGACTGTTGGAACTCCATCCTCAGAACACCCAGTTCATTAGTCAAGGCTAACAAGGCAAATCCAAACAAAATCATCTTTTATTTAACATTTGTTGACCGGGAAAGTCCGACTAGGTTCCACAGATCCTGTTTTCAGCGGAGGCCCGGGGAGAAATGCTCCAGAAGCATGTCTTTAGAATGTGGGAGGAAACCAGAGTACCCGGAGAAAACCCACGTGAACACAGGGAGAACATGCAAACTCCACACAGAAGGTACCCCAGCCAAGAATCGAACGGAGAACTTCTTGCTGTGAGGCGACAGCATTAACCGCTGCACCACTGCGGCGCATCATGAGTATGAACAACCTGTACATGACTAAGAATATATAGTGCACCAAAATATATACAGTCAGTGCCAGGAACAATGCATCACAGAGCTACAGGAGATCAGATTAGGCAGCATTTTGATGAGTGGTTCACCATGCTGCCTCATACAACATCTGTTTGTGACAGAATGACTGATCAAGTAATTCAGGTGTACCTGCACAGTCATAAAGGAAAATTAGGTTGTGCTGTCTTGTGCAGTGGTTTCTCAATACATTCTGTGTATAGTTTACACTGTTTATTGTGTTTGAGCCTTGCACAATGCATATGTTATCTTTGAATCTTTGAAATTCAAATACAGTTTTTGTTTGTGATTGGTTATTTATTTAAGTTTACATGTATGTATTTTACATGTAGTGACCATAGTACCCCACGGACAAGTACCATTTTAGTGGATGTCCAGATATAAAAACCATGCCAGTTCAGTATACTGCAGACAACCACATCTTATGTGCAATAACTTAGGAAGATATGCAACATTGCTATTTTCCATTGTGTATGCATCTCAGAACAGAGTAAGCTATTAATTCTCAATTTCTTTATTTTATAGTCTGGCGTGTAGCGTGATTAGGAGGAAACCAGAAATAATTTTCTTTCTTTATAACTCTTTATTTTGTGATCAAAGAGCAGGCAGTTGTGTAGACTAATGGGGGGGTGTTTGTGTACTTAGATAGTTGCTCCTGCAAGTACCTGTATATTTTAGGTTGTTTGCAGCTCAGAAAAAAATAAATGGCTCTTTAAGTTATTTATATTCTGTTTTGCATTCAGTCTTGGTATATTTCACCTCTTTTGTTTATAGCTATGAACTGTTTAGCTCTCATATGGATCCAGTCTTTGCTAGATGGAAAAGCTATGTTTTTTTAGTATTGTTAAGGCAGCATGTATAATTTATTTAGGGACTGTTCTGTTAATGGAGACAGTACTTTATACATCCCCACCCTTTAGCTGTTGTTGTTTTAAAAGGTTGTGTCTCGGGCTTCTTGCTGTTTTGGTAATCTGACTTTCAAAATCCCTCTCTCCCCTCTTTCATTGCTATTGTCTATTGTGTAAGCTATTTGCATATTTTCCCATCCATTGTTTTCCATATATCCATAGCTGGCTTTAGGCACCAGCAAACCCAGCAGTTGCTGGGGGCCCCCAACCACAAGATATTTTATCTTGATATTTTGTAACGTCTGTCAAACCAACAAATGCTAGTACAGCAATCTTGTGTACTTAGTAAGCCAGTTGGGTAATAATAACTCTTAATTTTATCTCCTTTAAAATTCAAAGAACTCTTGTTATAGTAGCAATGTTTTGTCAACCGACAGGCTACACAATTCCATTAATTATTTTACCACTGATATAGTGCCCCTGGTGTAGCTAAATACTGCTGGTGGACATTTTTCCACTAAAACTAACAACATCCGCTTTAGGTACCTTCAGTACCCATGGCTGTTGGGGGGGGGGGCTTAATCATCCTTGACTGTGTGGGGATCCACAAAAGCTGCTGTTGGTCTGGAAAAATGAAGAGAAAAATCTGTATTTATTTTCTGATTACGCTAATTAACCTGAACAGGTCTGTGTTATGACCATGTTAGTATAAAGCTGATAATGAACATAAGCAAGGTAAGAACTAGAGAGATCAGTAGCCCAGAGTGACTGACCTCGGTGTACACCATGGATTTTAAGAAGAACTGATGTTTCTGATCTTCAGGGATGTTTTCTTCTTTCAGGGAGTTATATATAAATACTGGCTGAATGCCAGATAATATAACTCTCAACTTCTTTGCTGAAGAATTCTGTGCAATGCCAAAAATAATAGCAGACTAAAGGCTCAAAATGAGGAACACATTTTAAATATTATTCTAATTCACTTAAAAAGTTAATAGAGTAACACATTTTTTATCAACATGCATGTTTTGGACAATATGAAGTATAAAACTATGATGTCTGGATTTATTGACTGTCTGTAATCCTGAACGGTATACAAAAAAAATCAAACTTTTTTATGAAGGACAGAGCAAAATTATTAGGCAAAATCAGGGAAGGTCTGAGAAATCAGGGACAGTCACAGGTATCCATTACTCCTCAATGAGGTAAATAAAACTGACTTAAAGTGCTGTTGCTTGATAATTGCTAAGCAATGGTCGCTGATCTGGTGTGGCAGTACCAGTGTTTGTACAGTGTATTGCTGTTTGATGAAATAAGTACAAAACTTGTACTGTTATGGCTTAGACATGTATGTGTGTGTGTGTGTGTGTGTGTGTGTGTGTGTGTGTGTGTGTAAAATATCACTGATTTTTATTTATGCACACAACAAATAATGCTTGGACACATCCATTATTCTTCTGGGTATCAGTAAAATGCATCTAACAAGTAATTATATTTCAAAAGTAAGGCATAAACTATCTCACAGAACATTTAGACACAGATCTTCTAGGATCTGGTGACCACAACTCCCCAAACTGTATAAATAGATATGGGGGGTTTAATCATCCTTGACTGTGTGGGGGCACCACAAAAGTTGTTGCTTGTTGTGAAAAAATAAGGAGAAAATATGCATTAATTTTATGTTTATACTGTTGAACATGACAAGGGTTTTGATATGACCCTGTTAGGCTAAAGCTGATAATGGCATCTGCTCTCAGCCACACCCATTCTAAAACCAGCCCTGCTCAGATCTGTATGTACAAAAAGTTGTTGAAGTAAGTTATGTTGGGGGCTGGGGATTGTGTGGTCATTATTTATTTTACTTTTCCTACATACCTCAGAGGTGTACAAAGAAAGTTACTATAGGTTGTGTAGGGGCAGTGTACTGTCTAGGAGGAACACAATAGAATACATTAGTGTGATCATTATTTTTTCTCTCTTTCCTTACACTTGCACATCAGACATGTCTACAGGCTGCTGCCTTTGGGGAGTAGGGATGAGGAATGAGGAGTCATGCTATGTACATGTATGACAGCATTCGTTTGCATTACCTGACTGGCCATTTGAACTTCCACTTTCATCCCACTCTAACATCAAAGGGATACATAGGCAGTGACTTTTTGGGGGGGATTAGGGAGGCAGGCAGGCAATATTCCCAGACAGGATCTGTCTAGCCTCACAAAATTGGATGTGAGTTCATTGTGAGCTACTATTTTGTCAGGTTTGAACATTAAACCTTGGGCAAACATGTCTTCCTTGAGAGAAAAATAAAAATGACTGAATTTTTTTTTGCTAATGATTTTTATTTAGGCCACCATTGGATTTAAAGGTTGGGAAAGTGCTCTAAAATGCATCCCAGAACATCTATAACCCCTATGGCTTCCATGGGCACCAGTTTGAGTTATTTCCTTAATAGTTATTATTATGTTATCTTGGTCAGGAAAGGTATGTTGAAAAGATGCAAGGAAAACTAAAACTAGACAGCAGCACCAAATTTCTTTCATTAATCCTTATGTCGATTCAAGATATCATTGGATAAAAAGTTTGTGTAAAAAGAAAAAAAAAAAGAAAATGTACTTCAGAGCATATAGAAAGTTATGGCTTCTTGAAACATCTGAAGAGTAAGTCAAAATGTGAGAAAATGAAGAAAAAATAATGTGCTTGGTGTGAGGAGCCCAAGATGAGGGGAAACAGGAAGGGAGCAATGGAGGATGTGTGTGTGTGTGTGTGTGTGTGTGTGTGTGTGTGTGTGTGTGTGTGTGTGTGTGTGTGTGTGTGTGTGTGTGTGTGTGTGTGTGCGCGGGGGGGGGTGAAAGTCTATGGTTCCTACAGCACCATTTCTTCTAAGTATAACTCTGTACATAGGGTTTTTTGTAATGTATCATTGTTCCAAATAAATGCCAGTAACTGTGATTATCCCTTTGTGAGATGGGCCAATGTAGTCTGTTACATAGGCCTGTTGTAATTTAAGTGCATTGTAGCTACAGTTCAGTATATGCATACTACTTCTAAAAGTTTCCAGAATGAACTAAAAGGTTGATTAGGAGGGGTGGCAGTGACAGGGTGATATTTAGACCAGAAGTGCCCCAGGGGCCCCAGCTTGGCATTTGTTGGGGGCCCCTAAAATTTTAACACCAGCCCTGTATATATACTCCTTGTTCAGAGGATGGTAATCCAGTATTGCTCTTGAGAAAACCTCCCTTACTACAAGTTGTTTCCTGTTTATTTTCCTAAAGCTCCCATTTGCTTGGTGCCCTCAGCACATTCTGAGAGGGTCCTGAATTAATCCTGCTCCATCCTTGGTAAAAAAGATAGTTTCTTTATTAGGGGAAACTATCAAATGAGGTAAACAGATGCCCACTTCATCAGACTGAATGAGGAGAAGATAATGGTTAGTGGCTTATCTGGAGCCAGCATCCACCAAGTTAAGCACACACACTCAAGTAACTACACTACAGGTATGAGTATGATTCTATTGTACTCCATATGGGTGTTAATGATCAGAGATGTATCAGCTTGGACTACATAAAGAGAGACATTATTGATCTGTCTGGGTATGCATCTCAGGCGGTATGTGTCTTGCATCAAGCAGCATTCTACCTTCACCAAAAACAATGCCACAGTACAAAAAAAGCTGATTGACTTCAATAATTGGCTTAGTTTCTGGTGTTTTCCCAGGCGGATTCAATATTTGTCAGCAGAAGCATAGCTGGTTCAACCAGTGTCCTGAACTGGCCCGGTACTATAAACCAGTGTCTCACCCCCCTCAAAAAAAAAATAAATAAAATAAGTAAATAATTAGTTAATTAAATAAAAGCACTTCAGTATAATAAGCTGGTTGATATATTGTAAGGGACTGGCTTATTGCAATTAGATCTATGCCTCCCTCATCCCAGCTCTTCCTTCTACTAGCACACTAACCAGGTTGCCAGATGCATGACATGCTCCCCCAGCCATTCATGTCCCTTTTATGATCTCTGCCCCAACCCTCCTTTAACATAATTTCTTCTTATAAAGTGCAGCAAACAGTTGCAACAGTTTATATCCTGTCTGCACAGAGCTATACAGCACTCATGCTTTAGTTTAAAAAAATTCTTATTTTTAAACTGTAATAAACTGCTTGCTACAAATGTAGTAAACCAATTGCTACAGCTTATACCCTGCCTGTATGGAATGCTACGGTGCTCAGGTTTTAGTTAAAAGAAGCAACTTTTTTTACTTTTAAACTGTAGCATACTGTTTGCTACAATGTAACATGTAGTTGCTACAGTTTTGACCACACATCAACCCCTACAACTCTCAGGTTTTACTACAAATGCAATACTGCTTTTAAAAGCAGATATTGCACTAAAGAAAGATCAGGACAGAGAGATCACACCTCCCCAACACATTGCACCCAGAGGAATTGCCCATCTTGCCACATCCTAGCTATACTACTGTTTGTCAGCATGAAAGAACATGGTTAACAAACCACATTATTTTGCAAAAGATGGTCTGCACCTCACCTGCCCCCCAGGCTTCTGTGTATTAGGTAATCTTTTATCCACCTCTTAGAACCATTTTTTGGCAATGCCAAATTGACAAACCTACCAACATTGCAAATAAAACTCAAAGAAACCTAAAGGTGTTACTGCTCAATGCTAGGAGCCTAAACAAGAAACTCCATATCCTACAAGCTGTCCTCACTCTAGAGAAAATAACACCTGTGCCATTACAAAAATGTGATTTAAATCTGCACAAAGTACTCCAGTAGTGCACGGCTTCAGTACGTTCCACACATTTAGACCATCAGCTGCACAGTGAGGGGCAAAATGTGGGGGAGACGTGATTTACATTAACAGCAAGTATGCTTCTAGGTTGGTTAAACAGGAAAACGTCCTGGAGTTTGTCTGTGTACGATCAACAAAGACAAAGTTCCATACCATATCTTAGCAAGCTATAAGTCACTCTGTATGCCCCAAGAATCCCATAGCTCATACCTAGACCTACCGGAGACAGTCAACATTAAACCACATGCCCTATTCATGGGAGACTTTAACTATTCCTCTGTAGACTGTGAAATATACATTGCCTCAGGCTTGCAGACACAATGATTCCTTGACTTTATTAACACAAATACCCTTGACCAGATGGTGTGGACACCCACCAGAGGTTCAAACATACTGGATCTGGTATTCACTATTATGGTGAAGTCAAACCACAAAGCTGTGTCTTTCAAAATAAAAATCAACTTGGTAACTCCAGCAAACCATCTAACAGTTAGGAACTATTCAAAAGCAGACGGTATCCTATTAAGTGATAGTTTGTCAAAATCCAATGCCCCTCCTAACCCCAAGTTCAGAGCAACCTATGCAGAATTGTTCACAGAGACCCTATAAAACCATGTAAATGGCTGTATAGAAGCTGCTATACCAACTAGAAGTAAGCTCAAAACAAATCTCCAAAATAAACTACACTGATGGAATACTAAGCTTAACAGGGTACATAACAAAAATAAAAAAAGTCATGGCTAAAAATCAGGAAGAATTACTCCCATAATGATAAGATCTGTCTACTTAATCTAAACAGGAAACTAAGAGGAATAATTAAGTCCAACAAGGCCAGCTACAAGTTCAAGACAGCCTCACAAGTTAAAGACAACCAAAAGGCCTTCTACAGCTATGTCTGTAACCTCAAAGGTAGCACACATCAGTGTACCGAACTGGTGGTCAATGGTGCCAGCTTCACTGAGCAAAGCAACATAGCAAATCTGTGGGCTGACAAACTCAGCTCAAACTTCACCCCCACACCCCCTACCCCATAAGAAATACCTACTAGCATAACCTGTCAACTATTAGCAGGGAGCAGGTCCTGGCTTTGCTCACTAAAGCCAAAAATGCAGCTTCAATGGGCCCCAAAAATATCCCAGGTTGCCTCCTGAATAGCTTGAAACATGACCTATCAGGACGACTTGAGTTGCTTTTCAATGATACCCTCAAAACAGTCTTTGTACAATGAGAATGGAGGACTGCAACAGTTATACCACTTCAAAAGAGTGGACCATCAACCGACCCCAGGAACTACAGACCTGTTAGTATAACTAATCAATTATACAAAGCCATGGCAGGAATTATCATTGAAATGATCAACAAAGATATAGGCAACCTTCAAACACTGGCCACAACCCAGTTTGGCTTTGTGAAAGGAAGGTCATGCCTACCAAACCTGGTGGACTTCTTTGAGTAGGTCACTAAGGCAATGGATGATGGGAAAATGGTGCATACTGCCTACTTGGACTTGGATAAGGTGTTTGATACAACACCCACTTAGGTATAGCTGACAAACTTGTTGAACTGGGCATAAACCCCTACATAACTTGCTGGATCCCCACCTGTCTCATAGACAGGAACCAGAATGTCAGGTTTGGAGAGGTCACCTCCACTAAAAGACTGGTCATCAGCAGGGTCCCATGCTGGGACTGCTCCTATTTGGCATCTACATCTCAGAGGAAAAGGCTAATTCCAAGGGCCTTTGGTTGACTAAGTTCACAGATGACTGCAAATTGGGAGCTATTATAGATTCCCCCATGACAGAAACATCTTATAAGAGGGTCTAACACAGACAAATGACTTGTGCCTAAGTCCTGGAATAAAAGTCAATTCCAAGAAATGCATTATAATGCCTTTTGGGAAAAAACAGCCACCCCAGGCTAACTGATACATTGATAAGATGCCACTAAGAGTTGAACCAGTGTTCAGAAATCTAGGAATATATGTAGACAGTAATCTGGCCTTTGAGCAACATGTGGCCAAGGTAGTAAGAAAATCATTCTATGTTGCCCATCTTATAAGTCAGGGCATGACACCTAAATCCAATAAAGTCATAGTGCCACTTTATTTGGCTCTTATTAAACATTGAGTAAAATGCCCCCCTCGACATGCACCTGTTTGGTAAGGTATGTGCCAAGACATATGCAACTGCAGCTGGAATTCCCACAAATGTTTCTTATGAGGCATATCCAGGGTATAAACACATTGTCCTATATGGGTCACCACAAAGCCTTGTCTTTATACTCGGTCTTCTACAGGTGATGAACAGGTGATCTATGCTTGGCATAAAAGACATCCTCAGATCCAGCACTAATGGAGCTTTTGCTCATCTGCAAGATGAGCAGCATCAGAACCACTAGATCCAGTATTTTTAAGAACAAATTTTGCTAGTGATATAAATAAGGCATGTAATTCAGACAGGTATGTGCCTCAGAGGATCCCCACACTCTGGAACAGGCTCCTCATCTATGTGATGCAGAATCCATCCCTAACCCTATTTAAGTCTAACTTTGGCCAATGGATGGGAAATCAAAAATTCACCTTGCGTCTGGCCTCATGTCTCTGATAGACAGAGGAAGTCAGTAACTGTGCCCAAACTAACATAGCACCCACATAACATTTAGGCACTTCCTAACTAGCATACCTTCTCCCAATGAACACCTGTGATACACAGGGACAAAACTGGGTCACAGTGTGTGTTTAGGCTTATAAAGGCCCTTGTGGTCATTAGCTTAGTATACCTATGGAAGTATGAACCTATAAATGCACAACCTTAGCTGTTAGAATCTGATGATGAAATTATTAGCAGATAAATAGGTTATGAAGGAGTCTTAACAAATGAAAATGTAGATGGAAGAGAAAATGTGTTTCCTAGCATACCAGCACACAAAGTAATCAGATGTATAAATTGTAAAGCTAAAGGAGCCTTTTACTGTAAATCTGTAACACTGAGTTGAGCCCTTTTATACACAGAACATAAATAGGTATGTAAACTGAATGTCCTTCATTAAAAGAAAAGAACATTTTCACATGAGATAGGCATACAAACATTATTTCTTCTCCCAGTAATAAATAAATGAACTTCAGACCATGAAATTAGAGGGAACCCTGAATGCTTAAATGCTATGGAAGAAAACATTTGTCCTTTTACATAATTTTGTTCTTCAAAAGAACTAAAAGGTGTATTACAGCAGTCCAGACATCTTTAATAGCCCTAGCAGAAACAGGGTAATTTTCAGATCAGCATTCTTAATTTAGATAATAAACTGGAACCTTCTTCCACAGGGTGATCAAAAGAAACGCTGCTTCTGGAAGGCTTGGTAAGTAAATCCATTTGACCTGTTTTCAGTATGTATACAGAAAAGAAAATTTTGGTCTCTTGCCTTAGGAGCAGTAAATTAAAAGATATTTCAAATGCATTACAGACATTATTGTCAGGCAAAGGGAAAGCTGATTCAGAAATAATTCACACAGGTGTTAATTATCTTTTTGTTACCCCTTTGTATTATAAAACAGCATCATACCTCTCACCCTCATCTGGACAAAGCCACAAATAATGGTGGGACAAAGGCCCCAAAATATGGACACTTTTTAAATATTGCTCTTGCAAATTGATAGAATAACAAGTTTTGCATTAGCATACATTTTCTGAAGGATATCAAGTTTGAAAATCAAATGTCTGCCATTATTGTCTGAATTCACTCCTCAGTGATTTGCCAGAAAACTACAATTTTATGAAAAATGGACCAAAAACATGAGTAAAAAATCTGGACAGTTGAGAGCTATGAAGCACTGAGGACATAAAGTATCTGTGTGTTTCAGTGAAATTTTTCAATCTGTATCTTTGACAGACTATCAGTTTCCCAAAGCTCTTTTCTTTAACAGATGTCTGGGTAACTTCTGTAATACACATCAGAAAATTGCACTTGCAAGGTGGAAAGGCTATTATAAGAAATATGAATTCTTTGGAAAGGACGGATTTCATCTGAGTTTTCAGGGAGGAAAAGGGTTGAGTAAGAAATATTAGGAGATAGTTGCACATTTTAAATCCCATCAAACAATAAGAAAAAGATTTGTGCTAGGTCTATGATGAAAGAGATTACCATCTATTATACAAATACACATAGTCTCTGTAATAAGACATAGCACTATGTTATAATTTTCATTGGTTATTATACTGAACCATGGCAGGGTGAAGGAATTGATCTCCCTGATTATAATAGATACACTTGTTTTAGAAGTGATCACAGAGTTGGTGGTGTAGTTATTTTTGTTATGAATAACATTTCTTCAAGAGTCTTACTGGCAGATATCCTCAGAGAAACCATCCTGTTGGGGCTTATGGAACCTAATAAAAGGAATATACTCAGGCTTATGATGTGTTACAAAAGCCTCAACTCACAACTTCAAACCAGCTTGGATATATAACTTAACTACACTAGGTGACTTTAAGTTTCATAACATAAATTGGCTAAATGACATTTAGTTCAGAGCAGCTGAAAAAAAATTTGTGACACGCTTTCTTTAAAAAAACTTTGTGCAATGAGGTATCTTTCCTACCAGATAGAACAACACACATGACTTGTTAATAACCATTATTCCTAAGAAAATTTTCAGCATTGTCCAACTGAATCCTTTGGGAGATTCTAATCATTTGGCTTTCTCTTTTTCAGTTTTGTTCAGTCAAGCTGCTGAATACTACACATAGAAATAAGATTTTCAGATTTAAAAACAAAGGTAAACTCAACTGGCAAGCATTTAGTGAACAGTAATGAAATAAGTAAGGTATAGAAAACTTTAGAATATAACTGTCACCAACATATACATGACTGTATGAAGATATTTAAGATAAATAACAACAACATTATTCTTCCTTGGTGGGAAAATATTTACTTGAGAGCACTGAATATTTCAAAAAATAAATGAAGTGTATGAGGGCAATATGTCAACCACAAAGAAAAAAGGCCTATAATATGGCAAACTGGAGCTTGAAAAATCCTTCTAGCAGGTAAAGTAAGTTTTGAAAAGAATCTTTGTGAAACTGGTAATAACTGTGACACCTCTAAACTGGCCCATTAATCAAGGAGCCTCAGTCCTCACCACTAACACCAATGAGGGATGTGCACATTGGGAGGATGACAAGTACACATACAGTAAAGTACAATTTTCCTTAAGAGCACAAAGAGATCACAGTCAGTCTGAGTCTGGTTTCTCCTTCTCTCTCCAGATCCACAGGATGACTCCCCACTGGCACAGCTATAGGGTTAAGATCTCAGCTGAGTGGTCAAGCCAAAATCTCCAGCACCCTCTCTGTCCAACCAGTGCTTTGTGTCCCTGCCCAAGTAGCTGACACACACACACTTTGAGATTTGGTTTATACACAAACACAGAGACACTCCTGGGGAAGGCTGGCACAGGTTCATTAGCTATGGCCTCTTCTGCCCAGACTATAAGGTAGAAATCACTGCCACCAATCACCCTTAATTATTAGCTACTAAAAGGCCCTTACAAAGGGTGACCAATTCTACTGTGTAATGTTACTATTATTCAAATAGTATATCCAAGACTTTATGGCTATTTAACAGTGGCCTGTACAGTGTTACCAAATACATGCAAGTACTTTAAGAGCTTAAATATCTCTAAACAAAACCAGCCACAATTAAAAGGTTTTAATATATTTAATAATAAACAATAAAAGCACAAGATAATACTCAATAGCTCAATACAGTGACAACAGAGTTCGGAATCACAGGAAATACTTTAAAACAACATTGCAGGACAGTCTCACATAAATACAGGAAACATCTATACTGATCTTAAAATTTTCCTATCTATCTCTGAGAGATGCTATGATCTAAGCCTTACTTACAGAGCAAGGTAACTGCTGGTGAGATGTTTACAGGTCCAGAGTCAAATACAAAATGCACAGACTTTTTCTCTTTGAGATAGTTCTTAAGTTACTAACAAACATATCTGCTGGGTTTTCTCAGATTACATCATTCTTGTTACCTCTGCTTTTAGTTTCCATGCTAACAGGAGATTAAAATTTAATGTGCCTGTGAAAAAATACGTATCTCTCAGATGTACAGCTGCTAGGAAGTCAGAGAGCAATACAAAAACACTTTTCATTTGTAACCTAGTAATTATCTCTGTCTCAAGACAATAGAAAGAAACTCTAGCTGTAGACATTCTGTCTTCTAGCTGTGGTAAACACAATTGCAAAACTCTTTACATATTTTCTCAGAGTTTGCAAGTTAACTCTGTATGTCCCAGTTTCTGCTATGAAGAAATTCATTTGCACAGGCATATAATTCATATACATTTCTGTTCTTTTCTAGCAGGGTGCACTGCGGTTACACTTCTGAAGCTCAACACATAACATACATGTTTCTTACATTTGTAGACAAGCCTATGGATCATATTAATATTTACAATGACATAGAATTATTCACAAAATTCTAGCTAGTTGGGCTGACAGCCTTCACAATAACAATATTTTTCTACTATATAAAATGACAGGTAATAGTATAGATCCCATAGTTCATGAGGGATCAGTTGTAAGGGAAGAGTAATGGTGGCTAACATCTTTAACACACATTTTGCTAAAACCAGCAGTAACAGAGTTTGGCATGAGGTGGTGGAAAATGATAAAACAGCTAGTGCTATGAGGGCACTTGTCTTTACTTCTGATTAAGTACAAAAATCATTAAGTAGAATAAAAAGTGATCACAGCCCTGGACCCAACAGCCAGTAGCAAAGGTAGTGTAACTAGGATGGGGTAAAGAAAGCAGCCACCACAAGTGTAAATTACTCGGGGAGATACAGTTAGAAGATCCCAACTGGTCTTCAGTGCAATGCTGATAATTAAATGCTGATATTACATTTGCAGTCTGAACTAAAGTGCCATCTGAACTGAAATGTTTTAGCACTCCATTTGTGCCATAAAGTTTAGCAGCTGCTTACTACAAATGGAGCAAGTAGTGTGCTATAGTTTAATTGGTAAACAATTTTTTTCCAGGAAGTGCATTCCATGGACTTCAGAATTGAGGGCCTTTTTTGCTACGCTGTTTTTGTGCAGGGTTTCAAGTCCCTTAATGGACAGAATTTACCAAGGTGTTCAATCTGTTATTAGCATCTAGTGGTGTTCTTCCAAGCTGGAGGCTGATTAATGTGGTGTCTCTTTGTAAAGGGAGTGCTGTTGATAGTATAGTGAATAATAGGCCTGTTAACTTATTAGAAAGTATTGTAAAAGTTGCTTCTTGGCTGTGTTTTGATAGAAGATCTTTAGGCCCCTCAAATGATTTGTATCAATATGGATTCAGTAAATCAAAGTCCCTTTTACCATATTAGTAGAATTCTATAATTCTGTCACTAAGGCCTTAGATTTAAGAACTGGAATGTTGATTGCAACCTAGACTTGCTAAAATCTTTTGACAGTACAGCCTACCATCTCATTATTGGTTCAATGAAGCAGCTTTTTATTAAACCCATATATAAGATCCATGTCCAAGCAATTAAAGGCAAAGCTATGAGAATTGTGGGATTAAAAACTTTACTTCAAGGGTTAAGATAGTTTTAGTAAGATTATTTGTTTCATACGTAAGGCCAATAATAGAACACAAGTCTTGTTTTACCTGTATATTAAGTGTGGCAATCAGCATGCTATCCTTGAAATCTATACTGAGGAAGTACAGCAAGTGACTTTTATCTTATGAGACTTTTCCTGATAATGTTAGATTAGAGTTGATAGGCCTTTTTGTCAATTAGTTACAGATAGTTATGGGGCAAGTTATGTCTGGACTTCAAGGCTTTTTATAATAAGAACTTTGTGTTTTTATGTATATTGAACTATCTCAAACTAGCTTTCCCTCCAGGGGTGGTGTTTTTACATTTAGAATTGAATAATGTACTACAACATTAAGAGCAAAACTCTTTTTGCACCCCACAGTATGTGTATGGAATAAATTCCTTTTATCTATAAAACAATGTGATACATTATCTATGTTTAAAAATCACTAGATACATGGATGTATCAGATGGTTTATTCTATGAGTCATCACTCTCTATTCTGATTGGCCTTATGTTCCATATGCAGGACTGGTAATCTACGAAAATACATGAGATAAAGGTAGATAGTAGGTGTTGTTGTTTAAAAGAAGAGGAGCCTTAGTTGAAAATATAAAGTTATGGAATTTTATTTTTCTGCATAATAACTAGGTAAATGAATTGGTCATTTTCTGACCCTTTTGAATCCATGACCTGGGTCACACTATTTTTAAAGCAAAGCTAAAAAAAATGATAAAAGAAAACATAATAATTTAATATATGTCACACCTCATAAATGATTTTGTTCCTACGATGGAACTAAATCAGACAGAGATGTGAATACTTAAAAACACAAAAATATATTATTAACATATCATGTGACAAAACACATTACCTTTAAAACTCTTAATGCTTCAGTTTATTTCATTTTAAATAGACCTTGCAATTTTCCTTGTCACTTAATCCTATTGTGTGATACCTTAAACCTCTCGAATGGGATATTTTGTAGATACCCTTAGGTTTATGGATATCAGTTGGGTATGACTACCCTGTGTTTCCAAAAATCAAACATTCCTCTAATGCTGTGCTGATGATGTCATAAGAAGGCAGAAACATGCATGTCCACAGCTAGAGGGGTTTGGCTTTATTGGCCTGAAATTGTCCATAAAATGACTTAAAAGTAAAAGTAAAAAGAAAAACAGTCATGGACATTCAGAAATGCCATTTAGCTGAAACACCTGACATCCTTAAAGGGTAATTTACATATATCCCATGTTGCCTCTGATTCAAGACACAGAGTGGAAATTTTAGCTTTGCTAGATTTTTCTTTTTGTGTTTTTAACCAATTGGTTTTCCTGTGTGACCTTTTTTTGCATTGTTTTAGTTTGTCACTTAATCCTGGAAACTGACAAGTTTTTAATTTTAGCTGCCATAAATATTCCTTCCAATCAAATTCATCTTCAGTGTCTTACCTGCTGGAAAAATTATTAACCTAATCTATGACACTGAACAAAAATTTAATTATAAATCTTTTACTACCCTTACAGGAACCAACATGCTTTGCCAAAGCACTACCCAAATCCAAAGTCTCTGTTACATGAAGAGGTTCATAAAGTCTATGATACAGTTCCCTTGTGGTTCTACCAGTGCAAAATGCTTTGCAATTAAGACACACACTACTTTGTAGACCACAAACATTGATTTACAAATGAAGACACCCCAAATATTTTTTTCATAGTTTGATGAAAATAAAGTTACTTTCATAAATTTATTTGCAACAATTGCAAGCAAAATATTTGTGCATACCAAATTTCTAAAGCAGTCCAGGTTGCTTACCAGGAACAGTTTCATGAATTATTGAATCAGGCCTTGACAGTACATTTCCATACCATGTTCATAGCCTACCTTAGCCATTAACAACACTCAGTCTAAGCAGATACAGGGGAATGGCAGTTCTATGTAAGCTAGTATTCTTTGAAGCATTATGTGTCTTTACAGCCCTCAGCATAAACATCACTTTCTGCTTGGTTCCATGTCTTTGGATAACTGGGCACCATCATCATCAAAAGGCTACAAAATGCATCTATCAGCTCCATTAAGGACTATGTGACAGTAGACATTCCCCTCAATTGCACTACAGCACAGTTGTTATCTAATTCATGATGCTGCCCACACCTCAGGCGTTTGATTAAATTAGGTACCCATATTGAAGAAGCAGTGTGCACCTCTAAAACTGAAATTTTAGTAAATATGTCTGAGCTGCAGGTGAGTCTCCAGCATGGGGTATGGTGTACACGCAACCAGTATATCCAGAGGGGTCCACTACACAAGATATAGGGTGCATTTAACTACTGAATTCACAAGGGTCCACTGTCTTCAGCTATACATACACAAGAAATGGTGTCATCAACTAGTACATTGGCAGAAGCTGACAGTTTGTATGTGTACATATACAGAAGATGGCATGTGTTCAGCAATTACAGCCATAGTGGTACCATTATTCAGCCACACATACACAAAAGATGATGTGCAATTAATGAGTACATCCACTAGGGGAGTACTATCTTGCAAAAGTTGCACGGCCAGAACAAGTCCCAGAAAGATAGCAGTTGTGGGATAGATGTGAAAAAAAATTATTTATCAAACATTTTCAGATTCACACAGACCGTTTAGAGGTTAGAAGAGGCAAGCAAAACGGGTTGTTGAGTCTGGTCTGGTTTGTTGAAGAAAGAATGTTTGATCAATAATAAATGATTTTTTCACAGCTATCCAGTTGCTGGCTTTATCTTTTTTTCGAGTAATGTCTTGCACCATGCATCCACAGGAGTAGTGTGTGTTCAACCAGTACTTCTTGGGGGAGGCATTATCTTCAACAATATATACACAGGTGTGCATTTAACAAGTGCATTCTCATGTTGCCCACTATCTTCAGTCATATGTACATAAATAATAGTGTGTACTCAACCAGCACATTCACTGACTTCAGTCATACATACACAGTATGGTGTGCATGCACCTGGTTTATGCACAGGGGCCCATCATCTTCAGCCTTACATACATATATCTTCTGCTGAGGGTTGCTGTCTACCAAGAACTGGGACAGGCATGATCATTATAATGCAGTCTGACTGTGATACATCTTCAGGTGTCTCTGCATAATCACCGGACTTTGCAGAGCTGTGCAGATCAGCACCTTGTCCAGCCTCAGTCGTCTCTGCATTACCTATCACCACGTCTACCTGCAAATAGAGAAAACACCATAGTGGATATCATAATGAACACAGCCTTCTGACATGTAAGACAGGACTTCCTATGTAGCAAATTTTGTAGTATGCAACCTTGCCTTCCCTGGTGATGGAAACCTGATATACTCCTGATTTGTCTATGAAAAGAATATTACATTGTGCCTTGTAAGACAGAGTACACTTACCAGTGTAATAATGGTGTATGCAAATCATAACTGCATTCCACTAAGCTGATGTATCACCTGTTGAGTCACTGATAGAAATTAAATCAAACCAGTATCAACATCCACTGGAAGGAAAGAAGTTCTGTTTCATCCTTCCACTTTGTAAAATAAAGAATTCTTCCACAGCTGTCAGTCTGGCTAACTTGGTGGACAACCACCCTGTGGTAGATTTCTACCCTGCAATCTTCCATCCCTTGTGCTTGCATGGATGAGCATGTCAGTGAAACAGTGGCAAACATAGATCACTGTGCAGTTGTACTGGTGTTACTAAAGTCAAAAATACAAGGTGCAAATAAATCATCACTTTGTATTTGGAATTTACATTGTGTTGGATTTTTGGCATTGGACTATATGCATAAATATGAATGCATATATAAAATGTTGCAACTCATTTTCTTTCCTTAAATTCTAAGCCATCTCCTTTTAATCTACTACTTCTAGTGCATGCTTACTAACCTGAAGTAGCAGGTAAGCAGGCATGTTTTACAAAATCTTTATAATCAGAGATCCAAAATGATAGCTAATAGCATTCTTTCACTTCTATGAGTCTAACAGTGCCTAAGTAAGCCAAGGGCTTTCTCTTTATTTGTGTGTCTGTAATTTGACCTTGTTCGCCATGCTGAAGGTTTCCTAGCTGAAAACATAGGTCTACAAAGTGAAAACTCAAAACCAATCTATCCAAAGACTTTTTTGGTCCAGTGGCAGTGGGTTCAAGTCCCAAATGAGTGCTAATATTATCCTTTTACTTCTGTGATTCTCATAATCAGTGTAAATCTATGAAATATCTACTGCCTTTTGTTATGATTCTGTTGCTGCATGATTTGTGTACTGGATCATGTTGCCATTCTGATTTTGCCTATGGAGTATCTGCTATCATTTCTTGTTGCTACTATTGTATGGTTTATGTTTTGTATCATTCTTGTCTATGCATAATTGGTTAGATCATGGTAGAAAAGTGTCTTCACGCCACATTAGCAAATTCTAAATAAAAATTAATAAAATAAAGAAGGAGCCACCCCAAAGAAAGTACAGTTGTGTAAGTAAATTTATCATAACAGTAGATGTTTGAATGATCACTGCTGCAGTAGCCTTAGGTATATGGGTAATATCCTGCCAAGGATATTACAGCTGGACAGGGTCCAAAGCTTCAGGGTACATTCTACATTCCCAAACTATTAGGCTGTTCGAGCTGCACTGAATAAAAGACAGGTTTGGGTGACAAGCCCTTCACAGCTTCCTTGCCAACAAGACAGTGAGTCTGAGCCCTGAAAGGCTAATGCTAGAAAGAAGAAAAACTAAATATCCGCACCCTGGCATAAACAACACACCTTCAAACAAGGGAGGTAGATGGAAGGGAGCAGCTACTACAGCAGTGATCATTCGAACATCTACTATTATGGTAAAAATCCAAACAATTGTGCTGGAGAACGACCAAGAAAGAGGAAGCCAAGTCAAGTTATGAGTATAAACATTTAATAGCCACATAATAAAATCACAGTATACATATTAAAAATGTTTAATGTATAAATGACTAGAACAATGTTTTCATCTTTTACACAAAAAGACTTCATCAGAATTTATTACTCCTCAGTAAAAATGCTTTTATAATAAGTCATATATAGTTATACATTTTGGGCTGTGCTTAAGTACCATTTAAGTTTTAATTACTTATTCATTAATTAATTCTGTATGGTTGATTATAAAAGCATTGTTACTGAGTAGTAATTAGTTCTGATGAAATCTTTTGGTGTAAAAGACGAACATGCTGTTCTAGCCATTGAGCATTAAACCTAGTTTTTAATAAGTATACTGTGATTTTATTATGTGGCTATTAAATGTTTATACTCATAACTTGAATTAGTTCCTCTTTTTAGACCCTTCTCCAGCATACTTGTTTGGATTTTTGGTTTTGGAAGTGTACATTGCTTCTTTATTCTATTGGGTACTGCTCTGGTAAGTTTACTTATACAGCTGTACTATGTTCATGATATTAATCACTGCTGCAGTAGCCTTATCTATTTCAGTAGATTACACTAGCTTTCTACATTTGGGACGTAGAAAGAAAAGAAAAGAAAAGATACCTGTCTTCCAGGGCTTCTTGCATGGAGTCCTAGAGCAGAATCTTACCAGCTGATTGTTCAGAGAGGAGGCAAAGGGGTCTACTTGGGAACTCCCCACAGATGGATCAAATCTTGGAAAATTCCCCTGATCTAGTTTCCAGTCATGAGGGTCTGCCCTTGCCCTGCTCAGCTTGTCTGCCGCACAGGATTGCTATGACAGAACGTAGGATGCTGTAGAGTGAGAATGAGCTGTAAATCTGTATCCCAAACTAACAGGTATAGTCTGCAGAGAAGGTATGGCCAAGTTCCCCCTTGCTTGCTGATGTACCACATGGACAAGGAAAACTTCAGAAATAAAAGTGAACTCATAGCTACACGCTCACTTTTATTTCTCAAGTTTGCTGTTGGACCAGCATTTTGTGCAGTTCTTTGTTCTTTTATAATACTGGTTGGAGTTTTCAAGTAATGTCAGCCACACCAGTTGTTAAACCAACTGGTAATGTAATGGCTGAACGTCCTTTACTTTCAACAGTTGTAAATGAGACTGTTGAACTAAATAATTCTAATAATGTTAGTTATTGTACGAGATGCACCTGGTTGTGGCAATACAGTTTCTGAGCTTGATAACTTTATTAATGCTGAAGCTGGACCTTCTACTGAGACTCAATCTATAATACAAACTGATACTGTACAAATAGCCCACTCCGATGAACAGCAAGATTTTACTGCTTTTTATCAGCTCAACCCTTCAAGTTGCAGCAGCCTATTCAAGTGAGGGAACATTCGAAAGGATGGAGCAAGTCACAGAAGACAGAAGTAGGCAGAGGGGCGTACTCAAATAGGGCCATTAACACAGAGCAAGAAACAACGAAGGACTTGATTTATATGGACAATAATATTGTTAATTTGTCGAGTTATGAGCTGTGTGATGCTGGAATTGCAGTATTGGGCAAAGGTGTGTCATTTATACCCTCATTTAATGCTGATATAACTGATTTGTTAACAGAATGGCGTCTTTTTACAAGAAATATTGACTTAAAACTTTTATTCAGATCTGATTATAGTAATGGGACCGGTAATCTAAAGCACTGCAGTACTTCTGTCCTATTAGTACAGCTACAGTTAAGGCATTCTATGCTGTGTGAGCAGGAAATGTATGATTTGTATTTGGAAATAATGTGAAATGTACTTCAATATTTCCACATGTGAGCGTGAAGCTTTGCGACAACTTATGCAGAATGAAACAGTGATCATTAAGCAAGCTGACAAAGGTGGAAAGATTGTAATATTTGATGTTGAAGAGTATGATAGATTAATGTGTAATTTATTAGTACAAGATGCAAGCTTCAGGAAGTTGATAAGGCATTTGTTCTGAGTGTTATATCTAGGGCTAAATCTTTTCTTTATGACTTATTGATGGAAGCCTCTATATTACCAGAAGTATATAATTATTTATATGTGTCTGACCCAGTTTTGCCCATTATTTATGGGCTACCTAAAATTCATAAAGATTTGCTTAACCCTCCTATGAGGTCTATTGTATCTGGTAGCAAATGGATGACTGCCGCTATATTAAGTACTTAGAACAACAGCTTGCACCTTTATTGTCTACAAGTAGAAGCTATATTAAAGACACTAATGCTTTTCTTGAAATCTTGAAATCATGGACAATAAATCACACTAATATAGGGGCAATTATGGTAACTTTGGACATTAAGTCCCTTTTTACTGTGATACCTAATGATTTTAGTACTGATGCACTTAGAGAGTTCCTGTTTAAGCATACATCTTTTGCTGCCAGCAAAGTTGAGCTTTTATGCTCTACAATGGATAAAGTGCTGAGTAATAATGTTTTTATGTATAATGGGGCATATTGCCATCAGTGCATGGGTGTGGCTATGGGGACTTTTGTGGTCAACACCTATGCTACTTTGGTATTGGCCAATTGGGAAGAGCAGATTATCTACAATCATGATGGATACTTTCTTAATGCTAATTTGCAGATGTTTTGTGGATGACTTTTTTTACTTTGGAAGAATGATGTACATTCTCTAGAGGTGTTTATTAATTATCTGGTGAATAGTACTGACCTTTTGAAATTTGAAGTCCAATCTTCCCCAGACTCTATCCATTTTTTAGATGTGGAATTGGTTCCATCTAATGGTTGTTATCAGCATAAAATGTATAAAAATGATGTACAGGCTACCAGATATGTACACTATAAGAGCATGCACCCTAGACATATGTATAGAGGGGTAGTTAAAAGCCAGTTTTTGAGGGAAAGTCGCCTGAATACTGAACAAAGTTATTTTCTTGAAGAACTTGACAGTATGGCCAGTGACTTTATGAGTAGGGGTTATACTGAAAATCTAATTAAAAATGTTAAAGATTCTGTGATTGGTGAAAGATCACATTTAGCTAGCTCCTCTTCGCAGACATCTACAGAAGATCAGGGGGTGAAAGCACCCCGTCCAGCTAAGAAGTATAACTTGGGATACTGTTTGAAATATAACAACTATACTAGTATGGTTAAGAACATAGTGGGCAAGAACTGGTCCATTTTATGTTCAAACCCTGAAGTGGCTAATGTAATTGGCTCTAAACCTAAATTTATTTATAAAAAAATAGCAAAATTTGAAACAGGTGCTCTTTTATAAGGATATTAAGAGAACTGATAAATCTAAAGTTAAATTTAGTAGATATGGAAGTATACCATGTTACTATTGCACTTTTTGTAACAGTATTAATGTGGATACAACCTCTCTACATCCGATTACTAAGAAAGTCTTTAACATCAAAGCCTCAGGAACATGTCATACTTCTAATTTAGTTTATATTGCTGAATGCACAGAATGTGCTAGTTTTTATATTGGCAAAACTAATATGAAGTTGAAAGAAAGGATAGGAGCCCATTTGTCTGAAATATGTAGGTGCGTTGATACAAATGCTCTTTATAGGCATATTTCAGAAAAAGGAAATATGCATAAGTTTAAATTTAGAAAACTGCAAAATGTTTTTGTGAATGAAAGGGGAGGTAGTATTATTAATGCCACTGAAATTGCTGAGTATAAGTGGATAAATTATTTTAGGTCTGATGTATCACCAGTCTAAATTCTGCCAATCGTATTAAGCCTATCCTAACGTTTAGATGGGAATGTCTTTAAATCTTCGTCAGCCTTGAATGGTTTTAAATTGTTTTCATGATGTCATTATGTAATTGATGTGTTTTTATTGGATGGTCTTTTGTTTAAAAGCTTTTCAGCTTTATCGAAATTTTATGCATTGAAAAAGAGTTTGTTACTCGAAAGCTTTGGATTTTATTAAAATCATGGACGTTAAATGTTTTGGTCTTATTTCTTGTTGTATTATTCGTTTGGACTGCCAGGTTCTTTAGCTGAGGAAGGAGTGTTGTTCTTTGGTATTCACTGGTTGGAGTTGTCTCTGTTTGTTGTACCACATGATTGTGGTATAGTCTGTAACAATTCAAAGAGGTCCTGAGGATCAAAGCTGATTCAGAGAGCTGAGTGACTTGATCAGGCAGAGCATCTCTTTTATATTTAACTGCTTGCATCTGTCTTAGGTGTCTCACACACCTTGCACTTTTATCCTCCTGAAACTGCTCTCCAAGCAAAGTCTGAGATGTGGTGACTGACTGCTTTGGAACAGGAGAGGGAGAAGGACATTCCCGGATTTAGGGATATCTGTTGTCTCCAAGTGGTTTCCCTTCTGACAAATCCCAGCACTGAGCTCTGAAAAGGGATGTTGGTGCTAGGACAAAAGGAAATCCAGGTACCACTGTATCTTTCTCATGTGGAATCTTGCCATAAGTATCATGTGAATTACAGAACCTATGAGACTCAAATCCTGAGGTATTCCCTAACAGAGACTGAGACAAACGTAGAAATAGATCAAGATATAGCTCTATTTTGTTATTGTGGAAGAAAAGCTCTTTGAACTTTGGTGTCTAGCTGACATCCCAGAAACACCATCATATGAAAAGGGGTGAAGAAAGACTTTTAAATATTCTTTTGAAATCCCAGCTTGTGTAAGAGATACCTCACCTAAGAGAGTATCCTGATACTTTGAAAAAGACTGCAAAACTAAGCAAGTCATCTAAATATGGAAAAAAGTGGATACACTGCAACATGCAATGAGCTATAACTGGAACTAGACACTTTGTGAACACTCTTTGTTCAGCGGATGCTCCAAAAGGCAAGGCAGAGAACTGATGATGTGATCCAGAAACATAAAAACTTAAGAAATGCCTGAATTCTGGCTGAATCAGAATGTGATGATAAGCATCTAATGTTACAAGGAAAGCTGAATGAGGAAAAGAGATAATAGGTTGTGAAGTGACATCATTTTGAATTGGGCACTATCGCAAACAGGTTTAGGAAAAAAAGATCCAGAAATGGTCTCCAACCATTTTCTTTCTTTTCCACTAAAACATCCTTGAATAAAACCTTTTTCCCACACGGGAAGGGGAAACTGGTTCTGCCACCCTTTGGCACAGCATGTGATGAAGGACAGGTGGAAACAAGAGAGTCTGGTCTGGATAATGAGGAATTGCCCTTTAGAAAAGAGGAATTTCCTTTCATTGCCATCAGTAACCTTGGTAAATGATCTTTAGGACCATTTGTTTCTGAAACTATCTATTACTAAAGAGAAAAATGGAGACTCAGACTTCTTAGAAGAAAAAAAGGGGTCTGCCAGGGTTAGAGGGGAGATCAAAGTCTGTTAAATAGTTATTCTGGCTTATTGTACTGTCCTTGATTTTAGGAGCTTCCCCAGTTTTTCTCGGTGCCACTTACCATTTCTTATTAAACATCTGTTTACCTATATCTTGTTGAGACTGTTTATTTTGTTTCTTGCCAAAACTGGATGAGGAATTAGAGAACACTTTGGAAAACATGGAAAAGTGCTGAAAACCTTAGAGATTACCTTTATCAGCTTATCCCTTTCATTACACTTTTTGATCACTCTGCAGCAGAGGGGCCAAAAATTAAATCTCTATCCAAAGGAGAATTTAAAATATTTTTTAACATAATCTGGGAGGTTCTGAGAATATAGCCATGCAGATTTCCCCAAAACAGTACCAGTGGCCATAGCCCTGGAGGAAGTATCAGAAGACACATACACACTGTATACAATGAGTAGTGACTTGAACAATAGAAAACAATATTTAAAGTAGATCTTTCCTCACAAGAAGAAACTGCAGATAAAACATTGCTCATACTTTTACTATTAGTCAGAACAAATGTTAACATATGAGCCTCACCATTTAAAATTCTGAAAATTAAAATTGCAGAAGTATATATTTTTTCCCATACTTATCAATAATCTTCCCATCCTTATCAGAAAGAGTAAGATTGGATCTAAGTGTTTAGTAGCAGAGGGATTTACTTAACCTGGTTCAGGTTTGGGAAGAGTGTATAAAAACTTAAATGATTGAGGAACTTTATACATTCTTACCTGCCTTTTTTAGGAGTAGCTGGCTGATTGTCAGGAAAATAGCAGGTAGTAACATAAAACATCCTCCAAAGCTGACAAAACTGAAGGAATTTGTGCAGGTTGTGGAACTTCTTTCTGTAACAGATCATAGTATTTTCTGAGGGACTGAGAAACTCAGTGTTCTCCCACTAAAAACACTGGCACATTCTAGAAATAATCAGAGAGAAAGAGAATGCCCAACAGATACAGTCAGAAACTGAGCTCTCTTCTGAGTCTGAATCAGAAATCTGAGGAGAAAACCATGTATCAGTTTGTTCATCCTACTGTCTAGACAGAGAATCTTGAATCTCTTTAGGAAAGGAGATATTTTATTTTTATTTTATTTTTATTTATTTATCATTTGTTGACCGGGAAAGTCCGACTAGGTTCCACAGAGCCTGTTTTCAGTGGAGGCCCGGGGAGAAATGCTCCAGATATCTCTCTTTCATTTACTAGAAACTACTGTAAAAGAAGGATTAATAGTTTGAATTAAACTGAGCCATACCCAGTAAACAATTCTTGTCTAAGGAAATTTGAAGAGGAGTAGATACATGCTTTGTTTTCTGCTTATTTTTGGCAGGAAATAATGGGACCAACAGTGCTACTAAAGGCAGTAGCAGCTTCCCCAGAGATGGGCACAAAATTCTAACCAAACAGGAAACTCCCTGTTCCCTCTCCCAGGACTAACAAGAGTGGCTCTCCTTTGCCTACTGAGGGGGCCCCAACAGCCAGAGATTACATGACTAACCCCTGGTCTCTAGTGGCTGAAGGTGCTACACTAGAGGGATCAGGGTTAAAAGATGAATGGCCTGAGGTACAATTAATGACAACAACAGTCACCCACCTGTAGCTGAGACAAATTGCTAGCCTGTTGCAGTGTCTGTTTTCTTAACTTTTTCTTTTTGTGGCTGGAAGAAGGACCAACCATGGGTCCAACTGACCGTTCCATGGTTAAGCCAAAAACTGTGCCTCTTCCCAAAGAAAACAAGGAGCAAATGCTTGTAAAAACTAAAAGTCTTTAAAAGTGACTTTTCACAGACAAAAACGGTAAAAAGCACTTTAAAACATTTTGCCAGCTCCACAAAGTAAAATAAACATATTTTTCCCACAGAAGATATGTTTTTTAGTTACTTTAAACAACTTTTCAACTGACAGGAAAAAAAAAGCTCTCCCATTTAAAAACACAGTACATTCTCATGACAGTCCATTAAAACACAAACTCATAGGTTTAAAATAACTTTCTTGAAGAGGGCAGTATTAAAAATAAGCAAAAATATTGAATGGAAGTTTTTTTCTCCAAAGGGAACTTATTTGTCCAGCAAAGGAACAGTACAAACCGACTGTCAAAGCCTCAGAGGAATGTACTCTTTGTCAACAGTAAAGCTCTGAAAGTCTTTGCACCCAAAATTATGTTTTAGTCAGCTAAACTCAAGCTGCCTACCAGTTTGGGCATGTGGAAGGTACCCTGAAGTTTTGGAAGCTGGCCAGCTGTTGTATCCTTGGCAGAATATAACACATATAGCTAAGGCTACTGCAGCATTGATCAGTATGACAAACATCTAGGTTGGCGAATTGGAGTCCTGGTATTCCCCAGATGACACAACCTCCTCAGAGTTAATGGCCAAAAAAAAAAGTCCTACAGAGTTGTCGACTAAAATTCTTAAATGAGTATTGATACTGCACTAATGCCAAGCTGAGCAGATGCCCAAAAAAGCAGTTGCATCACTGACTTAGAAGAAATGACTCTCACCCTCTTCTACAGTGCCAGTTGTGCCCCCTAACAGCATATGCCCATGGCAGCCATCCCCTTTGTCCCATCCCAGCCATGGTTTTGCCCACCCACCATGTTTATGTCCCATAGAATGGACTGCCACTCTTGGCTCCATAAAGCTTGGCTTGCTCCACCTCTGCTTGTTATCCACAGACCATGCACATTAACTGCCTGCACCATTATTTTGTTTTAAGCATTGCTGAAATTCTCAACTCTCTGTTTACACTGCCCTGTGGATGTAATGCATCCTGTTTGTACATATTGAAAACAAAAATATGTATTATTAAGGCTATATGAGTGAGTATTGTGTATGTACCTGTTCTTTGTGTACCTCCCAAAAAAGAAAAATTACACAAATTAAGTACTTATATGTTCTGCTATGATTCCACATAATAGCCAAAAAGTAGGTAGCATATACACTTGTATGTTGAAATGGCATGTGTATCCCCAAAAGCAGTATATTGCCAGTATGCAAAGTTATGCATTATCCTATGGCACCAGAGAAGACATCTTGAGAGAGGATAGCCTATGATAGTCAACTGGCATTGCATAGTCCAGTCTCATCCTCAAGCAAAATAAGTTTAAACTACTGCTCTCTGGTCATTAAAAATATATAAGCAAATAAGTGAAGTACAATGAACTAATATATTACACATGCACATACTCATTGAAATATGCCTCTTGCCCTGACTTTCCTCTGTTCTGACTCACGGGGAGGGGGGGGGGTCAGATAATGGAACTGATGGCAGCTCACTTGTGAGGGGTGAAGACTCATCTCAGGTGGACACTCATCCCTCTTAGCTTATTGATTAATCACACCTACAGAAGATGGTTATGGCTAGGGTTTTAGATTCAGTCAGGCAATATATTGGCAAATAACTTTGCCTGATAGAGGCTCTCATATGTAGTATTGCAAAAGGTTCTCTGTAGGTAGCCCTATGGAATATCCTGACACCCACTGGCCAGCATCTCATCCTGTTCCATAACTGCTGTGACCTCTTTCCCTGTATGTGTACTCCTCCTCCCTGCCTTTTGCATAGTCCAACGCTTATCACCATTTGTCCATCCCCTGTATGTCTATGTTCAGACTTTGTTACCCTGTCCTTATGTATGCAAATCACTCCTATTGGTCTATATTATTTGCTTGGCCCTACACATTGTCATACACTCTCTTTCCATTCTATTCTTCTCTTGCATACCACACTCCATCATTCTTTTTCTCCATTTAAAAAATTAGGCCTGTCCTGTCAAAAGTATACTTAACCTCCAGACCTCTTCTACTATCATCTTATTTGTTCCCTTTATGTGTTTTCCCTGTTTGTTCTTCCCTCCATTCATGCTTTCCTACAGACCTCTTTCCTCCTCCCTATGATAATACTAATAGTGTCTGTGTAATTTTGTCTGCGCCTTAGGCAACATGCACACACTGTACTTAACCAGAATGCCTAGAATAAAGTGAGTGTCATCCTAGTCAATACTTAGTCTGTATATCAGTCATAGCCTTGTATTATTACACCATTTTACTTAAGTAAATAAGTACAGCTTATGTGCTCCTGACACACTGCGGCATACAACAAGACCTGGGCAATCAGTTACAATTTCCCATTTCTTTTACTCCTGATCATCACACTAGACCTGAGCAGAGCTATGTAATGAGCACCTCTCCTGTCAAGCAATGGTGCCTTCATGTGCATGGCTTGTATTGTTATTCAGCACTTCTATGAATACTGCTCATAATACTTTCCCTTTATACTTGTGAGACAGTATTATAGAGTGAGTAGCAAAATTAAACTTCTGGAGTTCATGATTCAAAGGCAATCTGTTTCATTTCATAAAACTGAACACACAACAGAGTTTTAGAAGCATAAACATGTTTGAAAATTCATCTAATAATGTGGTAATGTCAGGTCTTCATGTAGCTGAATCAATTTTATAAGCTACCCCTTAAAGTTCTAAGAAGCTTGTTTATTAAAAATGTTTTATTTACTGAGTACTAAAATGCTTAAAAGTTGGAGAGACACCTACCACATAAATGTGGCACATAGTCTGCATTACTATAACCACTGGCAATGTCCTTCCACCATAATGAAAACCAATAATGCTGCAAATTAGTTGGTATGGAAATTACTTAAAAACTGCTGCTTTATACAGTTTGCATTTATGGTAACAACTTACAAAGCCTTTATTGCCACCGTATCCATCAGAAGATCATATTGAAGTTTGTCAGGTTTGCATAAATCTAACTCTACTCCATCTGTTTGCGCCAGTTATACAAATGTGCACTTGCAAAGGCATGCAGGGCAACATGAACATCAGTGCAAGTTTATTCTTTCACTTTCCCCTACCACTGACACCAACCCATGACTCACCATTAGCCCACTTAACTTCTTACAGGGGATATAGCAAAATCTTGCTGCCTCTCTAGGGACAGAATAATCTGTCGTGGCCTTTTGCATGGTGAGATCTCCATTCTCCTGTAGAAGGAAGAACCTACAGATGGGCATCAAATACATAGTCAGACACAGGGAATTTTAGAGTTAAATAAAATGGGAAATCCAGGGAAATCCAAACATGTCAGAGCAAAATCAACATCATAGACATCCCTACTTATAATGCCAGCCTGTTGATGCTCCAGCTACCAATAAACATAGCTTGCAAACAGCTGGAGAGACATGCTTCAGCTGCCACTGGACCATAACCTCACTTTAGTCAGAACCCTAACCCCTCCCTCTTGGGATGGATGGCACAAAATAATGACATTGACTTCCCTCTCTCTCCCTCTGCCAGGCTACTCCAATACATCAACCAATAATCAGTTTGGATCACATGGGTAGCAGTCAGGGCTCAATCCCACTATGCTACAAACTCAAGTAAAGCAGCTTCAGTTGAGCAACATTCACCTTTGGTGCTGGAAGACCAGAGGACTGTGGGTTCTATTCCCATTGCAGTTGACTGGATTGTTAACACTGCAGTGTATAATTAGGGGTTGCTGCACTCCTGAGTTGGCCTTCAGATGAGAGGTTAAATAAAGGTCCCATTAGCTGGAGTTGATAGACATAAAAGATCCCATAGCACCTATTAAAAAGAGTGCAGGAAGTTCCCTGATGCCCTTGCCAAATGTCCCCCATAGTAGAATTGCCACATTGGGTCTCCTATGAAAAGAGGCCACCAGCACAGTGGGACTATCCAAGCCAACAAAGGATAAATACATGGGTCAACTGGCAAATCAAATTTTTAACCACATCTTGCAACAGAATCCAGACTTCGACACTGAGATTTTAAGTAGTATGTGTTTCTTGAAGCTAACATCATCTATTTCTACAAAGAGGAAATAAAAAATACAATAAAATAGATATAAACTACCAGAATCTGAGTATTTCCTGAATGTCCGTACTGTATATTTCAACAAAATAATAAGCAGTGTACATAACATCCACTTTCTAGTAGTCAGAAAAATATTAATCAGTTTCTGATACTAGATTTGCTGCTGTCCAGAGCTCAGGTTTTACTAAGTGAATGGTAAAGAAGACAGCCTTTTCTCAAAGAACATTTTAACAATAACCCCTGAGAAAAGTGTTGCCTGCCATTGTAGTGTAGTAAAGCGACTTCTACAATTTAGAAATTGATTTGTGATGTCAGTTTGCAGACCATAAGTGATTTTACTCATGGACAGTAGGAAATCTGTCATGCTTAATTATATCATAGTGCTTCAGCAGACAAGTTTTAATTGCTGTTGCTACATTATCTAGGTTAACAGATCTTACAGAAGTTTTGCTGTATTTGCATAATCCTTGTCATAGTCAGCAAAGGATTTGCACTGTTGCATGTCACTAAGCATTGTATTGACCTAACACAGCACACCTGTTGGACTGATGTAGATTTAATAACTGGAAAACAACCCAATTACTGTAGATATATGTGCACACGAGTGTCATCTGTTGTTGCTGAATCAAAGCAATCCTTGTACATACACAAATCAACCCAAAACCAAATATGTGTGTGAAATACTGCTCCTTACAATAAATATTAACACACAGACTATAAGTATGAGGTGTCGTCAATGGTATGAAGCAAATAAATAGTCATTCACCAGAACAGCTAACCTTGTTAGCTCAGACAAATGACAAAAGCAGCAACAGGGAAACACAGACGCTGAAGTTAAAATGAAGTTTTGTAAGGTTATTGATGTCAGTTTATAACACTTACCCAGCCAAATGGCAGCATTCACCATACTTAAGTGTTGAATTATTTTTGAGATGGACTACCAGTTTGCCAAGTGCAATCATATCAAAGTCTAAGACTACATCATTTTTGGTGAGGTAATTTTATTTCACTTATGCTCATGTATGAGATATTTAAATGCTGTATGAGCCTATGGGCTGGGTGCTTATACAACATTATGCCTATGGAATGCATGCTCCTGTCTGTGAATCCAGCCCTTCAATGAATGGATGAATGAGAGAGACAGTTAACATCGATCCATCAACAACACTTTTCTCAAATGTTGCACAATTGATGGGAAAATAACTAAACAATAAAATGCAGAGTAATCCTTAGGGTTGGTTTGGCATAATGATTAATGTCTTCATCTCAAAAGCACAATATACATAGTTTGAGCCTGACCTTAGGTTATTGGCTAAACTTAAAATGACCCATCAGGGTAGTTAACCTAGTATTTGCCCATGAATGGGTTTCACCTACAGTGAAGTTTTCCTTTTCTCCACTGTTGTGCAACCTTGGAGTAGCTATAGTTAAGTTTGGGGGTGCAGGGGGTCCTGCCTCCCTGTAAAACAACTGACTTTCAAGTTTCTGTGAAACATGTCTTGCTATTTTCGTATTGATCATAAAGCACTCAATAAAAGTGCTATTGATGGATCAATATCAGTTTCCAACACAGACAATACATTCATTGCCAGTTTTAGCCATCAATAAGAACTATAGATCCCAGTACCTCTTTCTCATTTGATCCTCACAGCAGATAAGATTGCCATACAAAGTCTGCTTGCATTTTTTACCAAATAAAAATTAAGCTATACAGTCTGCAGTCATTACTTTACTGCTGAGTAACTACCGTTGATGTGATGAAAGAAAGAACATCAAGGACCATTTGATCTTACTACATCCATATACAAACATATTTTCAGTCATACTGAAACCTAAGCTGAAATTTTAAGCAGAAAAGATTTCATAGCTTCTACTGGGATGGACACCAGATTTTAATAATTCAGCTTGCACTACCCCAGTTCTTATAATTCTGATGAGGTCTATTGTCTTAATGAGTTCTGCTGGTACCCAGAAAACACCAAAGCCAGCTGTGCTTAAATATAACATTTCTCATCTTAATTAGTGATTGCACCCCAAAGATAACATTGCTATTACTCAGGCTGTGAGTTACCAGTCTGTTGCCTCTGGCATGGCAGCTGTTCTTGCTTTTCTTGGCCTCTGATGATGTACATTCATTGTTATTACATGTATATGCTCTGTGATGACTACATTGCTAGCATCTCTGAGCTTAAGTACGTCAGTATGTATTTATTTGTTTACTTATTCATTTATAATTTTTATTCATTTGGCAGGTACCCTTTCAACCAAGATCTAGGCACACTTGTGCAGTACAAGCAATTATGCAAGACAAGGAGTACAGGATAAACTTCTCGATTACAATAGTTTTATCAATGGTTCAGTTAAAGCATTGACATAGAAATGATAGGAGGCAACTATAGATAGGTTAAGATAAATATACCCTTGTTGCAGACGATGATAAAGGTTTTAGCTGTAGGAGATTACAGCTCAAAATTTTTCAATATGCAGTTATTACAAACTAATTACTTAATTGGTAGAATTAATACTTGGCAGAAGTCTCATTCTAGTTTGACTGATATTTATTGAATGTTTAGTCTTTACATCTATGTACACATTTCTATCATTTACACAATTTTACTTCAAGCATTTATGTTCAACTACATCAAATGTATTTGTCATTGAATCACGTCCTGCTTTCATTTGTTGTTGTAAGATATTGAGAGATGTAAGGGATGTGTTAGCCTAAAGTTGCATTTATTTGTTTCTTTAAGGTATTTCAGTAACTCTTTCCTGAAGTCTTTATAGTCAAGTTATTTTCCTCCTAAATTCTGCTGGGAGATCATTCCAACTAGCAGTATAGTCTTTTTGAAGGAACTTTCTATGATGCCAAGGCTATTTCATGACTGGTAGAAAGTTAGAGTTATCATTTTTTGTGAGCTCTAAGGAAACATGGTTTGAATTTTAAAACTAGCTTGATAGTGATGAGCAGTATATTTACCATTCATAAGTTTAAAGGTGAGGATAGAAAGTAGAAGAAGGTGTGAGAAGGACTTGGATGCCATTTTTTAAAGCATTACAATGGAATCCTAGTTTTAGTCAGGGGTTAGTAAGTCTATGTATATGGTTGATTGTAGTTTGGATATGGTGGACATCCTAAGAGAAGGAAGAAAGTTTTTGGGGAGGAAATATTCAGCCATAGCTATAAAAACATTCTTGTTAGTACCTTTCTAGCCTGAGGAGTAAAGTGGTTTGAAATACTATACATTGTACCAAGTCATATATTTACTTTAGAAGTGATGAATTCAGCATGTAAACTGAATTTTAGAAGATGGTCATCGGCAAGTCCAAGATATTCATAGCTGTCAACTTCTCTCATGCTTAGGTTGTCAGTGGTTCCAGGTAAATATGTTCTCTATGTAAGATTTTGTTGTGTTCCAAAGAGCATGACTGCTGACTTAAATCTATCAATAGTAGACTTTCAGAGAGATAATTGCAAAATACAAAGACATCCTTTTGCAGTTGTTTGTATATGCTTGTGGAGGTAGTCCTGGAGTGGTAAAGAATGAGCATTTTAAATTATGATATCTTGATATAGGCATATGGTTGGCAATATCACTGACAGGGAAGTGAAAAACAATATTGGTCCAGAGTCTGTGGGTACATCAGATTTAAATGTGTCTTCATCAGATATTTTTTTCTTGCTAGTACATCAGATAAGGTAGTTTTTGAACCATGATATAAGTGGGGTTGATTCTGTGCAAGTTGTGTCTGTGATGGTTTCATACCTCTGAAGTGTACAGATTTTTGCAAAATTGTGCAGATTTTTTGCCTCGTATTTTGGTCCATTTTTCATAAAGTTGTATTTTTCTGGCAAATTAGTGGCAAATCATTAAAGACTGAAGTTAGAAAATAATGAAAGACATTTGATTTTTAGACTTCATACCCTTCAGAAAATTCATGCTAATGCAAGACCAGCTATTCTATCAATTTTCTAAGTTTGTAAGACTGACATTTAAAAATTATCCCTATTTTTGGGTCTTTGTCCCACTTTTATTTATGGCTTTGCCCATATTTCTTGCTCTAAAAGGTTGAGAGGTATGGATGATATAAATTGCTATTTGGGTGTTTTTTCCATGTCAAAAATTATCCTGGGCATATGTTAGTAACCTGTATTTATTAATGTGCTCTAACAGCTTGTTGCACACCAACCCAGCTGTTTATAGATCTCATGTTACTGGGCATAATATAGAGATGCAGCTAAAGTGTTTAGGAGAGGGAGGAGAGTTTGTTTGGGGGGGTGGAGACTGTAACAGAGTAACTGAGTTGATTAGGTACATTAGATATTGAGAGAGATGTTAAAATACATGTTACTTGTTTTGTGAATGGGCTATCACATTTTGAGGAATGAAGGGTCTAAACTTTATTTATTAGGGTTCTGTCTTAGTTATAATTTTTCCAACAGTTCATGGAATACTCTGGATGTTATTTCTCTAAAGTAAGCAAGTGTGCATACAGTTGTAGGTTTGGGTGTGTTAGGAAATTGGAAAGAAGCTTGATTTTGTGCTCTTGATTGTTGGGAAGAAACGGGGTGTGGGGATGCTAATAAAGTTAGTTTGGTTGTTAGGTATTTGTGGAAGAGAGGTCTATGGTTAATCATCGAATGGACTAAGCATCAAACAGCACTTCATTGAAATCCAATCATCGAATGTCCATCCATCAAACGAGCAGTTCATTGAACCTGTGAGACACGTAAAGTGACTAGTTGGCCAACACTTCCCCATATCACTTTTCCCCATTGTTGTGCGACCTCGGAGTTGGTATATATAGTTGGGGGGTGTTAACAGTGAAGCCCCCCATATGGGTGGGTTTAAAATGCTGCTGTTTGTGAGATGAGAAAGCATTGGCCGTCTAGTTACATTCCCCGTCTCACAGGTTCAATGAAGTGCTTGTTTGATGGATGGACATTTAATGATTGGATTTCGATGATGTGCATTCACTGATTAATCCATTCGACTATTAACCATATACCTGTGGAAGAGTATGATAACTGATCATGTATTTGAATTCCTGTATGGTTAGGGAATTCATTGCTGAGTAAGAGTTGTTATTCTTACTGTTTTTGAAGTAAGCTGTTTCTTTTATGAGTCTACAGAATTGTTTGTGCTGGGATACTATTAATGTTTGTTTTTCAAGTAATCTGTTTTGGCCTCTGAGATTGAAAGCTTACATCTATTTTTCAGTGACACCAAGCAGTTGAGATGGTCACTGTTTTGGATATCTTTCATTGTTTACCACAGTTCAGTTCTCCCCTTCGCTCATGTTCATACTGAAGGTATGGCCCAAGTGAGGGTTGGCTTTTATCTGTTTTTGAATAATGGAGAAGATTTTATCTAAAAGTGAACTAACCATGATGTTGAATATACACAGAGTAGTTTCTAAATACGTATAAGAGGATCATGCCAGACAATGACACTGATGTCATTAATGGCTTTGGATACAGTCGTATTATGATTGTTGATGAAACTACGATGGAGAATGGGAGCTTTGAAGTTAATAGTGGCTTGAATAGGGAGGTGGTCATTTAAAGAGTTAGGCAGAGTAGTTAGCTTTTTGATTTGATTTGAGATGTTGGCTATTAGTAGGTAAAAAGGGTGCTGTTATATGCTACAGGATCAGGTCTGGTTAAGATGTCTAGAATTCAAGATAAGTTATTTCGAATCAAAAATTATGCTGTTTTCATTTTAGGCTAACATGTAAGCTAATATCACTTGTGATAATTATTTTGCCTTCATTCACATGTGTAATAAGTTCACTTAATGTGAATTCAAATGTTTCTAGGCACACCAGTGGAGGCAGGCAAATGACTGCTATCTTTAGCTTTTAAGTGGTTGACTATTGTAGCAATTGCTAGGAGCAGGTAGGATGCATTCTCATTTATACCAGCATTATGCAGTTGGCACAGAGGGTTAAGGCTCTGAGCAGTAGTTCCTGTGGTGCAGGGTTTGATTTCTTTAGCCCTCATTTGCCTACTGTGTGACCCTGAGCAAGTCACTTAACCAGACATTGCTCCTGGATCATCCTTGAAAAGCAGCTGTTTGTCCAGTGGGCCTACCTGGCTAACAAATGGGTATTATTATGCCTGACAGTAGGTTCATATGCTCATAGGTGTGTACTAGGCTAACAACCATGAGATCCTTTTTAATCCTAGCCATGTATCTCAAATTTCTGACAAGTTCTGGTACCCTTGATAAATGTAAGCAGGAGCTTGGGACATTAAACATTTACAAGCAGAGACCTGGGAGATGAATCATTTACAGGCTGCCTGGATCCATTAGAGACAAAGGTGCCAAACCAGGGATGAATTTCCTGTTCCCTATCCAATTCTCCAAGCTACACTTGAACTGGTTTACAGAGGAACTCTGCTTCACATGGATGGGGAGCCTGTTCCAGAGACAGGGTAAGCTTAGATAAGGCACTGCGGGTTACGTCGGTATACTGTAGTTCCTGTGCTATGGGGCTTGATTCCCTCAGTTCTTGTTTGTCTACTTTGTGACCTTAGACATGCTGCTTAACATGACACTGCTTGGGTCAACTGGGAATTTGGTCTAGGCCCCTCAATGGTCCCCTGAACTGCAAGCCTAGTGACTACCTGTGAACCTATGGGTTTCAAAGTTTGTTCCAAGATTTGGTCTCTTTTTTAGGTATAAGCTTTGCTTCATCTCCTGATTTGGATGCAGGACTATTGCTGGGATGAATGTCACAGGCGTTGTTTGGATTGTTTGAGTGGCAGATTCAGAGTTGTAGCTAGCATGGAGCAAAAGGCAACAGCATCCCTGAGTTCAATGTGTTAGACAGTAAGACTGGCACATGTGGATTGCTCAGTAGTGCAATATCACTTTCTGTAACATGATTCAGGAAATGAATGTTAATACTGTTTTTTGTGGTCAGAACTGAATGCTTCAGTCCTTTGTGTACAGCATAAGCTGTAGCAAGCAGTTTTGTATATATTTTTTAAAGTAGATAGGACTTGTACTTGGTCTTCGAGTACAACAGGACCTTTTTTCTTACTTATGAAAAAAGTTAAGGGCAGCACCAGGTCAGCAGATGCAGCAGTGTATGAAAATTGCTAAATATGAAGCCTATGTCATGTTTCAGTAATGGCAAATATATGTGGACTATTCTGCCCTGCACAGGCTTTAGTTTTATCAGTTTTGTTTCTCATTCCTTTAATGTTGAGGTATAATATTTTTAATACTTTGCTGATGTGATGTAGGGTAATAGTCTGAGTGTTGTGAGAGGGTAAACTTTGTTGTGCTAAATAGGATGGGTTATTTGGTCCTTTCTTAACATTATAGGATCATAGGATCATAGGAAGTTACTAGGCTATTGGCCCTGAGGCCCTTACAAGTCTAGCCAAGAATATAGCCCGTGTTCTGACAAGTCAGCACCCAATGCCCCTGTCCAGCAGAGGCACAGGTGGAATCCCTGAGGTATATTTTCTGTTCCTCATCCAGAGTTCCAGGTTGTGCTTAAAAAGGGCTAATGAGGTACTCAGCTTGACATGGAGAGAGAGTTTATTCCACAGAAGGGGGAGTCTCTGGGACACAAATCTGTCCCACCAACAAGTCCTACTGATGTCACAAACCAGGTTGAGGTCACTCATGCTGGTTACTTGAGTAGAGCTTGACTTGCGGATATGCTGTAGTCCCATCATGGCAGCGTCTGAGATTGCTTTGTATGCCAGACAAACTCTAAGGAGTCTGTATGAGACTGAGTAGAGGGACAGGACCTTTAGCCTATCTGTGTAGGGTAGATGTATGAGGTCCTGGATTCTCCTGGTGTGGAAACTCTGTGGTCTCTACAGCTGCTGCATGTGCTTTGTGAGGTACATGCCAAAAGGGGCATTGTACTCAATAATGGGTCTTATAAGGGAAGAATACAGGGATGTTATGACCACCTTGTTCCTGAATGAGATACCTTTACTAATGAGGTAGACCACGTAGAAAGGTTAAAATACAATGGAGGCAATATGGTGGTCAAAAGTCAGTTTGCTATCAACCTAGCTGCCCAAGTCCCTCACAACTGATTGCATGCTTAGGACCCTGTTATTAATGTGATAATTTGTGGGGCCATCATTCTCCCTGAAGGGGATGATGATGCATTATTTGGCATTCAGTTTGAAGACATGTTTCTGGCACCAGTCATTTGTTTGGGTGAGACCCTCTTGGAGGATGTCCACATCACTAGAGGGAATTGATGACAGTGCCCAGCTTACAGTCATCTGCAAACTTTGTCAGCCATAGCCCACTGACCTGCACCTCAGAAAAGTATATTCCAAACAACAGAGGCCCCAAAACTGATCCCTGGGCACACCGCTCATTATGGGTCTACTTTATCAGGTTCCATGGCGGCTGTATTTTTTGCCTTTGAGAGGGCAGTTATGACTTGCTCCCTAGAGATAAGGGGAGTGGGGCAGGTGCAGGGGATGTCCGCATTTACTGATGGGTGGACAGAGGGGTGAAGTTTTTACTGAACCTGTCTGCCAGCAGGTTGGCTAGATCTATGGCGTTTGTGTATGTGGTGTCCTTGACCACCAGTTCTAAGCATATCTGAGTGCTTCCTTTGAGAGTGTGGACATGTGTGAAGAAGGTCTTATGATTGTCTTTAGTAGATGTGGTCAGTTTGAACTTGAAGATTGCTTTGGAGGATTACACTAGTGCTCTTATTTGCTTGTTCAGGCTAAGGAGAGATTGCTTCCAGTTAGCCACCTGTTCCTTCTTAGTCCTGGACAGCAACTTTTCCTGTTATTGTAGAGTTTATTTATTCCAGATGTCTACCAGACAGGTTTGCTCTTCATTGTGGTTGATGATTTTCTCCTGTTGGGTATTCCTGATTCCATGCAGCTAAATAAATGCTTGTATAGTACTTTGGTGTAGTTTGGATATATGTGCCAGTTCCTATGGAGGGGGAGAGGGCTGTGAAACTGTTTATACCTTCCCTCAGGAGGTTGTAATCAGCTTTGGAGAAGTTTTATTGTTTGACCCTAGCTGGGGGGGGGGTCGGGGAGATGGTGACTTCGAAAGTGACCACTTTGTAATCAGATCTTATAAGGGAGGATGACACTGTGGGGATTCTGCAGTGTTTACTCATGTTGGTTAATACTAAGTCCAAGATATTCACCTATTGTGGGTGTGTCAACCAGCTGGTCCAAGGCATTTGCACTGATGAAATCAAGGAAGCTCTGGGCATTTGTGTTTTGGTATGAGTAGTTCTTCCAATCTATGGTTGGATAGTTTAAAGTCACCAATGATCAGGGTAAAGAGTTGAATCTTGATAGATTTGAAGAGGTCCAGAGAGTTAGAGTGGGCATCTTGAGTCAATTTTGGGGACCTGTAGCTAGCTATGATTTGAATAGGAATCTTGTCAATTGTTAACTGCACCTGGAGTGTCTCCTGGGCATCATAATGTTTGACCAGCCCATGGTGTGCATGTCTTTTATATATATTGCAACTGCAACTCCACCTCCTTTTGCTTTGCTTCCCATGGTTTGGGGTCTGAATGTATGATAGGATGAGTAACCTGGTATGGCTGAGGTGCTGCCCGCAGCTTTGAACCAGGTTTTTGTGACTCTACAAATGTCAGCATCTTCCAGGGTTAAGAATACTTGAATTAGTGCAGTTTCATGTTTAGGCTCCTAGCGTTCAGCAGCATGACCTTTAATTTGTGTTTTGATGAAATTTTCATGTTGGTAGTTTTGAACTCATGGCACTGCCTTAAAAAGGTACCATGGGGCTGGCAAGAGCCTTTGCCAGGAGCCTGAAGTCCAAGGGAGACAGATGCAGGCCAGCACTGGCAAAGCATAGTGGTTTGTCAATCATCTCTTCCCAGGCTGTCAGGTACTGAATCCCCTTGAAATGACACCAGGAACTAAGCTAATTGTTAAAGTCAGTCATTTTCTATTTGTATTGAGGCATCATTCTTGGTGATGGTAGAATGCTGCTTAATGCTAGAAACATACCTGGCTGGTACACATATTCAGCGAGCCTGATCATGTCTCTCTTCATATAGTTCAGGGAGTTACATCTCAAGTCATTCATTCCAACATGGACTATGACAGAGTCATAAGAGTACCTATTGTCAAGAGACTTGAGTGCATGGGTGATATGCTGGATTCTGGCATCTGACAAACAACTAACCGTGACTTTGTCCTTATCCAGCCTGGTGAGGGGCACATCTGTGTGCCTCACAATGGACTCTCCTATGATCTATATGTTGGGTTTATGTTTAGACCTTACTGGTTGTGAGACATAGGTTTGTGGAGTATGTGTGGTGTGTGGTGTGATGGGCAGTGGCATTAGCATGTGTTTTTGTCTCAGAGGTCTCTTTTGTTTGGGTATGTTTTTGTTGAGAACCTCCACATATATGGTTGTGTGTTGTGTAGGTGTGGGGTGGTGTTTGAGGTGTGGTGCTTGTGTTGACAACCTTCTCAGTGCCAGATATACTGGCTTGTGAGAGAGAGAGAGCATTAACTCTAGGTTCTTGATGTAATTGCATCTCTCACAAATTGTGTTTCTAGGTGGTAGTAGTAGAGGGTTGTCCTTGTACATGAGACAGTTGCTACACTGTCTCAGGATGCCCATATCAACCAGACTGGCAGGAGAAAATGTCAGAAATTGTCCATCCATATTTGTCAGAGGGAGAGAGGCCAGAGAGAGCTAAGAGGGTAAAGGTGGAAGGTCTAAGAGTAGAACTAGTAGGTGATCACACAAGTGCTACTAAGGGAAAAATTTTAACTGTGATACCTCACAAAGGGTTAAAAAACAGTGCAGCTGCAGCTCTGGATGCAGCACACCTCTGTCCAGACTATACTACTCAATTTAAAGGTTAAGAACACAGCAAAACTCACAAGAAAGCACAGATTAAACACTTACAGACAAAAACAGAACCCACAGTATGAAACAAACAGTTAAACGGTAATGAAATGCAGTAAAATGCAGTTAAACAGTAATGAATTGCAGTAAATAGCAATGAAATACAGTTAAACAGTAATGAAATGCAGTTAATTGGTAAATTGCTTTAAATCAGTGAAAATATGATAAATTAGCTCTCAAACACAACAGTAAAAAACAACATAAATAAAGCAGCAATTCGGGAGAATACTGTCTTTAATAAGGCTACCGACAAGCAGTAACAAATGCAGCAAACTAAAAGCAGTTGAACACCTAAGCACAAGCAGCAAAATGAAGTAGGAAGAAGCATAATACTTTGTTTTAGTTGAAACTGAGGAGAAAGAAGATAATTCAAGGTTAAGAAGCTAAAAGGGTGGGCCTTCACAACTGATCTCACTGGACCCAGTAGAATGAGCTGAAGTAATGGGAGTGTCCAATATCAAATTTATAGTAGAGGTGGGCAACTCAAAAGCCACCACTGCAGCTTTGAGAAGACAAGTGCAAATTGGTTTAAACACTGGCTATTTAAGGCAGATAAACAGGAACAAGCCAAATTATCCAATCAAAACAACAGAGCCGTGTAGTAGTAACTCTAGCTAGATCAGACCAGACTGAAGCCCCTTCCCACGAAGAAACAGCTAGGCCTCTCTAGACAAAAGATTGTACTACAAGCTCCAAAGGTCAGAAACTAATAGATATAAAGCTGTATACTAGCATTTTTTCAAGTACAACAAGTAAAGTGAACAGAACAAACAGAGAAACAAAAAGAAGTCAAAGATCAGAACAAAGGTAAGGAATGAATTCACTAAGCTTAAAAAAACAGTTGTACATTTTAAACAGATATGCAGCAAATATTGTTTTAGTTCATCAGAAGTGGAGAAAACAGTTGAAATAAGCACTTATCTTTTGTTGTCACACAGCATTTTTTGTAAAACAGCAGAGCAAGGGCAGAAGGCCTAACTTGCTGCAGCTTTGAGCAAATAAGTATGTCTGGTGTGTGATACTTCATTAATGTCCAAAGAGACTTAAGGTTTTAGTATACACAGGAAAAGTGAACTATGTGTTTTGTAGTCCATCTGGGGGATGGTGAAAATGTTTAGGCATATGTTTGAATTTAATGAATAAGTTCTGTTTTGTTAGACAGATCCCAAAGAGCATAGTTTTAGGTGTAAGGCCATAGGATGCAATAGGTTTTGAGTCTATTTTTCGTGTAACTGTTCTGGTAATGTCTGGTGTATGATACTTCATAGCTCTGCATCACTGGTCTATGAGTATGCTAGATACAATAATGTGGGTTCTTGCAGCTGTGTCTATGGTGCTTCTGTTAAAGGGAGAGAGGGAGGGAGTGAAAATAATAGTTCAGGTAGCATTATGTAACTGTGGTGAAGGGGTTGTCTGTAAGAAAAGTGGTGGAGGAAGAGGAAAAGAATTTTGTGATGTTTGAAGAAAGGAGGTGAGGCATACCTCTCAACCTCTTACTATGAGAAAAATGCAGATAAAGACTACAACCATGGTGTGATAAAGGTCCAAAAAATAGAGACATATTTTAAATATAGCTCTTACAAACTTAGAAAGATGCTGGAATAATAGGTCTTGTGTGAGTATATATTTTTCTAAAGGATATGAAGTCTGAAAATCAAATGTCTGTCATTATTTAGTGACTTCAATCCTCAGTTATTTGCACAAAAAACACATATTTTATGTGGAACAGACCAAAAATATTAGGCAAAAATCTGGACATTCTGCAAAAATCTGGGCAGTTGAGAGGTATGGACTGTGATGGAGGAATTATTTTTTGTTTAACATGTCACTTCTTGGGGGCGGGTGAAGGAAACAAGGGCTATCTAGGCAGTAGAGGAAGTGATGTAGTAGCTATGGGGACTGTGAAGACAATAAAAGAAATGATATAGGGTGAATGGGAATGGGACAGATTAGAGTACCGTCGCAGAGAAGAGTGATGCTCCAGAGTGAGAGCAGCATACAGTTATTGATCAAGGATCTTTGTCTCTGTCTTTTTGGTTATTAATTTAATGAAAAATGGTGCATGTAAGCTGACCATGAAACCACACTTAACAAAGTTGTAACAGTTACTGTAAATGAGGAGGGCTTATATATAGCAGTCTGTTTAGCCTGCTGTGGCCCTAGAAGTTGGTCAGTTCAGTTTACCTTTAATAAACATAAACAAGAAAAAGACGTGACATCTGTGTATGTGAGAAGTTTCAGGTGGTCAGGGTGAGTAAATGACACTGGGAAAGAATAGAAGGAATATAAAACTTAGCAAAGTATGTACCAGAAGCAAGCCGTGTTCTTCCATCCCAAGACCTTGGAGAGGAATCACTGTCCCAAGTGAGTCTGAGAATAAAAAATGGTGGTCAGCTCCTAAGGCACAGAAGGATTAAGCCCTGAGTATGGCCTGGGCAGCCTAAGATCAATTAGTGGCTTGGGCAACTGATGGAGCGAGACAAGCAGGAAGGCCCTGCCCACACTGGGGGGGGGGGGCATTGCTGTATACTGCATATGATATTTGGGGGAAGGACTGGGTACAAATAAGCAGCCTATGGGCATGCATTATACTTAGTAAGCCTGCAATAGATGGTAGACTTCAAATGGGTGTGTGGAATCTTGCCCACACACGTGGAAGGTGTTTAAGACTCCACAATGACACAGTCATATATTCCCATGCACAGCTGTGAAGTCAGACTTTTAGAAAGAACCTTAATCTCCAGAATGATGGAGATGGTCAGAACACCTTCTTGGCTGCCAGAATAATGACCATCTCCAAACAGCTCTTGCCCCAGCAACGAAGGAATGCCCCAATGTATGGAGAAAAATGGGTCATGTCCATCTGAGGTACGTTGGATGTTAGTAATGTATGAGGGCAAAACTAACAGAGAAAAATGATGGTGTCCTCCATGGGTAGCATTCTAGAGTAGAAGTTTGACAGTACCACTTGTTTTAAATCTCAAATGAAGTTCAATTTTAATAAATGTAAGGGTATTAAACACTTGTTAGTATATTTTTCTGTGCAGACTTGTAGAATCAATGCGATTTGAGCTCAGTACAGTTTACATAATGTAATTCCACTCTGATGTAATTTAATGCTTGTGAACAGATCAGCAGCAAGAGGAGAATGATGAAAATCGAAGTCAAAAATCATTGTTTTTCAATTGCACTACATATGCAGCAGCATAATAATACAAATCAAGTGACTCAGGTCAGCGAAAGTAATATATTATCATTTACAAAGCAGTCATAAAGCAACAACACAGACATATAGCAGCACCATGATAGAGTGACAAACTGTATAATCAACAACTACCTGTTCGGCTTGTGTACAAGACAATCCTGCAACTAATCAAAGGTTGCACTTTTGGCTTACCTGTCTTAGTTGAGGAAAATTTGCCAGCAACAGCCACAGAGCAACGTTAAATGGAAAAAGGGTTGTGTGCAAGTACACCACCTGCAGTAATAAAGTACAAAGTGCAAATGGGCAAAAGCTAACAGAAGAGGTTATAGGAACTGATTATACAGTAGTTGTAGGAGTAGTTACACTAGTCAGAGGTGTCTTCTGCACAGAGAATAATCTAGTAAGACAACATCTCCAAGTTACCATTAAAGTAAGGAGGAACTAAATGTCATCATCCCTTGTTCTGCAATGGATGCTTAATCAGAAAGTTTCGCTACAAAGCAAAAAGCTGAGGACTACACAGTTATAAGTAGTAAATATAAATACACTAAAATAGATATGTGCCTGTTGCTATAAAGGGGAACAAACAGCTTGAGTGGTTGTTTGGCCCAAAATACTACTAAAATGATACCTTATAGTAACAGAGCAGAGAGTAGCCCACTGAAGAGAAAGATATGTGAGGTGACCTTAGCAGGTTAGGGCCAGTCATTCATTGGGATGTATAGGAGGTGGAGGAGTTAAAGTGATTTTTCTGCTTGTCTTTGTGTACAATCAACAATGAATTACAATAATTTGCAACATTTGTAATATTCGGTTTCCAATATCTAGATCTTAGGAGGGAGCAAAAATGTTACCCATTCATAGATTTATGTGAGAGGATAAGTGAATTTGCTTCATTGAGATTAAGTGTGTAGTATTACCAGTTAATTACCATTGCTTCCACATAAAATCAGGCAAAAAAAAAAAGAATCAGAGTGAATAATTTGTATAGTCTGTAATATACTTTATTAATAGCTAGTAGTTAAGAGGATACACAAATTTGCTACACTATGCAAACCAGTGTTAGGGACTTTGTGAATTAATTCCACAAGTATTGTGAGTCGACAGTGTTTAACAATGCTGATTACTTACTGGGATAAGACACTTTCTTTTGTAGTAGAATTCAGTTCCTGAGCAGGTATTTTTGCTTCCTGTTTTACAAAGTTAATAAGAATTGTTGTAGGTAAACTGCCTAGGAAACCCCTGTCAGTGTAGCTACAGTAGTTTCTAGACTAGAGGGGCCTCTTATTTAGCAGTATGTTTACCTTGCTGTGCTGCAAGACTTTGGTGAGGGCAGTGTCCTTAGTTTAATTTGTTTAGAAACATTTCAGATAAGCTGAACAGTAAACCATTGTCAGTGAAGTCACAATGGTTACTATAACAATGGTAGGTCCCAGAGAGCAGTGTGTTTAGTTTGTGGTGTCATGGGATATTGGTGACAGCAGTGCCCCTAGTTTATCTGTCATTAGAGTCTATACTTCAGGATGAGGAGGAGAACAGAGGGTGGATGTTTAGCCTGAAATTTTTGGTAAAATTTGTATTTTCTCATTGTTCACTTGAGACCGTCACATACCTTTGCATACACCCTGTGACGATTGGGGAGAGATGGGCGAAGGCTGCCAGCCTAGTCAATCTATTATTTGTATAAATAAGTGTAAAATACAGACTTGTGTTTTTAAATGAAAGAAAACACTGTAAAATGTGAACTTCAAGATGGTTGCAACATTGCCATCTGATGTAAGGAAAACCAAGCCAAGCGTTTCAAATGTCTTTGAAAGTACAATTATCTAAAAAATGGTGCCAGAGCGGCTAGCTGAACACATTCTTCCTATTGTCTTAATTTAAGGAATAATTCTTAGAGTGTACATGTGGAAGGTGCTTTATTGCTTTGGTTTCTGCTAGAGTGTCTATGTCAAATGCCTTTTATTGTTGTATTCTCCTGTGCAGGTGTTAGCTTGCTAAATAATGTAAATGGAGTTTCTATTAGCCTGGGAAGTCAGAGCAGGTGTCAAGATGATGCAATATGAATACTGGAAAAATCTAAGTGTCAAAAATGATGTAATTTTGGGAGGGCCTTAGAGACATGTTTGTGAGTAATGTTTAAATACTATTTCTCATAAGAGACTAAGAGCATTTTGATTTGGATATCCAACTTACCAGCACTCTGCCTAATGCTCACATGTAAGTTTCTAGCACTGTGATTTCTTGTAGGAATAGTTAAAGCTAGTAAAGATTAATTAGGTATTTTTCTTTGAAATCAGACATGTCCTGCTGTATTATTTTAAGTTTCTATGTGATCTCTGAATTCTTTGATATCTCTGTGCTGTAGTAGTTTTGTCTTGTGTTTTAATTATTTATTATTAAATATTGTTAAAACCTTCTACCTGTGGCTGATTTGTGTAGAGATAAGCTCTAGAATACATTGCATATTTATAGAGGTTAGTGTAATAGGCCACTCTAAAGTAAGACTTGACTGTTAGTCATACTACCATTGGATATTAATATTGCACAGTAATAATTGGACACCTTTTTAAGGGCCTTTTAGTAGCTGATATTATTAACTGGGTGGTGGCAGTAATTACTACCGTATAGTCTGGGTAAAGGGCACAGCTGGAGAATCTGTGTCAGCCTTTCCCAGGAGTGTCTGTGAAGTTGTATAAATACTTATCTCAAAGTGCGTGTGTGTTGTGTCAGCTACTTGGCAAGGACACAAAGCACTGGTTGGACAGAGAGGGTACTGGAGGTTGTAGTTTGCCCAGTTAGGCTGAGACCTGGACCCTATAGCTGTGCCAGTGGGGAGTCTTATTGGGGATCTGGTGAGCAAAGGAGCAACCAGCCCCAGACTGACTGTGATATCTGTGTGCACTTAAGGGAAATTGTACTTTACTGTGTGTATTAGTTATCCTTTCCTCTTTTGGGAGATGACCTCCCTGGTGTTAGTGGTGAGGACTGAGGTTCCTTTATTGCTGGGTCAGGGCATGGTTGTCACAAGTGTTTGGCAGTGGTGGGATCTACTTCACATACTAATTGGCTTGTAGTGGTGTGGGTAGAGCAAATTCCTGTAGCTTATGTACAGTGATCTCTAAAAGTGTTTTGTACTCTAAAACAGCTATGCAGTGTATACTCAGAGGTCAGATCACAATTGTTTTATTTCTTTTGTTAGCTTAGTGTTAGTCAGGGTGAGCAGGCAGCATATCAGCAGAGGAGTATGGAAAGCTGACAAGGAGCAAGCTGGTGGAGATGTGCCAGGCTAGGGGACTGGTGCATGGAAACCTGACTAAAGCAGACCTGATTGCAGCTTTGGTTACAGCTGCATCAGAAAACAGCAGCCTGGAGGACAATCAGACTGACAGTGGAGATACAATATCCTCTGAGAATTTTTTCTGCAGTGGACTTAAAAATCCAGCTGGAGCTAAAGAGACTTGAGTTGGAGACCAGGCGTATGGAACTGGAAGCAGCTGAGAGAATGAGGAGCCTAGAAGCTGAAGAACAGGAATGGCAGAGAAAGCATGAGAGGGAAATGCTGACTCTTCGGCAGAGTCATGGAGGTAATAGAGAAGGGAGTAACCGGACCCCAGAAGCACAAAAGGTCAGTAAATTTCTTCCACATTTTAAAGAGGGGGATAATTATGATAGCTTCATTCATATGTTTGAGCGGGTATGTAAACAGTATGAAGTTGACCAAGGGTTCTGGGTACGGTTTCTGACCCCCTTCCTTCACGGTAGAGCTGTAACTTCTTTAGCAAAAAAGTATGACACTGACTGTTTTGATTATACTGCTGTAAAAAGACATTTATTAGAATGTTTTAAGCTAGCATCCGAAATGTATAGGAAAAAGTTTCGTGAGCATAGACGCAAGGCAGATGAAAATGTATGTGAATATGTTGCTGAACTGAGCACTTATTTTCATAGCTGGGTGAGTGGATGTCAGGTCAACACTTTTGAAGGTTTGGCAGACCTTTTGGTAAGGGAACAAGCCCTTAACACTTTGCCTGAGGACATGAGGATCTGGTTAGCTGATAGACAGTGTGCTACTTCAGAGGAGTTGGGAAAGAAGGGAGACCTATACCTAGCAAGCAGGGCAGCCCTGCACAGGAAAGGGACCCCCAGTACTGCTCATGGGTCTAAAGGAGCCCATGATGGGCAGCACAGACTGCCCCAACAGAATCCTCCAGTAGCAGGGGAAGCCACTAGTCCAGGTACACATTCAGGAGCTAGGGTTAAATGTTTTGAATGCAACCAGTGGGGTCATGGGGCATACAGGTGTCCATGGAGGCAAGATGGGGAACCAAAGGTGAGGGAACCAGTAAGTGGTAAAGACAAAATGCCAATAGTGGGTTGTCTTGAGACAACAGGGGTATGGAACTACTATCTTGCAGATGTCCTGAGAGGGAAGGATTTGGATGAGGCAGTACTATGTGTTTATGTAGTTACATGCCGTGAGGCTAGGAGACAAGCATGTGGGTCTGGTAGCCTGGGGGAGACCCAGACAGACTGCATACTTGCAGCCAGGACTGCTGGGTTGGTTACTTCAGGGGGTAAGCTACGCTGTAGCTGTGAGACTGAATATGAACCACAGCTGCTTGTGGGTACTGATATTCCCTTGGACAGGGTAACTGCAAAGGTAGAGGTGAGTAGCAGTACCCAAGCTGACAGTGAGGCACTGCTGTCAGAGGATGCCAGACTTCCTGTGGAAGGGGAGCTGGGAAGGGGTACAAGGAGAGACTTGAGACAGGCTCAGCTCTCAGACCCTACATTGCAAGGTCTGTGGCAGGTAGCTAGGGAGGCACCTGATTCTCATGGGAAGGGGGATCTGTATACTGGAACAAAGGGTTAATGTACAGAGAGTGGACCCCTGAGGGAGGGCTAGAAGGTGAGAGAGTACAGCAGTTGGTAGTGCCTAGAGCATACCATCTGGCACTTCTAGCCATAGTCTATGATATTCCCTTTGCAGGTCATATGGGCATAAAACGTACAAAGAAGCGTATTATGCAAAACTTCTATTGGCCTGGAATTTCCAGAGATGTAACCAGGTACTGCAGGACCTGTGAGCAGTGCCAAAAGGTAGGCAGGGCAGGAGACAAGGTGAGAGCCCCTTTGATGCCTTTGCCCATGATTGAGGAGCCATTTCAGAGGGTAGCTATGGATATTGTGGGTCCTCTGAGTACTCCAATTTCCACAGGGAAAAAGTATATCCTAGTGATTGTAGATTATGCTACACAATACTCTGAGGCAGTGGCTTTGTCCTCCATCGAGGCCGAGAAAGTGGCAAATGCTTTGATAGAGATTTTCAGCAGGGTAGGTTTCCCAAAGGAAATACTGTCTGACAGAGGTGTTAATTTTATGTCAGACCTGCTGGCTTGTCTGTGGAAGTCCTGTGGGGTGAAGCACATGAAGACCACCCCCTACCATCCCCAGACTAATCGTCTTGTTGAGAGGTTAAACTCTACAATCAAGTCCATGCTATGGGTATTTGCAGTTCAGTTTAAGAGGGAGTGAGACAAATATTTGCCCCATCAGTTGTTTGCTTACAGAGAGGTTCCCCAGGCATCCACAGTTTTTCACCCTTTGAGTTGCTGTATGAGCATAGGGTGAGGGGCCCTCTAGATTTAGTTTGAGATGAGTGGGAAGGTGAGTGTGAGTCTCACAAGAAGTCTGTTGTGGCATACGTCCTAACCCTCAGGACAAGGCTCAGGAAACTCATGGGCTTGGCCCAGGAGAACCTGGCAGAAGCCCAACAACAGAAATAGGAGTGGTATGACAGGAACGCTCGAGCTAGAGAGTATGCTATAGGGCAGCAGGTGATGGTTCTCATTCCATTCAGACACAACAAGTTGCAAGCAGCTTGGGAGGGATCCTACAAGGTGGTAAGAAAGGTAAGTGATGTTAACTACATGGTGGAACTGCTGGGCAGATGGCAGGGGCACAAATTGTGCCATGTTAACATGATGAAACCTTACCATGATAGGGAGGCCCTTGTGCTGAGCATTTGCAGTTGATTTCAGGAGGAGTCTGAGGGAGATCTGGGGAATGATCTCCTCAGTGAGGCTCAGGCTGACACCTTGGTGGAAGGAGTAGCAATGTCCCAGCAGCTATCTCCTACTCAGGTTAGGGAAATCTGAGCAGTGTTGCAGGAGTTTGGGGGCATGTTCACCGGGAAACTAGGGAGCACCCACCTGGTGTAGCACCAGGTGGATACAGGACCCCAAAGGCCATCAGGCAAGCTCCTTATGGGGTGCCTGAGAGAGTCAAACAGACTCTGAGGGAAGAGGTACAGGAGATGTTAGAACTAGGGGTGATTCAAGAGTCCAACAGTTCCTGGGCCTCACCAGTGGTGTTGGTGCCAAAGATGGATGGCAGCAACATGTTCTGTGTGGATTACAGGAAATTAAATAGTCACACAGAGTCGGATGCTTATCCCATGCCTAGGACAGATGAGGCCCTAGAGCAGCTGGGTGGGGCTAAGTATCTTACAACCAAGGGTTACTGGCAGGTGCCCTTGACTCCCAGTGCTAGTGAGAAATCAGCCTTTGTGACTCGTTGTGGCTTGTATGAGTTCACAAAGATGCTCTTTGGGATGAAGAATGACCCAGTGACTTTCCAGGTGCTGGTAGATCATATCTTAGCAGGAGCAGGAGGGTTTGCCCTTGCTTACATGGATGATATTGCTATCTACAGCCACTCCTGGCAAGTGCACCTTCAGCATGTCAGTGAGGTGCTGGGCAGACTACAGAGGGCAGGGTTGACCATTAAGCCAAGCAAATGTCAGGTGGATATGGCAGAGGTCTCCTACCTAGGACATAGATGGGGAGTGGTAAGATAAAGCCAGAACCTGCCAAAGTGGAAGCTATTCAGGCATGGCCTGCTCCTGTTACCAAAAAGCAGGTGAAGGCATTCTTAGGGACAGCAGGGAACTACAGAAAGTTTGTTCCCAATTATAGTACCATAGCTGCTCCCCTCACAGACCTGACAAGGAAGAGCAGGCCAGATAAGGTAGTGTGGACCCCAGCATGTGAGCAGGCATTTCAGAAGCTTAAGGAAGCTTTGGGAGGACCCCCTGTGTTAGCCAGTCCAGACTACAGCAAATACTTTGTTGTACAGGTGGATGCTTCAAACTATGGGGTGGGGGCTGTACTTAGCCAGATTTCTTCAAAGGGAGAAGAGTACCCAGTGATTTATCTCAGTCATAGGCTCCAACCCAGGGAGGAATGCTATGCAGCGGTAGAAAAGGAATGTCTAGCCATAGTGTGGGCACTACAAAAACTTCAGCCGTATCTGTATGGAAGAAAATTCACTGTGATGACAGATCACAACCCTCTAACATGGTTAAACAGAGCCAGTCAGCAAAATGCCAAGTTGCTAAGATGGAGTCTGGGGTTGCAAGCATATGATATGTCAGTGCAGCAACCCAGTGGGAGTAGCAATGACAATGCAGATGGGCTCTCAAGACAGGGAATGGGGTGAGGTACACCCAGATAGACCTGACACTCTCAAGCAATGTTTCTCAAGGGCCACTTGAAAAACTTGCTTGAGTTCCCAGGGGGGGAAGAGATGTGATGATTGGGGAGAGATGGGTGAAGGCTGCCAGCCTAGTCAAATAGAATTTAATATATAATTCTATCATTTGTATAAATAAATGTAAAATACAGGCTTGTGTTTTTAAATGAAAGAAAACAATGTAAAATGTTTACTTCAAGATGGTTGCAACATTACCACCATACTGTAAGGAAAACCAAGCCAAGCATTTCAAATGTCTTTGAAAGTACAATTATCTAAAAAATGGTGCCAGAGCGGCTAGCTGAACACATTCTTCATATTGTCTTAACTTAAGGAATAATTGTTACAGTGTACATGTGGAAAGTGCTTTATTGGTTTGGTTTCTGCTAGAGTGTATATGTGAAATGCCTTTTATTTTGTATTTGCCTGTGCAGGTGTTAGCTTGCTAAATAATGTAAATGGAGTTTCTATTAGCCTGGGAACTCAGAGCAGGTGTCAAGATGACACAATATGAATACTGGGAAAACCTAAGTGTCAAAAATGATATAATTTTGAGAGGGCCTTAGAGACATGTTTGTGAGTACTGTTTAAATACTATTTCTCACAGGAGACTAAGAGAATTTTGATCTGGATATCCAACTTACCAGCACTCTGCCTTATGCTCACATGTACGTTTCTAGCACTGTGATTTCTTGTAGGAATAGTTTAAGCTATTAAAGATTAATTAGGTATTTTTGTTTGAAATCAGACCTGTCCTACTGTATTATTTTAAGTTTCTGTGTGATCTCTGAACTCTTAGATATCTCTGTGGTGTAGTAGTTTTGTCTTGTGTTTTAATTATTTATTATTAAATATTTTTAAAACCTTCTACCTGTGGCTGATTTGTGTAGAGATAAGCTCTAGAATACATTGCATATTTATAGAGGTTATTGCAATAGGCCACTCTAAAGTAAGCCTTGACTGTTAGTCATACTACCATTGGATATTAATATTGCACAGTAATAATTGGACACCCTTTTAAGAGCCTTTTAGTAGCTGATGTTATTAACTGGGTGGTGGCAGTAATTACTACTGTATAGTCTGGGTAAAGGGGCACAGCTGGAGAATCTGTGTCAGCCTTTCCCAGGAGTGTCTGTGAAGTTGTATAAATACTTATCTCAAAGTGTGTATGTGTTGTGTCAGCTACTTGACATTGACACGAAGCACTGGTTGGACAGAGAGGGTACTGGAGGTTTTAGCTTGCCCAGTTAGGCTGAGACCTGGACCCTATAGCTGTGCCAGTGGGGAGTCTTATTGGGGATCTGGTGAGCAAGGGAGCAACCAGCCCCAGACTGACTGTGATCTCTGTGTGCACTTAAGGGAAATTGTATTTTACTGTGTGTATTAGTTATCCTTTCCTCTTCTAGGAGACAACCTCCCTGGTGTTAGTGGTGAGGATTGAGGCTCCTTGATTGCTGGGCCAGGGCACGGTCATCACACACCCCATAGCCAAAATGCAGGTAGCAAAAAAGTTTACAATTTCATGACTGTCAGGTCTTCAAACATTCCATAAACAGAGTTTGTTTCACATCTTATTGCTAGATCAGAAACCATTAATTCTCGAAAATTAACTGAAACCAACGTATCAAAAAGTACTAGTAACAAAATCCAGAATTGCATTGAAGCTGTGGATTGCTGTTTTTTTACCCTTCCTGGAAACCATTAATTCTGCATACTGGTACAGGACCAGCTTCCTTGTATATATTTAAAACTGGTTGAAATGGGCTTTAACAAGAAAGAAACTTGACTGGTCATTTGTTACTCAGAAAGGAAATAATAACTGATAGCGTGAGATTAATGAAAGGCAAGTACATCTAATTACAGCTCTAAATCCTATGTACTGACAGCAATTCCACTTTAGAATTTAATGTTTTCTCATTTGCTAAGCAGCAAAGGTGATAAACACATCAAAATATCATTTTATGACAGGTAATATTAGTGATGAAGCTATCAGATATTTTAGATTATTTATCACTTACAGCTGAATCCCCACCTGACTGTGCAAACAGCTATGAGAACCCCTGTCCCATATTCATACCTCCAGACCATAGAATATAATATAAACATTCTATTGCTCTTATACAATGAAAGCAAATTCAGAGACTATAGGTATGACTATTTCCTGGAAATTATAGACATGGACAGCAAGCCACAGGCCATTGAATACTAAAACACATGTTATAATCAGATATAGTTTGCCCAATAATGAATTTTAGATGATAATATCATAGTTCTACTCTGTTGTTTAAATATGACTGCTGTCAGGAAATAAATCCATTGACTATACCAACCTTCACACACCACACTGCAGCAGTGTCTGTACCACTGTGATATTAATAAATTTAAAATACCATGTTTTGGCACAGGTCAAGACAAGGGTTAAACATTTCTTCTATATTTTGCTCAGAGTTTTCCAACATAGTATTGTGCCTTAGTACCCACATACGTCTATCTCTCCCTCTCTTGTTTAATGAAACAAAATGGCTGATGGGTAGTGGAACACAAAATATCATTCTGCAGTGGAACCTCTCATGCTGTTACACCACCAGCTGCCATTACATCTTGGCTACACAGTGTAAAGCAGGACAGCTGGTAAAGTTATATCACAGCACAGTATAATAACAAATATAGAGACCTAAAGTTTGCTGACCCAGAAAATCAGCGTAAACAGCTGTTGTTACAATGACTGCACCAGGTACATACCATAGTAACATGATATGAAATTCAAGGACAAATGGCTCACAGACACTTTCAATGTTCCAGCAAAAGAACTGCATATTACAAATATAAAAAATATGCTATGCAAATTAAAAAAAATGTGATAGTCAATTTTTAAGTGTAATAATATTCTCTACATTACACCAGTATTTTACTGTGCCAGACCTTTCAGAGTCCACAAGGCTTAATGCCACACAGATGCAAAAGCGAACACTGTGAAGGGCATAACAATTCTTAATTTAAAAATCTGGAAATATGAAAACATCAAAATCTTACCAAATATTCCTCTGCCCAGAGAGTTTTATTTACTTCTTCATAGTTACTAAAAATAACACTAATTCAGTACATATTGGTATGATTTCATGTATAATAGCCATTAAACTGCTTATCTTTAGTGAGTAATCCATCTACATAACTTCATTTCTTGCACTGTGTAACTAGCTATGTCAGCTTTGTTTTTGTTTTGTTTTGTCTTTTCGGCTTTTCAGTTAGGGGTCACCACAGCTGAACTCCATCAGCTTTGTAAAGGGCAAAAATCATTCAACCCCTATTCATTAAACATGATTAGCCTTTCAACCCTCTAAATCCCTGATTGAATGAAGGCTTGCAGTTCACACTTTCACAATGTATATACTGCACCTCCAGCCTTTAAACAGTATACTTAGAGAGCAGTTAAAATTCAAGTCAGCAGGTCATAACCCAGACACATTTAAAGGAACAAAACACTGTTTACCCTTCAAAATGCAGAAGCAGTTAAGAACTCATTCATAACCATTCTAGAATAGTATAGGTTCATAGGTAGGTACTAGGCTATCTGCCAGAAGGCATCTATAAGCCTAGCCCAAATGTGTTGGCTTTCGACGACCCCTTAGATTAGTTCCCTGTGCTTCTGTCCAGCAGAGCCACAGAACTGATCTCTGAGGTAAACTTTCTATTTCCCATCCACGCGTCAAGGTTTCTTTTGAAGAGTGTTAGTGAGGAGCTCTGCCTAATGTAGATTGGGATCTTGTTCCAAAGCATGGGAAGTCTCTGGGACAGGAATCTATCCCTCCAGCACATCCTATTTATTGTCGTGGTGAGGTTTAGATCCCTAGAGCATGTGGCTCAAGGGGATAAAGTTTTCTTTAGGTGGAGCATGTCCATCAATTCTGGGTTGGACATGGCCTTGTATGTCAGGCAGAGATCACCTCTGAGTAGGTGGTATGCAACTGAGTACAGCTGTAGTTTCTTGAGTCGAGCTGCATAGGGCATCTGTTTGAGGCCAGTGATCCTCTTGGTGAGGTACTTCTGTGGTCTTTCCAGCTGTTGTAGGTGTCTTGTAAGGTACATCCCAAATGGGGTGTTGTAGTCTATGATGGGTCTGATGAGTGATGAGTAGTGGGGCACAATGACCTCTTTTGATCTGGATGCGAACCCTTTTGTGATTAGGTGGGCCACGTAGAAGGATTTTCTAACCACTTTGGCAATGTGATTATCAAAGGTGAGATTACTATCTACTTGGGTCCCCAGATCCCTTATTATGTCTTCCGTATTTAGGGGACTACCAGCTATGTGGTAGTTTGTGGGTACTTTGTTTTTTTCCAAAGGGGATGACTATGCACTTTTTGGCATTTAGCTTGAGGCCATGATTTTGACACCAGGTATCCATTTCAGTGAGACCCTTTTGGAGGATGTCTGTGTCAGCCAGAAAGTCAGTTATAGCCCCTAGTTTGCAGTCGTCTGCGAACTTGATCAGCCATAGTCCTCCTGTGCTTGCCTCTACGTCTGAGAAGTATATGCTGAACAGGAGGGGTCCTAGGAGTGAGCCCTGGGGAAAGCCACTTGTAACCGGTTTAGAGTCAGACCTAGCTCCCGCAACTCCCACCATGTGGGTTCTGTCTGTGAGCCAGTTGGCAACCCATCTTGTGACTTAGGGGGTTTATGTTCAGGCTGGTGAGCTTGTCTATAAAATCAGAATGGGGAATGGTATCGAAGGCCTTAGCGAGGTCTAGGTAGGCTGTGTATACCACCTTTCCCTCGTCTATAGCCTTGGTAACTGTCTCAAAGAAGTCCACCAGGTTTAGTGAAATCACCAGGTATGGTGAAAGAGTACAGTTAGTTAACACTGACAACATTTTATGTACCTTGTGACGACCCACCACTGGACCACTAATCAACGAGCCTCAATCCTTACCACTGGCAACAGTGAGGGATGTACACTGGGAGGATAGCAAGTACACACATAGTATTTCCAGATGGAGCTCTCTGCATTAAATGCAATTTCCCTTAAGAGCACACAGAGATAACAGTCAAACCGGAGCTGGTGTCTCACTCTTTCTCCAGATCCCCATAAAAACTCCCCACTGTCACAACTATAGAGTTGAGATCTCAGCTGAGTGGCCAAGCCAAGACCTCCAGCACCCTCTCTATCCAACCAGTGCTTTGTGTCCCTGCAGAAGTAGCTGGCACACACACTCTCTGAGGTTTGATTTACACACACACTCACACACACACACACACACACACACACACACACACACACACACACACACACACACACACACACACACACACACACACTCACCTGGGAAAGGCTAGCACAGGTTTACTAGCTATGCCCCCTTTTTCCCAGACTGTAAGGTAGTTATCACTGCCACCAGCCAACTCCTTATCAGCTACTTTAAGGCCCTTAACAAAGGGTGTCCAATCTTACTGTGCAATATTAATATTAATATTAATACAACTGATAGTTTGACCAAAAACAAGGCTATTAGGAGTGGCCCACACAGTGTCACCAAATGAATATGCAAGTACTCTCACAACTTAAATATCTCTAGACAGATCAGCCACGATGAAAGGTGTAAATATATTTAATAATAAATAATAAAAAAAGAAAATACTCACTATATATTCACAGTGACATAAGAGTTCAAAATCACTATTTAAAACAACATTGCAGGACAGTCTCAAATAAATAAAAGCAAATATCTAAACTAAGCTTTGCTATATTCCTGACTATATCTAAGAAAATTATACTATTCCCTAGCAACTTACTTTATTAGAGCAAGACATATGTGGTGAATGGTTCTTCTAGTTGTTGTCTTGTCCAAGACATAATGCATAATGTCCTGTCTCATTAACAGACTCCTCAAATTAATATCTCAAATATTACTGCTGGGATAGCTTCCAGTATGACATAATTTCTTGTCATCTGATTCTATCCCAGGTGAAACCCCTATTGTTGGAAGCTTAGCAGTGTTTAGAATCTACCTGTGAAAATATATAGACCTCAGATATTTGGCAGATGCTGAAAGTCATAAAACAATTGCATTCCTTCATACTTTCAGAGGTAGTAATTAGTTCACTCAGAAGTCAATACAGAAGACTTCTCAGCACAGAATCTGTGTCTCCGGCCTATCCTATAAAGTAATTTACTTTCAGCTGTTTTTCTAAAATTTTCTAGACTGAGATTAACCTCCTGTATCTCAGTTTCCACTGTTAAAATATATACTTTTAAACAGTTACAATAGTGTGTGTACATTTCTGTTGTTTCCCAGTAAAGTACAATGTGGTTACATGTCAAATAGCACTTTGCAAAAACCTTTTCAACACACACTTCTGTACCAGCAGTTTGATATACACATGCCATACAGTTCTAATGCAGTTGTAACACAAGCATCTTAAATACATCATGTTGATATTCACAAATGACATATAATTATTTACAATATTGCAGATAGCTGTGCTGGTAGTATCTCCTTTGGTGACATATGTATTACACAATGGTAGAAAGTACTGTAAGTAAATGCTCTGGTAGCTTGAGAAACTGTCTTGAGAAGTTGTCAGTTCCCCGGAATATTATCTCATATTTTAATTTGTTTTACTTTTATCTCACAAAACTAAAAAGAGGTTGGTAATGGTGTTAGAAGCATTTTATTATCTTCTCTTAACAACTATAGTCCCATTTCTGGAAACATTCTACCTACAGATAGGCAGTCACCCAGGTAGTATAATTTATAAGATATTTAATATAATTATGAGCAAAATTATATTCATTATGACTATTTAACATTTTTTTCTCTTTGCAACTGTGCCCATGTCATTGCTGAAACACATCCTTGGATCACCCTTAAATCAAAATGAATAAATTAATAAGAATGATATTCCAAAAGTCAGAGTTGAAAGGTCACACTATGGCTGGAGAAAATAATAAAAATGGAGGAATGTCATGTTCCTGAATTCTACTGTTCCAAGCTAAAATGTTGTAACATGGAGGACAGAAGCATAAAATGTTGGCAGGAAATGAGGTACACTATTGTTAAAAATAGACTGCATCTGGAGTAATACACTTAGAGATGGTCAGTGCTGTTGTTAATCCAGCCCTAACATACCCAGAAAAATGAGTGATGTATACTAACAGATGACATAAGAGCTGTGCTAGAAAGGGTTCTGTCACACAGTAATAGTATGGTTTAGATGCAGAAATAGAACAACTCTAATTTGCACTCATACTCCGGTCAGCACATCTAAATCCAAGTCAGAGTAAAGGCCATTTTTTTGTGGTTAGGATTGCCAAGAATTATGATTTTACTCAAAAAGGCTTCTACCTTTTAGCATCTTCAGACTATCTAATGGTAATTACATTGTTCTTTTTTTATTTTATTTTATTAAAATATATCTAAAATGGATCTCTGAAAACCCAGTACAATAATGATAACCGGTCCCTCTGTGCTAAGCTTTTAAGCATGAAAAATGTTATGTTATGTGATTCAAGAATGACAGTGTATTCATCAGAATGTCTCACCCATCTTCAACATAAATACATTCTCACTACCAGACCCCTGCCAAAACCTGACAGTAATTGGCATCTCTGGCTCCCTCAACCCCCTCACACACACACATTAACCTTTGTTTATTCACCAGCATTTCAGTCAGAAGAATGGTCAAACTCTAATGGATTCATGCAGGTAGCAGAACATTTTGACCAGGTCCTCTCCTTAACTGGAGTGATTACAGTCCATCTAGCTTACATCACTTCTTGACAATGATGTGGACCCCTCCAACCATGTCATCCATCATGGTGACAAAGTACCTTGCATTTACTCTCTCCTTCCTGTCATAGCTACAGCAGTTAGTATCCTGACTAATTCTGACAGTGGAATCCTAGACTTACCTGTGCATAACTCAACACTGATCATAGTCTCTGGTCTATCATCTACCTAGCTTGTCAACAACCGTAACCTATCTTTATTATCTGCCTCCATTTGCCTAATTGTGTGACTTTGAGCAAGTCACTTAACCAAAGACCCTCCTGGGTTGAGTCTGCAAAAGATTCATGGAGATCAGTGCTCTACCCCAGAAAACAAAAATAAATAAATAAATAGATTCTCCCTACCAAGTAGGCAGTCAAATGAGGTGGCCTCCAATTATCTACCAAGCCCGGCATCATTTAGAGACTTGTCGTACCACAATCAGACTACCTGTCAGCATAACTCTCTGACAACTCCCACATGTAGTTAGCCATAGCCATGTCACTTTCTTCAGCCTATCTTGAAGCAGCCATCCTCTTCGTCAACTTCACTACTAGATTATTAATGCTCTGGTTCAACGGTTGCCCCCACTGATCATGCTCTCTCCTGTCACAGCCAGCAGGACAGTGACTGGTCCCCTTCAAGCAGCCTTACTAGAACACCTTTGGATAGCATTGTCACTTATGCTAACCCATACACTACATGGACTGTCCGTTAGATAACTAAAGACCTACTCCTTTTACTTTTCTTATTTGGACATTATAGATACGGCCCATTGTGTTTGTATCATTGCATGCAATCAGTTCAATTACCATTTCATTCAGGTCTATTTTACAGGTAAAAAAAAATGCTACAAATTCCTTTAAACAAGTCAGCCATCTTTAGCAAAAGCTGGATAATGTCCTGTCCACTGCTTTATATTTTTGAGCAATACTGAATCAATACGTAAGCAGTAATCATTCCAAATTCTTCACTGCCATGTGTTTATTTGCTACCTGTTGCTGCCAAGTCACTGTAGCTTAGAAATGCCATGAGCATTAAGCAAGCTAAGCAGTTGGCTTAATGATATACATAGTTCTGCTTAGCCTTATAAGGAATGAAAATATATTTTTTACTGTAGACAATGGGCTATACACTGGTGTTAGTATCAAAGTTCTGTCTGTAGATGCTGATGTTATACTGTATAACTATGAAAAAAATAACTGCATTTTGTTTGCCAAAATACTAGTGTTATGGTCAAACAAAATTTTAGATTTTTCTAAGGGTGCAAGATAAATCCAAAATGTCAGTGAGGTAATTGTTCACCAATTCAAGAGCTTTCCAATGATGTATGACAAGAGAGTATAGCATTCTGCTGTTTTGTGATATTACTGATCTATACAAATTATACATATAATTATATTCCACAATATTTCAAAACATCATTAATCTACAGAACCATTTGTGTATCTTATTTTTTTGTATAAGATAGCAGCATTTGTTCAACTGTAAGTCACCCACCTTTTCTGAATTAATGCAGTTATGAAAATACACCCCAGGATTCATTAAACTCTGTGCAGGAATAGTGCTATTCCTGCACAGAGCGGATCATGGCCGTATAGAGCAGCAGTGCGCCTTGCATATTAATGAAGGCATGCTGCTGTATGCTCTACATGGACACAATCCATGTATGAGTGCAGGGGGCATGTCCGTGCAGTGCATGAACACTAAACATGCCCCCTGTGCTCAGAAAGTGCCATACGGCACTTTCTAAGCTGTACTGACATAATATTAGAGGATAGCTCTAATATTATACCAGTATTTCAGTGTCCGCGAACACTGAAATGTAAAATAAATAATTTCAGTGTCCACGGACACTGAAATAAAACCGGCAAACAGGAAAGCAATACTGGGGGTGTGTGACAGCTTCTGTGACACACTCCCTGTATTGGTAAAGCATCATAAAGCACATCGGCATCCTACAGAAGCAGGAAATGTGTGCAAATGCACAATGTACCTGTCAACCGGACAGATTTTCGCAGAATGTCCAGATCTGCATACCTCTCAACCTCTTAATGCCAGAAACCTGGACAAAGCTTGACAAAATGGGGGGGCTGAATAGGGACATATCTTAAATACTGTCCTCATAAACTAACTTGCTAGAGAGTAACAGGGTTAATTTTAACATACTGAAGGATTTGAAGTCTGAAACTCAAATGTTATGTCATTATTTAGTGACTTCAGTCCTGAGATCATCCCAATGACTTGCCAGGAAAAAAGAGGAACAGACCAAAATGATAATGGTGGAGAAAGCAATGTGCAAATCCCCACAGTAAATAAAAATGAAATACATATGTAATGTTTTTTTTTCTGTCCGCAATAAAGTTTAAGCATAGCTGAGCGGGAGTACACGTCACGCAGCTATGCTCAGCCTAGACTACACATCCCAATGAGCGAAATATAAATATATGGCCAAAACAGTGTAAAGTTAAATAGCGTAGTGGTTAGAGCTTTTGCTTAGTAAGTAGGGATTCATGGTTTCAGTGCCCCTTCAGTCCATTTAGGTAGTGAATAAAATATATCTTTGTTAACCAGGGTAATATAGCAAGTCCAAATGTGAGGTTTCAGTGTAGTACAGATATGAAACCCCCATATAAACACAAGTGTTCCATACAGCATAACTATAAAAGAATATATTGTAATGAAAGCACATAGGGGGATGTAATGGAAGGTAAACATACATATCATAATATGTCATTTATGAGGAATCAATCCCACAATGCTGATAGTCTGTAAAAGGAAAGCTGAACAATGCTAATTTGTGCTCCGCTATGCTTAGCCAGAATAAGCATTGCTTATATGTAAATTCTAAGCAAGAACTAGCATAGCTAAGTGGATTTGCACTATGGTAAGCAGTGCTTAGCATCTACCCCTCTAAGCAGTGCTCAAACAAGCTAAGCAGGTTTGCCTGGCACTTCGCATATTCAAAACCATCCAATCACGGCAAAGGATGGGAAATCAGCCATATTTAAAACTCACAGGTGGGAATACAGCTCATAACCAGTTATAGCAACCCACTGTAGGGAGCATGGCTGGTGTTTTAGAGGGTATGCACTTTCAGGCACAGTGCTGGGGCATACAGGAGTCCAAGGTCATGGTAGGCCTCCTTGTTAAAAACTATGATGTCACACTGTTGCAGGACCAGTACCAGTGCTCCCAATACAAAGCAGAGGCCTGGGAAAGTCTCACCCACAATCTCACCAGTGCCACTGGCATCCCTCGGACTGGTGAGCAGGTCCAGCACTAGTATACCGACTTGAAGTGGAGGAAGAGGGAGCTCTGGACCAGTGGCTCCAAGAAGCATGGCAGAGGGGTGATATCCCAGGCATGTGTAAGTATTCATATCAATAACCGTTTACCAAAGTCTAGCCTGTGTATGTGATGGATAAGTATGCATAAATGTTTGTGTATCTTCTTTACAGCTCCAGCTGAGTGGGCTGTGAACCAGGAAGCCCATGCAAGCAGGTTGCAAAGGCTGTGTCGTGAGGCTGGTGAGTAACAATCTAGCTTGTAGTATTCATACCAAATAAATATAAATGAGTAGAATGTCACCTGGCAGTATTAAAAATGGGTATTGTTAGTACTGAATAAACCAGACAATATTACAGTAATAGTCTCATATAGGTTAAATATAAATAAAACTGTAACTGCCTGTCAATAAAATTCAAAACCCTGGACTGGTTGTGTTTACTCTGGTATTGTATGAATTGAAATGTGTACAGGTTATGCACAGCAACTATATCTCTGAAAGCATTAAACAATCATGTCTCATCTGACAAAGTTATTGCCTCTGTAAAACATGAGATTAACTGATATGAAATGTTTCATGCATTATGATCTGATATCTGAATAGTAATGTTGTGTTAACCACTATTTTCCACAATGTGCTATGTATGTATATGAATGTATGTATAAGAATGTTGTAATTACAAGGTCAGATTGTACAACCAAGAGAGAATTAGACAGAAAACATTCAAAAAAAGAAACATCAGTTTCTTAATAGCTTGTTCTGATGAAACACAAACCTGTTGCATTCTTAGCAGAAACAGCCACAGTTTGAATCCCGGGGATGGTAGTAAGCTGTATGCATAATTTCAACTAGGATTTTGTGAATATGTGTAGAAACAGTCAGGTAGTCTTAACAGAAATTCCCTCCACAGGTCTTCCAGGTAAGAAAAGGTATAAAGTAGCTATAAGAAGGCTGTAATTATACACTGTGTACAAACATACCACTGCCCAACCCAAGGCCATAGGTTGTTGTACTAATACCTGTAGAGTAATTATTAGAGCAATGATCATTAAATCTATGATCAGTGCAAGAATCTACATTTGTTAATTGACATCTCTCTCTCTCTCTCTCTCTCTCTCCAACCTTATCGTCACCAATAATCTAAACACATAAATGAATGGGTATGTTTTCCACCAACCCTACCATTGGGACATGTGTTCTATTGTTCTACAAATGTTGAAATTTATTCCAATTAATGTTCCCTGTTCAAATCCTATAATTGGTGGCCTGTTGCTATCAATGTAACCTGCATGCTGGTGTAATGCCCACTGTGGTTCCATATATGCATGCATTCTGTTTGCTATGCAAATGTTCCAAATCTGTTGTTTTGGGTTTATGGGAATACTTATGCATGCTGTTGTAACTAATCCTGGAATGTGTTTACCATTACAAACCAACACATGTTCTAAAACTGCAACACCATAGCATATATGGGAAGGCTGATCCCAGGGGATCCACCTCTTCTGCCTTATCTGGCTGTGGAACCAGGTCCCAACATGTCTGGGACCCACCCCAGGACCCCCTCGTCCGCTGGTCCTGCACCACCTTTGGGTAGAACCACCTCAGGGAATGGGGCTCATTCTCCCTGAGTGCTGGTGTGGACAGGATCCTGTCACCCAAAGCCAGGTCCTGGGGTATGGTGTGTAGCGAGCTCCGCAGAGAATTGGGAGGTCTGCTATGCCAGCTTGAGGGCTGCGTGACACATTTAGAGGGTTAGCCTGCCTCTCTCCGGCTCAGCCCCCAGCACAGCCACCTTTGGGGCCGTGAAGGTGTAGTGGTGACTGCCCATGGGTGGGAACCTCAGTCCCACTGTATCCATTTGGGGGCTCATGGGCTTCCAATTACCAAACACCCCTCACCGTCCAAGGTATTTACCCACATGTGTCATATACCAACTCTGTATGTTGTCTTGTCTATCTTGTCTGTCTTCATACCCAACCTACCTGCCAAATATACCTACTATCCCACCCCAACATCCCACTCTTA
>NC_056732.1:231849788-231872288 GCF_019279795.1 Protopterus annectens | reverse complement strand
CCACCAGTGACTCAGCCCTTCAGAATCAACCATCAGTAACTCAGCTTGCTAGAGTCAGCCACCAGTGACTCAGACCTTCAGGGTCAGCCATCAGTAACTCAGCCTGCCAGAGTCAGTCACCAATGACTCAGCCTGCCAGAGTCAGCCACCAGTGACTTAGCCTGCCAGAATCAGCCACCAGGGACTCAGCCCTTCAGAATCAGCCACCAGTGACTCAGCCTGCCAGAATCAGCCACCAGTGACTCAGCCTGCCAGAATCAGCCACAAGTGACTCAGCCTGCCAGAGTCTGCCACCAGTGACTTCAGAATCCATGCATGTCAGCTTGCTCCATTCCCACTTGACCACTACAGCTAGGGCACATCCCAGATGTGTCCCTTCATCTGATGGGTCTCATCTGTCTAGGTGAAAACACTTCCTAGCCATAAGGCTTTAGATAACCCATAAACTGGGAGAGAAGCAGATATACATGTGATATCATACTGCAGTTGGCTGGTAAACTTGAAGGCTATATGACTGCCCTATCTTCCCGTTAGACCAGCTGGGTGACATTTTACATGAGTAGCATGTCTGAGTTGGGGAGGATGTGGACCCTGCCTTAGTGGTTACTCTCTTTTTACACCATTGCTCACCATTACTGGCAATACCACCTCTAGCTTCTGGCTTTAACTTGTGAGTTCAGCTATTTCTTGCACATTTTTCTTTCCCTTCACTCTGAGAAAGATGAGATGACATCTTTGATATCATTCCTCTGTCTCCCCTCATTAACTCCTCCAGGAACAAAGCCACTAATTAAATTCAGGGCACATTTATCCTGGTGAATGCATCATCTGTCTGCACTGTGGGGCTGAGGAGGTGTGGCAAAATGGCTTTGCTATGAGATGGATTAGACTGAACAATAATATTACACCTTGTGTCCACACATTCCAGATCATTTTATATCAGACAATTTTTCACAATCTCAATCTGCATAATTTCAGAGATGTGAATATAATCATCCAATAAAACCCAGTGAAGCCATAACTTGGAGCGCAACAGTAAAATTCAAATCCAATAAACACAAACTGAAGCTCCAAAGCACCAGAAATGGCTTCCTATTGAAATGTCGGCACTTGAAATGCCGAGCTCTGAAATGCCAGACAAAAAAAGACCAAAAACCTGGAGATGAGCGACCTCGAAAATCAGTCTGCTCCTGTTTACTTCAAGCCCCCCCCCCCTCCAAACTTACATATGCAAACTCTAAGATTGCCATATTTTGGAGAAAAGGGAATATTCTGAGAAATGGCATTTTGGACTTGGTATATGTAAGTCCAGTCTTCAGGTCATTCATTCTCTGCATTTTGTGACTCACTGTTGTGGGTTCTGACATTTCAAATGGTTGCCATCAGACACATTTTAATAAAAAATAAAACACAAGTAAAGCTTTCAGGCAGCAGACCTTCCTCAATGAATTAAACAACTGATTTTAACCAATTTAAATAGTAATCCCATGATATGAACAACAAATCACAATTCATCAAACACATAGGCAGTTAACTCAAAATAACATTATAAAACACATTTTTATATAAGGAATGATTAACAGGAAGTTAAAGGAATGTGTTCCTGAACACATATCTGATTAAAGGAATGGGTTTCTGAACACATACCTGATTAAAGAAAAAGGTTTCTTAACCCATAGCTGATATAAAACAGATTGCTGCTAACAATGCCTTAGCGAAACATATTAATGAAATAGGTACAAAGCACTCATTGAAGTAACGAATAATATAGTGAATTTTCCCAAAATGTGGGGGGGGGGGGGTATTGTGCTTCGCATTGAAGTAGCAGAATATAAATGGAGTTTGAATGTAGTTAAAATTTTTCAGTTTTAAGCCACTGTTAAAGAAGAGACAAAGAATTAAGAAATTGTATAAAAAAGAAATTCCTATGTGCATGAATTTTTTATATGTATGTAATATTGAAATTAATGTTTTTATAATGCTTTATTGACTTAACTGGCTGTGTATTTTATGAACTGTGATTTATTGTTTGCATCATGCGGTTTCTGTTTAAATTGATTATAAATTCAGTTGTTAAATGCATTGAGAAAGGGCTGTAGCCTGAGAGATTTAAATATACACAGAGTCAAATGATATGGTGGAAACAACTATATAGACAGAAAATAGAAAAGCATCCATATGAGATAATTATGGACCTAATAATCACATGATTGGAAAGTATAGGACTACTTTCAGCTTAGTTCTTGAAGAAAAGATTACATAAATTAAATTATATGTAATATCTGAGTTAGGTTCTCCAGTTCGATTCTTGGCTGGCGTGCCTTCTGTGTGGAGTCTGCATGTCCTCCCTGTGTTCATGTGGGTTTCCTCCAGGTGCTCCGGCTTCCTCCCACATTTGAAAGACATGCAGTAGGTGGATTAGACACTCTAAATTGACCCTAGGTGGTGAGTGTGTGTGTGTGCGAGTGTGTGGTGCACCCTCCGAGGAGGGTTGGGCCTCGGACTACCAGCCCGATCCCGTAAAACTCATACCTGCTACGGAAACAATGAGTGTTGAAGGGCACTCGTTGCCCAATGTGCTGAATCCATGGGAGAAAATCCAGGATCCAGGAATATCTGAGTTACTAAAGGCAAAGAATGTGCTTTGAAAGTGATGAGAAAATAAACAGAAGAGCAAAGCAAGCAAATGTATTTTGATTCTGCTGCTGAATACAGGGAAAAAATGAACCCATGCCAAATAGCTAGAATATAGCAGAATCAGATGTGGGTCCCAGTGAGGCTAGACAGAATGACAGAAGAGCCTAAACTGTACATAACCTGCAGCAGTGACAATCAGAGGTATTGAAGGAAGTGCTGACTGGTGTTTAGGCTGAAGGAAGAGATATTTCTAGGCTGATGATGACTAAGTCCAAGAAACAGCTGAAATTTATGAGAGGGACAGTGGTTTCTGTAGCAAAGAAGGATGAAGCTGAGACAGTCACATAGATGACCCAAGGTCAACATGCAACGTAGGTGCTGAAGGAAACAGTGAGAGAGTGTGACAGAAAGGCCATTGCTGGTCTGACCCACATGGAGACTGGGACTTACTGGAGGGAGAGAGGTGCAAGGCATCCAGTGTCGAGTTGATGATTCGGGTCTACTTGAGTTGACCGAGACGCCAGTTCGCCAACACGCAGAAGACTGAGACCAAACGACCAAAAACGAAGGTGATCAACAAGGTGAAATCCCGACAGCCGAAAGACCGACATGGGGAACGTGTGAGCGCGACTCGGTAAGTGTGCGATAGTGAGGGATTTAGGGTTAGTGAGCAGACAGGTAAGTGTGCGATAGTGAGGGATTTAGGGTTAGGGCGCGGGAAAGGTGAGTGTGTGGTAGTGTCGGGCTTAGGGTTCGGGTAAGGTAAGTGTGTGATAGTGACGGAGCGTAGTTTAGGGGCAGGTTAAGTGAGTTAGGGTTAGGGTGCGGGTAGGGTGAGTGTGCGATAGTGATGGGCTTTATGTTTTAGGGTGGGTTAAGTGAGTTAGGGTTAGGATGCAGGTGGGGTCAGTGTGCGATAGTGACGGACTTTAGGTTTAGGGGTGGGTTAAGTGAGTTAGGGTTAGGGTGCGGGTAGGGTAAGTGTGCGGTAGTGTCGGACCTTAGGGTTAGAGTTTGAGTTAAGGTTAGTGGATATGTAGTTGTGTGTAATGTGTAGTTTACATTTTATGTCGGTGTTATGGTGTTCGGTTTTGTGAGTTGTCGGTATTGTGTGTTTTCGGTCATTTGGTCTCGGTCTTCTGCATGTCGGCGAAGTGGCATCTCTGTCAACTAAAGTAGACCCGGTGATTCATAATAGAAGCACATGGGTACCAAACGCAAAGAGTCTCTGGACAGAGAATGTGTAACAAACTCTGTTGTTTCCAACATTGTTGGAAATTATTACTAAAGGTTTTATAAATACCTCTTTTTTAATGCTGCAGAGAATTTAAGAGACCAGCAGCTAGTTTAACACAGGTGCCAGGTGTATGCAGAGGCAATACTGGTGATGCTGCTGAATCCTAAAAGTGCCTGAAGATCTGATATGTATGTCAGTCCCTGTGGCCAGTGACAGTAATGAGTCGGCTGGCACTCAGAACCATTGTCTTCCCTGCTTCTTACAAATGGTACTACTTTACTAATGTACGACTGCGTAACATTTAACACGTATATTAGCACCTTGTGCTAAACTGCTTGGCATATGCTTATTAAGTGCATAATCACCAAATTATTCAAGTCATTTAGTTGTGTAGCGCTACACTTTGTAATCAGTGGATGTGCAGGGCTACACTTTGTAATCAGTGGATGGGCAGGGCTAAACTTTGTAATCAGTGGATGTGCAGGGCTACACTTTGTAACCAATGGATGTGCAGTGGAGCAGGGATATTTCTGAATACTTCACAAAGCAATATTTAATTACAGGAATTGTATGACTGTGTTTTTTGTGTGTGTGTGTGTGTGTGTGTGTGTGTGTGTGTGTGTGTGTGTGTGTGTGTGTGTGTGTGTGTGTGTGTGTGTGTGTGTGCACGTGTGCACGCATATGTGTGTGTGCATGCTATAGATAATGAGGAATGTATGTGCATGCACCATGTGAAGTTTTTGTATACCCACGTGCCTGCGGACTACCTTAACTGCAGTGACCCCTCCATGTAGCACCAGGACCTCTATAGCAACAAGTTACTGTGTTAGCTATCCTTTTTTACACATTCTTACCAAGGCAGTCGGCTGGAAAACATTGCAAGGGTCCTGCTATTGCACAAGGGCAAAACATTAACCTATATATGGACATTAACAGATTCATGCCATGTGCTTCAGTACTGCTATGTTTAAAAAAGAAACCTTTGTGAATTACAGTTATAAAAAATATGTCAAATTGTGGAAAACCAAATCCTTTCAGAAGATAAGCCTTCTATTAGTGTGGTTTTAAAACATGCTCAGTTCATCAAATCTGTGACAAAAATAATACAAAGCTCTCATTCTGTAATGCTGTTTGTGCTTCACTGCATCCTTGGTGCACCACTGGAAATGAAGGGCACAGAGTGTTTAAGTACCATGTATTCCATGTATTCCTCTTCCCGCAGGTTACTGCCCATAAGCCAGCAGATATGAGAAGTTTCATTGTCACACTTTGTTGGCTGACTCATGAGCTGCACCTGGGATAGGCTGTGGTCTAGACAGTAGCACCTAATATAACCCATCCAATTCTCTAACTTTTAAATGGTTAACCACAAATGTAAGAAAAATTGACAAAATTAGTTTGCTTTGCTGTCTATGTATCTTTCATTTCTGTGCTGTGTCAGCAAGGTCCAGCTAACAATATCTTACCCTTTGCAATCACATTTATCTGTTTAAAGCTCTTGAATGTCCTTCTATAGTAGCTAAATAAACATTTGCCTTATTCTACAATTCAGCGCTCTACATGCATGACACAAGAAGGGCAATAAAAATAAACAAATAAAAATGCAGTCCATTCAATAACAAAATCTAATTTGATTATACTGGGCATGCTCACAAGAAATTACAATGAGTGTTGCCATAGCAGCATGTAAACAACAGATACACACAAGAAAGTATCTGCACACATACCCAATCACACTTTATGATGATCTTGCATAATGACATACAGTAAGAAATGCTATGTAAGTCCTCATATCTTGTAAATCCATACAGTGTGAAGAAAGCAACTAGAATAATACATAAATGCTGTGAAGGAAAGGTAGCTGTGTATTGACTGCATCTGCCACTTTGCTGTGAAGGAAAGGTTAGTTTGCTTTTATTTTTTGTATTTTGTATTACTTTATTGCCTTTCTATATTTTGAATACTGTGGTTTGTTTCCTTTACCTTGTGTTTTACTTGCATTCTGCTTTAACAGCATATTAAAACTTCAAAAGAGACCACATCTCTCTCTCTTCTGAGTCAGGCAGAAATTAGAACTGAGTCAGGCAGAAATTAGAACTGATCAATTAAGGACTCATTCATAAGATAGAAGAGGTCATTTAAGGTTAATCATTTGTTAACTGAGGGGGGTGGAGCTAGGAACTAAACCTTCTATTTAAGGGGTAAATTAAAACATTTCAGAGCTTTACCATAAAGGCTCATCCAGACTCTGCTACACTTTGCTGTGAAGGAAAGGTTAGTTTGCTTTTATTTTTTGTATTGTGTATTACTTTATTGCCTTTCTGTATTTTGAATACTGTGGTTTGTTTTCTTTACTTTGTGTTTTACTTGCATTCTGCTTTAACAGCCTATTAAAACTTCAAAAGAGACCACAGCTCTCTCTCTTCTGAGTCAGGCAGAATTTTTTTCCTGCCCTCCCAGCCCAGTTACAGTTGTCTTGTTAAATGCCACTGTCTTTCTAGTTGCCTGCCTCTTAAGTTAATCTGACCATATATCTCATTTCCTCTCTACTTTCACTGGCTTGTGTAAGTAATCACAAAATCATCATTTTTGAAATCCCTCCCCTTCAACTATTTAAATTTATTGGCCATCCTACTGTATTCCATAGCACCAGAATACAAAAGTGACCACCCCTTTCAATCCATCTTGCTGTTTTAAAAATAGTAACTCTCCACTAAACCTTAACTTTTTAAACAGGTAAAACTTAAGTTATCTACTTTCACATCTAACTTCTCTAGTGCACATTGCAGTGTGCATTTTATTTTCATTTTATCTTTAAGCATCCCTGTGACTAGCACCTTCTCTAATACCTGCTGGAAAGCACTAGGAAGCCTTAAACTGATACAAGCACTCAATTCTCCTTGTTAATAAGGAGAAATTAATAGTAGGCACTAAACAGCCTATTGTTGCAAAGTACCTTGCTAAGGTAAGGGAAAACAGCTCCTGTACTTTACAAAAAAAAAAAAAAAAAAAAGCACCAAACCAGGCATGTCCAAGGGTCAGCTTCCGTTGATTTCTCCTGTCCACGTGATGAATCTGGGCATACTGGGGCAATGCAGCAATTGTCTCATGTACACAGACAACCCTCTCCTCCTACCAACCAACACTACAACCTGTGAGAGATGCACTTACATAGCCAAAATGGAAGCAAAGCTCTCTCCACCCAAGATTGTGCTAGACAGTCAAGAGGAGAATGTTAACACCCACACTACACCTCAAGAAACACATAGCCCTTCTAAACCCACACCACCAACACCCACATATAGCAACACTAAATCCACATATGCAGAGGCCCTTAACTGTAACCTGCCCAAGCAACAAGAACCTCCATAGCTGAAATGCAAACAAACACCAATCACAACCAAAGTGTCACATAGTTCACAACACCAGTGTGCCACCCAGCAACAGCCCCTAAGGCAAGACAATGTATCTAACACTTTAGTCATAGGTGACTCTATAGTCCGGCACACTGATGTCCCTCTCACCAGGTTGAACAAGGAGAAAATTACAGTCAGCTGCCTGTTGGGTGCCAGGATCCACCACATAAAGCATGCACTCAAGTCACTCCACAACAAGTACAAATATGACTCTGTCATTGTCCATGTTGGAGTGAATGACTTGAGATGTACCTCCCTGGACTACATGAAAAGAGGCAGGGAAGAGCTCTCAGATCATGTGACCCAGGCAGGTATGACCCTAGCCCTGAGTAGCATCCTGCCTTCGCCCAGAATGATACCACAATATAAGGACAAAATGATTGACTTCAACAATTGGCTAAGCTTCTGGTGTCATTCAAAGGGGATCCAGTATCTGTCTGCCTGGGACGACATGATTGACAGACCACGATGCTTTGCCAGAGATGGTCTGCACCTGTCGTCCCTGGGATTCAGGTTACTGGCTAAGGCTCTTGCCACCCCTATAGTTCCTTTTTTAGGCAAAGTTCAAAGGACAAAACCACCACCATAACAGGTACAAGCATGCAAAATCTGAAGGTAATGCTACTCAGTGCTAGAAGTCTAAACCTCAAAATGCACTCTCTCGAGGCACTCCTAAAAATGGAGAACATCGATATCTGTGCAGTAACTGAGACCTGGTTCAAGGCTCCAGAGAGCACCCCTGCAATACCAGGCTACAACTCTTACCACACTTTTTGGCCACCAAACCAGGACCGAAACACTAAAGGTGGAGGAGTGTCAATATTCACCAAGGATATTCACACCACCAAGCTAGTTGCCCAACACAATGCATCTGAAATACTCCGGGTGCAACTAACTAGGAAAGACTGCAATCTAAATTGTAGCTTGCTACAGATCCCCCACCATACCCCAAGATTCTCACTACACCTTTCTAAACATACTGGAAAATATTAAGATAGAACCAAACACCCTAATACTGGCTGATTTCAACTACCCTGCCATTAACTGGGAAAATTACTCGGGTACCAACTCCTTTTCCCAATGGTTCTTGGAATTCATAAATTCCAATGTCCTGGGTCAACTAATCCATAGTCCCACCAGGGGCTCCAATATCCTAGACCTGGTCATTACCAACATGGGAAATCGATGCTCCACACCTATGGTCACCCCCTCATTAGTCAGGTCTGACCATAAGCTAATCACCCTTAACATCCACATCCCACCCCCACCCCCCCAGTAAGGAAACCTCCATAAAAACTTCTCCAAAGCCAACTTCATGCTACTCAAGTCAGAAGTGACAAACTTCATGACACCCATGCAGACGGAAACTGAAAGTTCAACTGCTGAATCCTACACTAAGGCACTGTACGAGCACATCCACTCATGCATAAATCGTGCCATCCCAAATAGAACCAAGATGCTCTCATCCAAAAAAGGAAGCCAATCTGGTGGTCCCCTGCCATAAACAAACTTTACAACAAAAGGAAGAAACTGTTGCAGAAAAGAGGAAAATCCCAGGATGCAAAAAACTCCCTTACCAGCCTCAGTAAGAAACTGAGATCCCTCATAAAATCCTCCAAAGCTAGTTACGAAAATAAAATTGCCAAAGATTCCAAAGACAACCACAAGGCATTCTATAATGATGTCAAGAATCTAAATGGCAATGCTCAGATCTTCTCTGAGCTAAAACAGAATGGCATTAAATATACTGATCCCAAGTATATTGCCAATATCCTGGCAGATCGATTCAGTGTCAACTTCACCCCCCTCTCACCCCCTAAATCGCCCATCTCAATACCGGAAGATGGCCAAATTCTGGTAATAACGGCCACACAGGTAAAAAACGCACTCTCCAAAGCTAAGAATACAGCATCCATGGGAGCAGATGACATCCCAGGCTGTGTACTACATGAACTACAATATGAACTGGCACCTCGCCTAAGTGTCATGTTTAATCATAGCCTGACCTCAGGTTTTGTGCCCACTGAGTGGCATAGAGCTACAGTTAACCCACTCCACAAGGGGGGATCAACCTTGGATCCTGGAAACTACTGTCCCATCAGTCTGACAAGCCTTATCTGCAAGGCCATGGAGCATATTATCATGGAACTTATAAACAAAGACATTGGCAACCTTCAAACACTGGACCCCACCCAGTTTGGGTTCGTGAAGGGCCGATCTTGTCTCCTGAACCTGATTGACTTCTTCGAATCAGTCTCCAGAGCCATGGACAAGGGTAAAGCAGTCTACACAGCCCATCTAGACCTTGCCAAGACCTTTGACACCATCCCCCACTCTGGAATCATAGATAAACTTACTAAGCTGGGCATTAATCCCTACATCACCCAATGGGTTGCTAATTGGCTTACTGATAGAACCCACACTGTAAAAGTAGCCGACTCCAAATCCAGCTCCAGACAAGTGACAAGGGAAGTACCTCAGGGTTCAGTCCTGGGACCTCTCTTGTTTGGCATCTACTTCTCTGAAGTACAGGCCAACACTAAGGGACTCTGGCTAACAAAGTTCACAGATGACTGCAAACTGGGAGCCATTATTGAATCCCCAAATGATGTGGATACTCTACAAAAGGGCCTTACAGAAACAGATGCTTGGTGCCAGAGCCATGGGCTTAAGCTCAATGCCAAGAAATGTATAGTTATCCCCTTTGGGAAAAAACATGTATCCGTGAATTACCATATAGGTGGCAGTACACTAAACACCGAAAGTGTGATAAGAGACTTAGGGACACAGGTGGACAGTGGTCTCACCTTCGATAACCACATCGCCACAACAGTCAGGAAATCCTTCTATGTGGCACACCTCATCACTAAGGGCTTTTCATCCAGAAAAAAGGAGGTCATTGTCCCACTGTACTCATCCCTCATTAGACCCATTATAGAATACCATGCCCTGTTTGGTATGCACCTCTCAAGACATCTGCAACAACTGGAAAGGCCGCAGAAATACCTCACTAAAAGGATCACAGGCCTAAAGCAGATGCCCTACACTGACCGCCTTAAAAAACTCCAGCTATACTCTGTCGCATATCGTCTACTCAGAGGTGATCTCTGCTTAGCATACAAGACCATGTCAAACCCAGAGCTGTTGGACATGCTACACTTAAAGAAATCCCAATCCCTCAGAGCCACACGCTCCAGGTATCGAAACCTTGTCATCACAATAAACAGAACATGCTGGAGGGATAAGTTCCTGACCCAGAGACTCCCCAGACTCTGGAATAGATTGCCCATACATGTCAAGCAGAGTGCCTCTTTGGCCCTCTTCAAAAGGAACCTTGACGATTGGATGGGAGAAAGGAAATTCACCCCAGGGATCACGTCAGTCACCCTGCTAGACAGGGGTCCAGGGAAGTAAATAGTGTGGGAAGAAATAGCCAGGGAATTGTTATGGCTAGGCTTGTATAGGCCCTAGGGCTGATAGCCTAGTACCAACCTATGAACCTATGAACCTATAAATGTTTGGGGGAAGGCATGTAATAGAGTGCATTATTATACCAAAATTATGCAATGTCTGTGAACAATGACATGTTAAACATTGCCATCTTGCCAGACTTTAAACACATCAGGAAAGATATCAGAAAGATAGGTATCGACCTGCGATGCCGCAGAAGTACTCATACTATGTGTGTCATAACAAACACACATGATTGCCTTACAGTACTTCCCTATTCTAATGGATATGGATCCTTTTCCTTGGAGGATGATGCCTTAAAACTGTTGCCCCCTGACTGTGCCATAAACACTTTATTTGCCTGAGGCACTCCTGTCTGACACAGTTATCTGACAAACAAATGATACCTGATTCTGACTCCTGTCTATCATGCTACCACACTCCACCAAGCTGTGTATTGACTGCATCTGCCACATGACATAGCAATGTATCTTGTTTCAAATACCTGGAATTAATGTGTGAAATAATAAAGAACATTTGACAATAATTTGTACAGGTTTTGTCAGAATTATGGCAAGGGAGTAATATGTTAATGTTCGCACACCTGTGTGCAGTGCAACGTCAAAGTCAAAGTAAACTTTATTGTCATTCAGATCAACAAATGCATAATATCACAGGATGAAATTTAATTACTCTAGGCTTGTGTGCATTGAAAAACAGTTTTAACAAGAGGGTGAAGGAAGCATATAATGGAAGAAATTATAGACAGTACAGATATAAATACACACATAGGCAACTTACCCATCACCACTTTTAAGACAGGATAGCAGCATAGCATAATTCACAGTCCCGTTCTTGTGCAAGTAATAATTTAGTTCAGATTGCATAACTCAGGTGAATAGAATAATTAATTCTATGACAGTAAAGACAATCATATTGCACTTATGGTGTTCTCACGAACTGAGGGAGTGTTAACATTGTTAAGGATAGTTGTTCAACAGTCTGATCGTTTGTGGAAACTATTCTTAAATCTTGATGTTCTATGCCTGATGCTTCTGTATTGTTTCCATGAAGACAGGAGGTGGAACAGTCCATCTGTGGGATGATACTTGTCCCTTATTAGTTTCACAACCCTGCCATTGCATCCGCAAGAGCAATGGTCCTGTAAGGACTGGGGTTTTGATCCTGTGATTTTCCTGGCCTGCTGTACAACCTTCTCTAATGCCCTGTGATCTGCATTTGAGCAGTTTCCATATCAGACTGTGAAGTTGTTAATCAGTCTGCTTTCCATCGTGGTCCTGTAGAAGGCCATGAGGATGTGGGAGGGGAGGTTTGCTCTGTGTAGTCTCTGGAGGAAGTGGAGAGATTGTTGGGCTCTCTTTCCAAAGTAGGAGGTGCTTGTTGCTCAGTGTAGGTCATCTGAGCTGTGTATCCCTAGGAATTTGTTGCTTTTTCCCCTTTCCACTGCCATTCCACTGATGGAGATAGGTGTGTAGGACCCTTGCTTCCTCCTGAAGTCAACAATGATTTATTTTGTTTTGTCAACATTTAGTGCTAGGTTTCTGTTGGTGCACCATCTGGTGAGTTGGTTCACTTCCTCTCTGTATGCCCCCTTGTTGTGCCCCCTTGTTGTCATTTCTGATGAGGTCGATCACAATGGTATCATTGGCAAACTTGATGATGGGATTTGTCTGATTTTTTGCAGAGCAGTTAAGAGTGAGTTTTGTGAAGAGAAATGGACTTAGTACACAACCTTGTGGGACCCCTGTGTTCAAGGTAATGCATCCTGAGTGGCTCTTGTCCCCCGAACGGTTTGGGACCTGTCTGTCAGAAAATTGAGGATCTAGTTGCAGAGTGCATTTTCTATGCCTACTTGACTCAGTTTAGATAACTGGTATTACAGGGCTGAAGGCTGAATTGAAGTCTATGAACAACAGCATATGTAGTAATTTTTGTCTTCAAGATGGTTCAAGGTGTGATGTAGTGCCAGGGATATAGCATCCGCAGTGGAGTGATTTGATCTCTAAGCAAATTGTAAAGGATCAAAAGATGCAGTATCATCATATCATATATCATATCATATCATATCATCATATCAGAAATATCAATGTATCTCAGCGCAGGAACCTATTGTTGCTGTTTTGTACAACAACATTGTTCTAGAATTGAACTGCACTTTAGCTATGTAGGTGTGCTATACATGTCGTCACTCAATGCAATGCCACAGGAGCAGTCACACCATGACATTTGTAGAACATCTGTTTCACTGACAGGAAATTACAAAATGACTTTATATTTCTTTGTCCAAAGTTAAAAATGAGAATAATGACTACATGCTGTATTGTTTGCATAATGTCACTACATTCATAGAATGTTGACCTTTGCTAGAATTGGAGACCAAGCTATGTAAGTCCACCAATTATAGGCAAGTGTATGAATCACACACACCACAGTGGAAGTCTTAACCAAGCTGTGAGACTCTACCTGCATGAAATCATTAAATCAAATGATTGTGATGCCAGCAATTTCTATGAGATAAAAGGAATGGGGAGGTTTCTCCTACTGTAATTATAAACATCATAACAGTTGCAGATGTCATTAATACATAACGGTGTTAGAACAAGGTAACCATTTGAAATGTTAGGACTCACTAGTATGAGTCCTGAAATACAGAGTCTGAATGACCAAAAATTGACTTACATATACTAGGTCTGAGATGCCATTTCTCAGAATATTCTCTTTTCTCTAAGGTATGGTGATCTCGAAGCTGGTGTATATAAGTTTGTGAGTGTGGAGTACGGAGGGCTTGCCCCACTGAAAAAGAAGTTTAATGCAGAAGAGTGATTTTCAAAATTTGCTTTTCTCCTGTGTTTTCATTCTTTTTTTAGATTGTTAGCATTTGTCTTTTCGAGAGGCGATATTTCAATAGGAAGCACATGCTGCATATAATCAGTCAATGTGTGCTTTGAACATCTGACTATGTGACAACAAAAGCTACATGATATTATGAAAAATGAGTTTGTCACTGTGCAAGTGTTGCTAGAATTGTGAGACATTTGGGTTTTTGAATCCGTGGCATCATGTTATTGCTGGAAGGGATATGTGTGCCTTGTAATTTCTTTAAAAGACTGTTGTAATATGTCTCTTTTTCATACAATATTGCCTGCTGCTGGGTATACCCAAACACATGTGATGCGTAATGTAGTCATCACTAACTATCTAGTTATTAATCCTAGAGAACACAATATTAGTCACAAACTCCACAGAAGAAGTCTGATTTTTATAGTGAGAGAATGCAGTTATGAAAGGATGACCTCATCAGTGTGATGCTGAGAAGATGTTTGTGGTAAAATTGGGATACAGGGATGTGGACATCCTCTCCCATGTTAAAATGTTTCCCTCACTGGAAGATGATACAGCACATCTGTTTAGAAAGCCATATGTACCTAATATTGTAGTCACAAATACAAGTTCCTCACTGTGAGATTTGAACCTCTTACTTATCTAGTTATACAATCTAGAGAGCAAAGTATTAGCTGCAAGCACCAAATGAGAAAGTTGACAGAATGCACTTATTAAAGGGTGACCTCATCAGTGTGTTGCAGAGATCATGTTTGTGGTAAAGTGGAACAATAGGATTGTGGAGCACTCACACAGGTTAAAATTTTCCCAAGACTGGAAGTTGATACAGCACATCTGTTTAGGAAACTATATGTACCCGATATTGCAGCCACACAAACAAGTTCACCTGTCAGTGAAACAGATGTTCTACAAATGTCATGGTGTGACAACCATGTCTGAATGTGATGGAATACAGACAAGATATACAGGTGTATTCTGAAACACATGAGGGACCAAGCATAGTATTCCTGATGGAAATATGGCTTTTGGAAACCGGCTTGAATCAATGAGGTTTATTTGATGACACAAAAAGAGTGGGGAGAGTAGGACAATTGGTGACAGCAATACACATACAGGCATACTGAGACATCAGTTTATGTTTAACTGCTGTATGTAATTGTGTTGTTACGTCTCATGCTATCATCATAATTACTCATGCATAACATATGAAATGACATGCTCAGGATAGTGTCTCCTTATGCTGAGTGCACATCCATAATGCTGCAGGATGCCACTTTACATTTGTGGAAATGTTGTGGATGTTTGCAATAAGTAGACAACCTTAGGCCAGCATATGTAAACATTCAGGCCAAGAACAGTATTTTATTGCAGTACAACACCATAATGATTGTAAACACTAGCCACACAACAGTCAGGAATTCATTATCATTTACACAGATGCATGTCACAAGGTATGTTTTTCTCTAAGGAATAAGCACAGAAATGCAACAACAATTGGCTACTACTGCTATACCTACAGATGCAATGGAGTCTGTAGCATTTTAAATCAAATAATCATCATTATGAATATATACAATACAACTTCAATTAAATAAGAATTGTCAACTGACATACCTCTGAAAAGGATATTGCTTCTGAATACTGCTTAGGACCAAGCAGTCTGAACCTTTGTTTTAACAATGTTTTGTGCCCAGCTTGATTAATGTGATACATTAATATTTATCAATGTATAGTATTCCGGAATCACATCACTGTCTGCCAGTGTAACTATGCCAATCGTAGTGTAAGATTCTTGAGCTCAGTATATACAAGGGCTAGCTACTATTGCAACTGGCATTAGACAGGATGTCTTTGACGTGCACAGACAAGATCTGCTAACCCTCTAGAGTGCCAAATTAAAAAAAAATGTTTCTCAGCTTGTGTTCCAGTTCATTCCATTTTATCTTACAAACTGACTGTGGAGCATCAGTGAACAATTTCAAGAAGTGAGAAAATTTGAAAAGAATGGCTTCTGAGAGATGACTGCAATGTGTTTGTATACTCAGCTGACAAATGAGTCGATTTTCTGCCTTCTTCATGTGTATATTGTACATGAAGCCAGGATGACAGCCTGCCAGGAGACATACACTATGGTTGACTTGTGGAATACCATCTCAGGGGACCTCCATGGAAGTACAGGGATTGTCTGTACAGCCATCTAGGTCTGCCATCAATATGATGACCTTCACCAGAAGACACACCAGCAGCTGTAGGACTGTGTCACCAAAGTTCATCAGACCCCCAGCAGAACCCTACAGAAAATGAGAATTTTCACACCTTAACACCTTCTTAACGTATGTAAAGGCCTAATTCATGCAAAATTATATAATTGTTGTTCATGCTTAGTTAATCTTACATGTGCCTCTCAGCTTCACCAAGAAGTTATTATATGCAAGCAATTAGTATTGAAATAATAAGTAAAGAGTCTGGGCACATCAGTGATGTGATGAACTGCCCACTGAAACACACACAGACACATATAGACACACACACACACACACACACACACACACACACACACACACACACACACACACACACACACACACACACACACACACACACGTTTTTGCAACATTAACTGTGATCAGAGTGACTTGACAAGAATATAGAAATGTGTGTATAATCTGACCCCTTACAATGTATGAGCTTATTTGGCCCATTAGGTAAGGCATATATCTGTATAAGCTGACCACTTGCAATGTATGAGCTTTTTTGGCTCATCAGGAAGGCTCGTGCCCTTTATGGTGTTTAAGTTTAACAGTGTAGGTTTAAAATCTTGATTAGGTTGACTTTTCTGACATTGTTATGACAGAGGTACATATGCTGCTTTTTCCCTACTGAGCAATTATACTAGGTATACAGGACAAGTACAATACTGATTCAGCAACGAGTTAAAATGGTCCACTGTAATTACCAAACTATGTAAGTCAAGTAAAGCTGTGAACTTGTTAAGTTCAGTATCCTTAAGATGGAAGTATAGGCAGCGTATGAATCAGCATTCCGCCAGCAATCGTTACATGTCATGCTTATTCTATGAACTCTCTCTCGAAACATATATATATATATGTGTGTGTGTGTGTGTGTGTGTGTGTGTGTGTGTGTGTGTGTGTGTGTGTGTGTGTGTGTGTGCGCATTTATATAGATGATAGATATGTTGAAATACTCAACCCCCCGGATTCACAATCCTTCCATGCAGGACTAGCTTAGTCTTGCACGGAAGTGGACATTTAGCAGCAGGATGGCAGTGTGCCATGCATATCAATGAAGGTGCGCTGCCTGAGCACCTAATCTTACAAGGAGCATGTAAGACTGCAGGGAGCGTGTCTGAGAGCAGTGCTCTCAGACTATACATGCCCCTGCAATGAAGAACAGCAGAGCAGTAATAAAAGAATGAATGAGACCGCTCATAGGTGTTTGCATACAACCAGCAACACCCCCCCCTATGTGTACAAGAGCAATAGTTAAAACAACAGATATAAAGATTTTTTTTTATGAAACAGATTAAATTTAACTGTAGGTGCATGGGTTTGCCAATTGCTTAGCTACGATTAATGCAGCTTAAATGGCACAAGAGGATAAAATGCAAGATGTATGCAAATGAAGCAGTACATCAATAGTGAAGTGGGCAGAGCATTTGCCTTATGAGCAGTCATTCCCGGTTCGAGTCCAACTTCAGTACATTCCATTTTCCATGTCAAATCACTTTATGACCAATATTTTTAGTTGCATAACCCACTAAATAACATATATTTGTGAACTGGAGTACTGCATTAAATGCAGATGTGAGGTGTCATTGTCATAATGTTGCAAAGTCCACAGATAATCACAAGTGCTCCATATAGTATATGTACACCGGAATCAGGGATACAAATGGAAGGTAAAATGTGTAATGAATCTTATTTTATTTATTTATTTATTTAACATTTGTTGACCGGGAATGTCTGACTAGTTTCCACAGAGCCTATTTTCAGCGGAGGCCCGGGGAGAAATGCTCCAGATGCATGTTTTTGGAATGTGGGAGGAAACCGGAGTACCCGGACGAAACCCACGCGAACACAGGGAGAACATGCAAACTCCACACAGAAGGCACCCCAACCGAGAATCGAACCAGAGAACCTCTTGCTGTGAGGCGACAATGTTAACCGCTGCACCACTGTGCTGCCCTTAATGCTGAATGATAACGCCATACTGTTTCCAAATCCACCACCTTCCCAAGAACCATTAGAAATTACTGCCTAAATTAGTGCGGTGGTAAGCAGGTATAAGCACTAGTAAGCAAGAGTAAACATATTTAAGCAGTAGTAAGTGGGAGTAAGCATATATAAGCAGTAGTAAGTGGGTTTAAGCCCATTTGCATGGGGGTAAGCAATGCGCACACAGGTTAAGCAATAGTGAAGCTAACACTCTGTAAGCATATTTAACCAGAGGTTAGCATTGCTTACCTTTGCGCAAACCCATGCAAACCCGCTTACAATTGCTTAAAAGTGTCTTAATCTCTCTGTATGCAACAGCCACTGTTCTGGCCAGAAAGAAAATAAACAGCCTTTGCAGGTCTTGAACCCAGGACTCTGTACACTATAGTCACAGCAGTTAACCACTAAGCCTTCAAAGCAGTACATGAAATTGAGGTATCACCAAACAAATCCTCACTGTAGGAAAATCAAACTGAACATGTGAAAGGAATCTATATACAGTCTTATGTTGTATAACCTACTACATAACATAAATATGTGAACTGGAGTACTGCAGTAAGCCCAGATGTGAGGTATCATTGTAATAAAGTGTTGAAATCCCCTAATAAACACAATGTATGTACACATGAATCATGGATACAAAACACATATATAACAAGTAATGAATACTAAATCAATGCCAAAAAGCAAATATAATGCAAATTAAATATTAAGCAATGCTAAGCATTGCACAGCCCAGCTTAGTAGGTATAAGCAATGTGTAGGCCAGCTAACTCAGTTTGCCCATTGGTATACCCCTTTAAACAATGCCAACCTTAGGTAAGCAGGTTTGCACATAGCTTAGCCTTTTCAAAACCGTCCAATCATGGCAAAGTGTGGGAAATTGGTCTTATTTAAACCCAACAGGTGGAAATACATCTCATAACTGGTAGCAGCTTCTGCTTATAGGCACTATATCTGTAATGGGAGAGAGTGTGCACTTCCGGGTGCAGTGCTGGGGCATCCAGGAGTCCAGAGTCATGGCAGGATTCCTTGTGAAAGACCATGACATGAGACTGCATCAGAGCCAGTAGCAGGGTTACGAATATAAAGCGGAAGCCTGAGACAGTCTCGCCCGTGACCTCACCAGTGCCATTGGCATACCCCGTACTGGTGAGCAGGTCAGGCATCACTATGCAGACCTGAAGTGGCAAACGGGGGATCTCTTGGATCAATGGATCCAAGAGGCTAGGAGGACAGGAAAGGTCCCAGCCCTGTGTAACTATCACTCCACTACCTGTTTAATAATTGCCAGCTCATGTATATTATGGACAGGTATGTCTAAATATTCCTCTTATATCCCTCACAGTGGCAAGTGAGTGGGCTGCAAACTTGGAGGCCCATGGATGTCACTTGGAGCGGTTGTGACGTGAGGCAGGTTAATAATACTCTTGCATGTACTGTCATAGGAAATAAATCTAAAAGTAGTAGTAAGTTAATTGCCTGTATAAAACATGTATTGTTTAAGGCATGTACTGCATACACCAGGGAATATGGCAGGAAGCGTCTCATATAGGTTGTATGTAAATAAAACCATAATAGCCTGACAATAAAGATCTAACTGCTGGACTGCATGGGTTTACTCTGGTATCATATGGTGATGTAGATTTGCAATCACTTAATAGTACTGCTGTATTAAGCACTGTTACCCACACTGTGCAACATAAATAAAATGTGTAGGAATGTCTGTATATGACTGATGTAATCCCAAGAGGTCATATAGTACAACTGAGTGAGACATATATAGAAAACAGTGAAAAGACAGACACTCTCGTACTAAGTAAAGCACTACATCTACTTACCACCCCTGTGAATATCCACTTCCCTTAAAGGTACAGCACTCCCTTATACTGTTCTAGCATGTCAAGTGGTAGATTACTGGCGTTGTCTCCAATTCAGCTGGTCAATCTGGATATCTTGAGACAATGCTACAATTGTCTCATGTACACAGACAACCCTCTCCTCCTCCCAACAAACACAAATACATGTGAGAGATGCAACTATATAGCCAAACTGGAGGCTGAACTCTCTCAGCTCAGGGCTGGCATGACCAGACAGGAGGAGATGGCAACCACACACACAACAATCCCAGTCCCACATAGACCTACCACAACTGCAAACCAAACACATAAAAACACAAAGACATACTCGGAGGCTCTAATAAAAAACTTACCAAAACAACAGAGGCTCCCAAAGCAGACATCCAAAAATCCACCACCTCAAAACAAAACACATGCAACAATAGGTGACTCTATAGTCAGACACACTGATGTCCCGCTGACCAGGCTGAACAAGGAAAGGGTGACTGTGAGCTGTCTATCGGGAGCTAGGATCCGCCACATAACACATGCACTCAAGTCACTCCAAAGCAAGTACAAATATGACTCCATCATTGTCCATGCTGGTGTGAATGACCTGAGACGTACCTCCCTCGACTACATGAAAAAAGACATAGAGGAGCTCTCCGATTATGTAGCCCAGGCTGGTATGACCCTGACCCTGAGCAGCATCTTGCCCTCACCAAGAATGATACCAAAATACAAAGACAAGATGATCAGCTTTAACAATTGGCTCAAGTACTGGTGTCATTCTAAAGGGATCCAATGTCTGTCTGCCTGGGATGACATGTTGGACAAGCCACGCTGCTTCGCAAGGGATGGCTTACACCTGTCACCACTGGGCTTCCAGATATTGGCTAAGGCTCTTGCCACCCCCATAGTGCCTTTTTTAGGCAAGGCTCAAAAGACAAACCCACCTCCTTAGAAAACAAAAATGGAAAAAACTAAGGGTAATGCTGCTCAACGCCAGAAGTCTAAATCTCAAGATGCAGGCACTTGATGCACTCCTCAGCATGGAGAACATCGATGTCTGTGCAGTAACTGAAACCTGGTTCAAGGCTCCAGAGAGCACCCCAGTGTTACCAGGCTATACCTCGTATCATGCTTTTCGGCCCCAAAACCCGGGCCGAACCACAAGGGAGGGGAGTGTCCATATTCATCAAGGACACCCACACCTCCAGGTTAGTAGCAACACATGAAGCATCAGAGACCATACAGGTGCAACTAACCATAGGCAAAACTGCTATACAACTGGTAGCATGTTACAGACCACCCTCCCAATCTCAAGAACCCCACTCAGCCTTCCTGAAGACATTGGAGGATATGAATGTATCACAAAATACCATCATACTGGAAGACTTCAACTACCCAAACATAGATTGGGTACATTATTCTAGCCCTAATACCCTAGCCCAAAGGTTCCTGGAATTCATAAATTCAAATGCACTGGAACAACTAGTCACCTCTCCCACTAGGGGAGATAATATACTAGACCTGATCATGACAAACATGGGGACAAAATGCTCCATGCCGGAAGTATACCCCTCACTAGTGAGATCTGACCACAAACTAATCACCCTGGATATACATATCCCACCTCCACCCCCAGCACAAAAGACCACAGTGAAAAACTTCTCAAAAGCAGACTTCACTCTTCTTAAGACTGAGATGTTATCCTTTAAGCCCACTGTGCCAGTGGATACCACATCCCACAATGCCGAATCCTTCACAAATGCTTTCTATGGACATCTCCAAGAATGCATGGATCATGCAATCCCAAACAAATCCAAGTCCCTCTCCACCAAAGGTAAGCGTCCTGTCTGGTGGACCTCAGCCATAAACAAATTGTATAACAAAAGAAGGAAGCTACTGCACGTCAGAGCAAAATCCCATGAAGGGAAGACATCTCTGATCAACATTAGCAGAAAACTACGTTCTCTCATAAAACATCCAAGGCCAATTTTGAGAGAAAAATCACTAAGGACACTAAAGATAAATTAAAAGCCTTCTTCAGCTATGTTAGAAACCTAGGCGGAAACCCTCAGATATGCTCATAGTTGGTTCACAACAACAAAAATACACTGAACCCACAGATATTGCCAACATTCTGGCTGACAGGTTCAGTCCAAATTTCTCCCCTCCTCCACCCCCAAAAGAAGAAATACTTATCCCAGCTGAATGTCATCTCCATGTCATCTCAGATGTCCAAGTGAGAACCCCTAAACAAAGCAAAAACACAGCATCAATGGGATCTGATGGTATCCCGGTTATGTTACGTGAACTCCAAGAGGAGCTAAACCCACACATAAAAATGCTATTTAACCTTAGCCTTACTTCAGGATATGTACCTGAACACTGGTGTACAGCAACAGTGGTCCCACTCCACAAGGGGGGTGCCTCTAAAGACCCTGGAAACTACCGCCCCATAAGCTTAACCAGCCTGGTCTGCAAAGCTATGGAAAGAATCATTATGGAACTCATAAACAGAGACATAGGGGACCTACAGACACTTGACCCCACCCAGTTCGGCTTTGTAAAGGGCAGATCCTGCCTTTAAACCTGGTTGACTTTTTCAAACAGTCACTAGAGCCATTGATGAGGGCAAAGCAGTCCATACAGCATACCTGGACTAGGCTAAGGCCTTCACACAATACCCCACTCAGGCATCATAGATAAGCTCAACAGCTTAAAAGTAAACCCTTATGTCACTAGATGGGTTGCAAACTGGCTAAAGGACAGAACCCATAAAGTTAAAATTGCTGGAGCAATGTCAGACTCAAAGCCAG
>NC_056732.1:231231484-231383065 GCF_019279795.1 Protopterus annectens | reverse complement strand
AGCAAAACTAATCGGTGGGAACTCCAAGATGTCAATGGCTATTAATGAGACACCAACAGTTTAATGTAAAAGCAACCTCTCTTCCAACAAAACAATCGGTGGGACAAATACCCTGTCCAGAAATCCAGTGACTGTGTTTGTTCATCCACATACTAAAGAAGAAGAAGAAAAAGATGATGATGGTGATAAGTACACATATGTACAAGTCATAATGTTTAGTAGACCACTAAAGTCCTATAGCTTGGGCATCTTCAGAGAAGCAAGTAAGCAAGAAAAAAGTTTGATGGCTATGACTTGGTATATTTGTGATGAGTTTAAGTAGATGTACAGCAGAAATGCATTCATTTCGTAAAGACTTGGCTGTGAGAGCTCTTCTGCCAGATCATGAAAGTCTCTTGTTGTGGCAAGACTGGATTGTGGTGCCAACTTAACAAGCACACAAGTGTTGGGACAAATTTATGAAGGGCAACAAGAGCTAACCAAGTTCAGGGGGTGGTGCAAGAATGTCTGTGTGGTAGTTCAAATAGCAGTGCTGGTTCAACCAACCTTGTGCCTATGTGCCAGTCCTGCATGGAATACAAACATACTCAAACAAGAGAGTCTTTGATTGTGACTCTGTTGCCAAAAATACTATGCAAAAAATTACAGCAGGTGTGTGAACAGAATGGGAAAAATGCCTTATAGCAGTGGTCTATTTTTCTAGAGACATTAAGACAGTCGACCTACCTTCAATAACCAGTCAACAAGAGGTATTTCATTTTCATGACTGTTTTCCAGATGGGGGATTCCCTTTAAACTTGACACTGATGATAGAATCCAATTTGTGTCCTCTCTGAATTTCAACAGTTTGTTCAGAATATGGGTCTCTCCATGCAAACCAAAATTCACATTATTTATCACCATATGGCAATGCTAATAGAACAGTACAAGCAGCTATGAAAATTAACCAGATAGATCCCCAGCTAGCTATAATGTGATGCAAAGCAAATGGAGTCAAGCACATCTAATGTGGAGCCACTAGACTCAAATTACTTTTTCAATGCTTGAGACAAACTTGTTGCCCAAGACTGTATCGGGTCTATAGCATATCCTCGAAGAGGCATTTCATCAAAGGCCTCTTCATTGACATGTAAACAACGAAAGCTGAAAATGCCGAACATTCACATCAGCGATTTCTTTCCCTGGGAAAGAAATTGCTTGCCCTCAAACCAAAAACACATCACTACAAACATAACAAAGTGGGGAGCTTCATCCCCCAAACCCCCCTATGTGGGGAGCTGTGTCCTTCACTCCCCCTAACTAAATATAGCAGCTCCAAGATCACACTACAGTGGGAAAACAGCAAACTAACAGGGATGGCCAAGCGATTTCTTTCTCAGGGAAAGAAATCGCTGATGTGAACGTTTGGCGTTTTCTGCTGTTGCTGTTTAAGTGTCAATGAAGAGGCATTCGATGATATAATATAGACCCAACTGTATCATATGAGACTATCAGAATGACAACTGAGCTAAATCTATATACAAATATTTATATGATGAAAGGCATTTAGTTTGTTCTTTGGTTAATTTGAATCCAGGTTAAACTGTCCATTTCAAATTAGATGGGGAAAAGAGAAGGAAAAGGCAGCAGGTGTGATTGTTGCCAATGACATCGAACAAAGATTGTATGTTATCCAAACCAAGGATGGAGGTACAGTAAGGAGAAATCAAACAAATATACAGACTATTTTTGAAATGGTAGCACAGAGTAGACAGTCATAACTAGATGAACAACTGCCACAATCATCTAAATCCAAATAAGTGTGAGACACTGCATCATTCTCCTCAGATTCTAATCACTGGACCAGACATGATGTACCCAAAAGAGATATATTGCCTACAAGTGACATATTACCTGACAGAGACATGTTAATCAATAGTGACGTGCCACAAGCGACAAAGTCATCATGTACACAACCTAGGAGAGTTACTTCACAAGATCATGAGATAAGGGTTCTAGTGAGATACCAAGACCAATGAAGGTATCACAAGCAAAAAAGTAATAAAATGCCTCCAAACAGGATAGCGGGCTTTCAGACTGTAAAAGACTAAAGATTTTCTGTACACCTAAATATTTTCTGTACAGTGATATCAAATTCTTTCAATACTGAATGTTTCTAAATAAACAAATTATGTGCACACATGTTTTAATGTGTCAATGTATACATTATTTTACCTCAAAAGAGAATTTCTTGCTCTTTTCCAAGGTGTGTGTGCACGCGTGCAAGTGTCTGTGTGTGTGTGTGTGTGTGTGTGTGTGTGTGTGTGTGTGTGTGTGTGTGTGTGTGTGTGTGTGTGTGTGTTTGCAGGGGGGAGGGGTGATGGTAACAGATTATTGTGAAGATAAACTGGTTTTGCCTGTGTAAAGCCTAAAGAGATTTATCCATAATTCATGAAGAAATATTGAAGCTAGAAGCCATGTATCAATTGACTATGAAACTGAGAAGACACACACTTTGCTGTGCTATATGTGTGTATGTGCATCTGTTGTGGAAATTAGTGTAACAAGCTATTACACAGTAATCCTGGCCTCTCAGGCATCTGGTGTTCTAAAATATAATGTGACAATGTACTATTCTCTAAAGGAACTAAAGCAATCATAACAGTTTCAGTGTAGTTGTAAAACAAGCATACAGTATTTTAAGTAAAGAATGAAAATAATCCTTGTAATGACAGAGCACTCTAGTTATGACCTTCCATGATCTCCCCAGAAGTCATGTATTGATCCAGGCAGATTCAGTGCCATTAAATACATATAGGTTGGGTTCAGTAATAACTGCATTCACTATTACTGACTTATTTAAAGTCCTTGAAACATGATCCAGAATGTCCTGGCCACTTGTAGGACATAGCCTATTAGCATTAAATCTTTGGTGATACAGGTCTTCAGAGTTTTTAAAACCAAAATGTTTATATTTTAATTAGGAATCGTTTATTATATCCTCCATTAGTTTGTATCAATTATTCATGTATTATTTATTGCACCTTGTTTACAGTGTTGTTGCTGCTGCCTAGAACCTATTTACAATGGACATTCAGGGGCGACAAAAACCTTCTTATTTATTTAAGGGTTGTCTTTGAAATGCAGTTAAAATGGCGCATATCCTTTGCTGCAGTTACGACAAGCCAGCTAATGTGAAAAGAATAACACTTTAAATTGCTTGGAATTTTCTATCATACAGATAATTCATAAGAAAATGTTCCCTAAACATTTTTATGTACAATATTTAAAGTATGTTCAAAAAGAGAAAGGAAAACAAGTATTCCCACTTGTATGAAGCACACTCTTATCATATAGCTAATTTCTAAGAAAATAGTTTCCTAAGCACTTTTATGGAATTGATTCAAAGAAAGATGGAGCCTCTTTTGAGCAAATGTGAATTGACCAATAAACAGAAGAGCATTATTTTAAGACAGGGTTCATTTTGGGTAAATGGAAACTAATCAAGGAACAAGTGAGCATTCTTTTAGCTGAGCATTTTTTTCTTTGTCAGCAGATGGAGTCTGTTTTAAATTAAATCTGCACAGCATTACTGCACTTGTATTGTTTCCTACCTCAATCAAATTTGACCCTAGTGGCCTGTTGTACAGTGCAATAAAGGATTCCTACATGCAAGATACAATGCTATAGCACTATTTTTGAATTTACATTCAGTGATGCAAAATATAACATGGTGCTATTGCTTGACACTCAGCTGTATGACAAGTGCACTTTGAAATGCATGCCTCCCCATCACCAACAGTATAATCTGAAATAGAAGCAGGGCACAAGAGAGATGAAGGAAAACAAGAAGGTGAGAAAGTATGTTTGTAACTGTGCTGTAGTCTGGGACTGAGACGTTACACAGACAACGTCATCATTGAAACAGATGGAGCAACTTTGTTTAGTAGGTTTATGACAAGGCAAAGTAAAATAATTACAGTTTAGGGAAAATAGTTAGGATGTTTAATATAGACCCTTGTTCATCAGTAGCAGTGACACCAGCACAGGATGCCGGAATTTAGGGATTGAATCCCAAATTAAACTTTACATTTTCCTTACATAATTCCTTTTCTAAGAGTGTCGAATCAGAAAGCTTTCTTTGCTTATGTGTTTGTAATTTTCCCTTAACCACCATGATTTGGGGTTTCTTAACTGAAAGGAAAAAGTTCTTATGGAATAATTCAACACCCATATACTGTGAGACTGGTTTTAGCTAAGCTGTAGTGCTACCAACATGGAACATGGAATGTCGGAGGTCTTCGGTTTGAATCACAAATAATACCTATTGTTTGTCTTTCATAATACTGATTTTATCAGTGCCTACGCAGAAGTCTTTTTCAATGTGTATGTGTGTGTGTGTGTGTGTTAGGAATTTGGTACAACAGAAACTGCGTGTGAAGAATCTTTCAGTGCATGGTTAGAATGTTGTCAGGCTTATGATCAGAATACAATATATATCAGCAAATATACACAGTATCAAGCTGGCCATATGTCATCAATGTAGACTTGTGAAGCTGTATTTAGTTTCAACACAATTACTTTATAGTGCAATCAAAAGCAACAGGTAAAACAGTCACACAGGCAAACTATTCTGTAAAACATCTATGAAAGACCCAGCTAAGCTTGAATCTTCACTGTGTAATACCTTTAACCTCCTCTAATGGAGGCCCATGAGATATATGCAAATAACCTCTTACAGATATACCAGTATTTCAGCTGAATACTCTGTTTCTAAAGTATACCCAGACAATACACTTATGCTATACTGACAAGCTCAGTTAAAGGTTGGAACATGGCATGTATGCAGCTAGTGGGGTTTGCCTGTATTAACCTGAATGTACCAATAAAGTCTTAAAATGCAAGACGTGAAAAGTCATGCACATTCAGAAGCCATATAATTGAAACACACTGGTATGTCCTTAAAGGGTTATTTGCATATATCCCTTGGGTCTCCACTATAGGAGGTTTAAGGTACTACACAGCAAAGACTCTTGCTTAACTCAGTGTTTCTTGGAGTTTTTACTTGTTCAAGTTGAGTAGAGCTAAAGTTGTTGTTTGAGGTCATAACACATGCACAGCGGAGTGCAGTTCTGACCAGACTGGGTTGTACTCTCTTATGGGATTATCTGTGTGTGTAGGAGCATGTGTCAGTATTGGAACACATGTAGTAGTGGTGTTATGCGTTATATCTTTGGAAAGTGAGCTGCCTTGATAAATGTTTGTGTTACTGCTTGCTGTATCTCAGTTTTTCAACTGAGTGAAATGGTTACAGTCAGGCAGTTGAGCTTGAACATGGCACAGAGGTTTAAGGCTGTGAGCTGTAGTTCTTGTGGTACAGAGTTTGATTGCCTCATTTGTCTAGTGTGTGACCTTGAGCAAGTCACTTGGCGTTTCTTCTGGTTCACTCCTGAAAAGGGACTGTTTTACCAAGGGGCCTAAGCTGGTTAATAAATGGGTATTGTTATTTTTATTATTATTATTTTATTTTATTTATATATTTGTTTGTATTAAATGGGTAAATTAACTGGCCATCCTCAGACCTCTTAGTTATTATCTGGGGTACAAGAGCAAGGGTAGGTATAGCAGATTTATGGATAGTTCACTGTATCCAGTATACCAAATGTGCTTTCTACTGACATGTGCTTACCACTGACATGGGCTTACCACTGACATGTGCCTACCACTGGCATGTGCCTACCACTGGCATGTGCTTACCACTGACATGTGCTTACCACTGAAATGTGCCTACCACTGACGTGTTTATCACTGGCACATGGTTACCACTGAGATGCGTTTACCACTGACATGTGCTTACCCCTGACATATGCCTACCACTGACATGTGCTTACCACTGACATGAGCTTGCTACTAAGATGTACATACTAATCCTAAGGCAAATGGCAGCTGTGCATGTCTGAACAGATCATACAGAGGGAGGGCAACATACTCTTTTTAAGTAGCAAATGAAGATGGGTCACTACTGTAGACTCATTACCAAAGTTAGCCATGGTGTTGTAGAGGGAAAATTAGTTCCTCAAAAACACCTAGTGCTGATTATCTTAGGCTTTGGTTCCACACAGTATTTTTAAAAGTAGTCATAATTTTTGTTTTAGTACGAAGGGGTTCTTTATTATGTATAACTTTAACCTGGGTAGATCTGCTGGCTAATAGGTTTATATTTTATTTTTTTAACTGTGATTTGTGCGTAAGGCCCATAAAATATCCAAAATCCATTATGCAGCTGAAGCACTTTGTGTTCTGGCTGAATTTCAGGAATTTGTCTAATGACGTTTTGATGCAGAGAATATTAGATCTTTAATGGAAGGATTTATTACCAAAACATACATTAGTTGGTCAAAGTTAGAGATTATATGAAAACACAGCACCTCCACAAAATCATAAAAAAAAAAAATTAAATTATTATACACAAACATACATCCACCGTAAGTTTGAAATTTTTAATTCTCTGGTACGTCCTTGACCTTTCCTTCTCCTTTAATACATTTTACACCTTCCACCACATATTTTAATTATATCAATAAAAATCATTAACCCAAAACATTAACCCATCAATGCTAATTATTGCTGCACCATTGTGGACTACATCTTGGAACAATTATAAATGAAGCTACAACATGATAAACAGCATCTTAGAAAAATTATTAAATTATTAAATTACATCTTGAAACAATGCCATCTGTTTTACAAATATTTTACATTATTTAAATTCATATTAAATTAATAAAATTTTTTGAACATTTTTTAAACAATAATTTATTTAAACAGTATTAATGAAACACATGGTAGAGTTTATTTATAATAACCAATAAAAACAAGTCCATTTGCAATAATTTTTAATTGAAAATAAACCTTGTTTCCATTTGCAAGTGGGTTTCAAACAAAATTAAAGGAGTTTCTAGGTAAAAAAGGTTCTAGGTCCATCACTTTTTTTTTCCACCATATTTAAAACTCATTATTTGATACATTGGCATCCACACTGGCCCAGTAATATTCATCCTCCCATCTGAATTGTCCTCCCCCAAGTGCACACTTCATTTTGTGTTTTACGCCAACATCTGCGATTGTACCCTTCCAAATAGTTTTTAATAATAAATCCATCCAAATTATTCCTACATTCTGCGTCACCCTCCTTCCTGAAAAACTGTCGGTGCCCTGGTGGATTAGCGATGTCCTTGTGTATTTTAGGAATGATAGAAAATCTTTTGGCCTTTGGATTCTTGCCATACAATTTCCTAACATCAATACATAGTCAAGGCTAATCTCTACTAACAGTGGTAGTTCAGGCAGGGCGTATGTTCTTTGTTCTTTCACTAGGCAATCAAAATATACATCCTTATCCATCAACAGTTCCAAGGCTATGGAATTATATTTGTCTCTTTGTTAAAACCACCAGTTCCTCCCTTATCTGCCTGGGTGAATACATGTGTTCATACACCTCCCTTTAAGTCAGATAATACCTTCCAGTTCCATTTTTTTGCTCAAATTGTATATTTTATTTTTTTCTGAACCTTATGTTCATGTTCAATAAATTTTAATAAGGTGTTTTCAAATAAATTTATTACAACATTTTTCTGGGTGGCATGAACTCACTTTTATATGGTACTTAAACTCAAAACCCCTTTCATTTTCTTGCATGCACAGCAGATGAATATCGATGGCTTCGTTCTCATACAAAACATGTTTTTTAGGAATTGGTGTCTAGATCATTACATTATTATCAGCATCACTCACTTTCATCCATATTATATATGTACATTTCCTTATAATTAAAAAACTTGTCTGCCAAAGTAATTGGAAGGAACTTGGTTGGAACCTTGCCCAAAACCTGGCATTCTGGCATATATATATATAAATAAAAATTTACATAAATATTATTCTCACCTCCTCCACACAAGTCCATGTGAGAACAAAGTCCGGGTCCAGGACTGTGGGACTGTGCCCCATCAAAAAACGGTCTGAGTTCTGAAACGCTTGGTCCTTCCTCCATCCAATTCCACATACCTCTCAGAATAAATCACCACCACATTGTCCCAAGGATCATTATTTATGGCCATTTTTTTTCCTTCCTTCCATATGGAAGCCACGTTAGAGATTAGTCTGCTTTTGATAGCTATGTCTATATGCTATAACCCCCTTCTGTACTATAATATGAAAAGTTCTCATAGAGTTAGCAGATATTATGAGTGTACAGTAAGCAATATGTTCCATCCATCAACAACCCCTTTTTACTATTTTTGCTATTGGGGTGGGGTGTCACACCAACAGTGTTATCTAGAGCTATGGTGCACACTACCGGGTGGCTAGCCCTACCTTGGTTGTTCTTCTCTACCGCACACACACAGACACACACACACACACACACACACACACACACACACACACACACACACACACACACACACACACACACACACACACACTTATGGTCAGTTTAGACTTTAGAGTGTCCAGTCCACCTACTGCATGTCTTTGGAATGTGGGAAGAAACCAGAGCACCTGGAGGAAGCCCATGTGAACACAGGATGTACATGCAAACTCTGTTCAGAAGGCATCCCAGCCAAGAATTGTTGTAAGGTGACAATGCTATCTGATGCACCACTGAGCCACCCTGTAATCAGTACATCAAATGTCCTAAATATAATATATCTGCTCCACGTTTACTATTGTGGAAAGAGACAGGCTCTGGCTCATGGAAACATATTTGGGACACTTCAAGCTCTGCTATGATAAGGATGAAGTTATCTCACTGCCATTTTATGTTCTCCTCTCTGTTAATAAAATAGTTTACTGAATTATTCCCTGAACTAGGCATAGAAAGTTCCCTATGACAACAGTAAAAGCTTGAATATGACTTGAAAGATGGTACTAGTTTATCACCCCTTGTTTTCTTGGCACATGATATAATCAGCTATTGTGAAAAAAGCACTGTCCATCTTGAATCCTAAACTGAGCTAATGCTGAGTGTTTGCAAATATCATGTATTATTAGAAATAGCTGGTTACTTGTAGGCACCACACCATCTGTAACACACTGACAAAGGGGTTAGCTTAAACATTGTTTTAAGGTCCTGGTGTACTGGTGTTCTCCTTCCATAATCTCTGGACCTTTCCTTCAGATAGATTCTGATTTTTTACCTCACTACTCATGCCAGGTATGAAGTCTTAATTTACTGAATCTCAGTGCTGACCTGTCTGCTGAGGGAGCACCTATGTTTTTAAAAAATTGGAAAGGACACAATGCCACTTATATACTGAGAAAGGAGAGTCCGAATGTAAAATATATCGATCATTTATTTACCTATCTAAAGTCCGACGGTGAGACCCTTAAAATCATAACACTAATCATTAGTATATTTTATGCCTGTATATTTTAACAATTATCGGACAAGGTTCCATTAAAGTGTTGTGCTCCAACCCTGCAACAGTTTGTCTGTTGGTGTGTTATCTTTATATTTATTCTAATTACCGTGTACCTTATCAATGCAGTTCTGCTTATCTGAGCTATTTGTCTGTGTTATGAAGGTGTTTATCCAGAGTTTAACTGCATATTTATCAGGTCAGTGATAATATATACTGCTTGCACACTAATATAGTTGTGTGTCACGGTTTATGTAATGCAAAATGATTCAGTTGCTTATTTGTATGTGTCCTGAGCAGGGTTACACTGTACACTTACCCCTAATTATCTGGTGTTTATTTCTGCATGTTTATGTCTCAGGTTGTGCTGAGCATCGGCAATTGGACAGGCTGCCAGTAGATTATATCAGACTTACTTAACCAGCAATGCGAAAGGAGTTTAACATCCTCTCCTAGCCAGTCTGATTATACTCTAACCTATTGGACCCCATTATGGCCTATTCCCACCATTCATATCTGCTCATAGAGGTAAAATAGACTAGTGTTACCATACTATAATATCTGTAGAGAGGGTAGCGACCTCGTATTGCTGTTTTCTAGATTCCCCCTAGTTTATCTCCACCCTGCTGTATTCTATTTTAGAACTGCTGTAGTACCTGAAAAGAACTGGAATCAATATTTTTTTGGGATAAACATGGAGAATATTGTGATTTCCTAGTAGTACCTGAAAAGAACTGGAATCGATATTTTTTGGGATAAACAAATAGAATATTGTGATTTCCTGCTGAGGTAACACATTTAACTGTGTGAAAACTCTTTGCTTGTACTCCCTAGTTCCTATATTGTTTGCCTCACTACATTTTTCTCTCTTTCTACATGTACCAGCCTTGTGTTCCTGCACATCCCTGCACTAGCCCACCTGAATGTGCCCTGCTGGACGCGTAAGATCATAGTCCAGATTACAGAATTAACCTACCAGCTCCCTGAGAGACTTTTCCTTGAAAGAAAGACAGTGAAAGTATGTGTTGTAACTGCTACTACCAATTGTAACAATAACATTAATTAAAAAGCTGATGCTAGGTTAAGCAAGCTTCCCAGCCAGGTTAGCCAGCAGCCAACCCCCCCCTTTTAGCATTTTAATTAACCCTTACTTCCCAGTTTATACCCTCTTTGTTTCAAACCAGGATATCTCCCCTCTCTCCCTTAGCCAGATATCCCCTTTAGGGGACTTTTTGCTGCAATAAAAATGACTGACCACTAGGTGGTGTTATAATATAAGCTTTCTCTCTTGTAATTTCTTTACCTATTCTTTACCAAATCTCCCTAACTCAGTACCCAGTCTTCTGATTACTGTTTCACTCTCTCATTATTGTCCCAGTATATCTTAACCACATACTACTCCTCTAACATCCCAAGTCTATTCTTGCTAGCCTCTTAACATTCTACATCTCTTACTTTCAAACTTACCTGCAGACTTTCATACTTCACTGATTGTCATCCTCGACAGTCTTCTCTCTAAGGTTCTTGTCTCTACCCGCTCCGTTCGCCCTGCGGGCTCACTTTGCTCCCCTACCCTGCCCCCAATCCTACACATCCCCACTGCTCCTACATTTATTCCTCTAAAACCACACCTCCATCACATCTGCTCCAATCTAGCAGATCACCTCATTAGCACTCCCAACCCTCCTTGTCACATCACACCTGTTATTACCTTACCTCCCACCCCTCCTTGTTACATCACCTCACCTGTTGATATATCTCCTTACCTGTTCACACAACCTTACCTCCCATTGTTCTCCCACTTCTCAATCCAATATAATGACTATATCAGCCATCCCACACCAAATACAACTATTACTCTTGGTCTCACTCTTTTCTCCTCTAACAACTGCCTATCTGCTAACCTCCTATGAACAACCATTATACCCCACCCTTCTCTTCCCCTCCAAACTCACTTCGACACCACCTTTAGCTATCTGTCTAAACTTCATAAACATCACATCCAAACCCAGCTACCTACTAGCCAAATATCATAGACTAGCACACATTAAGTATACCAATCTAAATATTAGAAAATTACTTGACTATTATTGTAAGCTTCACCATCCTAAAAATAGAATATACCTCCACTCCTTACTAGATAGGGACATGCATCCTAACCCTGGCCCAAACAATACCTTTGCCACTGAAAAGTGCAACCCTAACAACACTAGTACCCAAGCCCCTACCAAACCTTCTAACTCGCTCTCTATAGCACATCTCAATATACGTAGCATTAACAATAAAAATGCCCACTTACACGCCCTCCTAGATGTCCACCTATTTGACATCCTTATCTGAAACTTGGCTAAAACCTACAGTGAAAGACAATGAAGTCACCCCACCTGGTTACAATATCCTTAGACTAGATTGCACAGCCAAAAAAGGGAGGAGGGGTACCAATCCTTTATAAAGCAGAGCTACAAGTTAGCACTGTAAATCTTAGGCCACCTTCAGACAATAGTGCTGAAATACTCATCTCTAAGTTTCAGGTCAACTCATGTAAATCCATATATATTATCTGTATCTATCTTCCTCCAGGAAATAACATTAATACCCTTGAAAATATCCTTAACTGGCTTTCTATTAATCTCCCACAAGAAACTATAGTCCTAGGAGACTTTAATATCAACTGGAAGTCCTGTAGTAATACACACCCTACCACCCATATTAACCTATATGGCTTCTCACAAACTATTAACTCCCCTACCAGAACTAATAAACCCAATAACAAAGAAAGTACCTTAGACTGGATTCTTACTAATAGTCCTCATCAAACATAAAAAGTAGTAACCCTCCCAGATGACCTAAGTGACCACTCACTAACTTATATTATCAGACATAAAACCAACCTAACTTACCCAAACACTTTCAGAACAGTACGCACCAAAAAGCAATTTAACCCAGAACTTTTCCAGACAGAACTCAAGCAATGTAATTGGTCACCCCTAAAATCCCTCCCACTAAATAAAGCAGTAGAATACTTCAATTCCACATTCTTAGCCATCCTAGACCACCACGTCCCAACTCGCTCTGTTAGAAATAAAGCTAAATCGGACCCTTGGCTCTCAAACGCTACTAGACAAAAAATCCTTCTTAGAAACAAATCCTGGGCAAAATGGCACACTACTAAGAATTCTACAGATCACCAAACCTTTAGGCAACTTAGAAATAATACAAAAAAAGCCATCCTATTAGACAAAAAAAAACTTTTACCTCCAATTACAGCAAACCTACCAAAAGAAACCACAAAAGTTTTGGACTAGCATTAACAAACTACTATACCCAGGTCGATCTATCACACCTAACCTACAAGGCTCTAATCCCAAGAATCCCACACATACTGCTAATGCCTTTAATTCTTTCTTCCCAGACACCATCCAAACACTTGCTAGCCACCTGTCTCCTGATACCTCAAATATGCCTGCTTCTACTACAAGCCCACCCCATCATTTCAGTTACAACCAGTGTCTACTTCCTTTATTTGCTCCCTTCTCCAAAAATTAAAACCTACCACCCCCTCAGCTGACCAACTTCCAGCAGAATACCTGCAAAAAGGAGCTAAAGCCATAGCCTATCCCATTTCCATTCTGATTAACAGAACCATAAATAAAGGAACTATCCCATCTATCTGGAAAATTTATCATATCATCCCATTACATAAAGGTGGGAACTCCAATGACTTTTCTAACTTTTGTCCTATAGCTCTACTATCTCCTCTTGCAAAAATAATGGAGAAATGCATCCATAAGCAACTACTTAACCACCTACTCCAAAACAACTTACTTGCCAACTGTCAACATGGATTTAGACCTTTCCACAGTACCACCACTACCCTGCTATCCTTCACCGACTGCATTAACAAAAACTGTAACAAAAATATTCTTTCCTCTGCAGTCTTCATTGATTTATCTAAAGCTTTTGATATGGTTAATCACCAACTCCTTCTAAATATACTGAAATCCCTTTCACTCGAACATCTAGCCATAAATTGGTTCAAATCTTACCTAGACAATAGACAGCAGGCTGTACTCTGGCACAATAAACTATCTAATCACCTTCCCATTTCCCTTGGTGTTCCTCAGGACTCCATATTAGGCCCACTCCTATTTTCCATCTTGATTAATGACCTTCGCTCAGCAATTCCATATGCCACCTGTATTCAATATGCAGATGACTCTACTATAATTTGTTCAGCCACTTCTCCAACTGAACTACAGTCCCTTACCCAAAAAGCATTCAGTATAGTAGAACAATGGTTCTCAAACTGCTGCATCCTCCTAAACCCCAAAAAACTAAACTTTTACTTTTCATGCCAACCCGAAGGTCTACTCCTATAAATTTCACACTCATATCTAATAATGGTACTTTCATATCTCCCGACCCAACCACTAAACTCTTAGGAATAACAATAGATAGCAACCTCAACTTTGATACTCATATAAACAGCACAATAAAATCATTCAACAAAAAATTGGAGTCCCTCTATAGACTCAAACCCTTTCTTACACTAGTAGCTAGGACCGCTATAGCCAGAACTCACTTAATCTCCACTCTACTCTATGTCTCACCTACATAATCTAATCTTTCTAAAAACAACCTTAACAAACTGGCAATCTCCTATAATAATATTGCTAGATTTGCCACTGGATCTCCTTTTAGAACTCATCACTGTCTTAATCTAAAGTAACTAGGATGGCTAGAGTTTCTAAACTGGCTTCAATTTCACCAGCTTGCTATAGCCCATAAGACCCTGTATCAACCCACCAACTCTCCAATACTCACTAGCCTCATTACCCCTTACAACAATCTTAAGAATTTATGCTCCTCAAACAAACTGCTGATTAATACTTGCAGATCCAACAACTCGGCAGGAGACTCTCTGTTCTCTAATACTGTTGGAAAGCAATGGAATCTCTACTACCCACTGAACTCGTAACTCTGTCTTCACTTACACTTTTTAAACAGAATCTAAAACTATTTCTCAGTACACATTGGCTATGCTCCTGTACTAACCCTGACTAACTTTCTTTCTATACACTAATGAATACTCTTCACCTTTATAGACTTATCCTTAAAGAACCAATAGACCATGTTATTGCAATTTAAATATATGTATATATGTATATAGTAACATCTCTTGTACATTACCTTTTACTGTTTGTTTTATGCTCATGATGAGTATTGTATTTTTATTAACAATTTTTTATTAACAATAGCTGTTTTTTAAGCTTGGACTATTGCAACTTTCTGTATTGTATTTTGTATGTGTCATGAAGCTTTTCTCCCCGGGCCTCTACTGAAAATGGACATGTATCCAGTTAGACTAGCCCGGTCAACAAATGTAAATAATAAAAATAATAATAAAATTAGTATAAGCCTGTACTATCTTTCTGACCATATCGTCTCTGAAGATGTTGGATTAAATGTACGTACAAAAGTAGTTTTTTATATTATTCCATGAACAATGTGACCTTACAAGGTAGAGTTTTGAGACTATGAGAAATTGTTTAATTTACTTCTCTGATGCAGGTACAGTCATTGTTTAACTTTCAAATATTTTATTAACTTTGTTGCCCAACTGGATTGAGGTCCATTTTCAGTGGAGGTGCATGAATCATGTCTGATTTAGGGTCTTACTCATAATCACACTGTAGTTAAATGGAAACTGACAGACACAAACGTGGACTACAGGATAAAGCTTATTAGCATCTCATCCCAGATGACCTGCACATGATTAGCGGCATGGACTCTGGAGAGGATGGGAGTAAGTAGCCAATGTTGGATTGTCCATCCTGGGGAAATGATGCAGCATAAGTGCTTAAGGGTTTTAAATCATCAGGCAATGACAGCAGGTTTTGTTCTTCTCGTATATCGAGAGTTTCCACTATTTTAGAGAACTTACATGTGTTGATTCTCTTATGTAAGTTGGCCTTGATAAGAGGATGTCATTCAGGGTGGACAGTATGATCTGATTCTTGACTCTTGTGGGCAAATCTATAAACATGTTTAGAAAGATGGTGTTGAAATAGTTAAACAGGGTGCCATTTATGGTGGAAAGTTAGATTTGATACACGTTTTGTGATTACAATTGTCAAGCAAGGGAGACAGTTGGAGGAGAGAAATTAAGTTTCATCATTGCTGGATAATGTCCTAAGAAACGTGCACTCAACACTGTCTATTAATGCTCGTTATTTCTAAAAATGCATTACATGTTTTGAGTATTTAATTTAAACAACACTGGCTTAAACCTCAGTACATCTATGATATAGGTGAATACCTTTGAATTTATTGCCATAATGCGGCTCACACTGTCTGATATATTAATAGCATAGACGCATTATTCAAAAATCTTTGAAATAATTTAAGGCTACATATTTCATTTCTATTGTTATGAATCTCATGAAAATATATCAGGTCAATAAGGTCTAACTGGTCTGCAGCAAAATTACTGAAGATATAAAATATTGTACATAGAAAACAAATACCATATATTTTACTTCAATGAATATGCAAAAGGTGAGCATGAATATTTAATTCAGAAACATTATTTTAAAACATTGTAGGATGAGGTTTGTTTAAAATGGTCCTTTTTTCACAAATAGCTTTAATGTTAGATGTGAGACAAAGGAACATTATGATCTCAAATATGTTTCTATGCTATTTTATCAAAATGCACACTTGGAAGATTACAGTGCTACTAATTATCATTGACGAGACACAATGAAAATTAAATCGCTGAGGATTTCATTAGGGAGGCCAGTATAAGGCATAGACATGTTACTATAATAGTTTGACTCACATAACAAATTGACATTTATGCATCAGATCAGGCATCTAGTCAAGTCCTTGAACAACAAGGACCAGTATGACTCTGTCATAGTTCATGTGGTTGTCACTGACTTGAGATGTACCTCCCTGGACTAAATGAAGACAGACATGATGGAGCTCTCAGACTATGTGTCCAAGGCAGGTATGAGCCTAACATTGAGCAGCATTCTACCTTCTCTAAGGATGATGCCACAATATGAGCAAAAAGTAAGTGACTTAAATAATTGGCTTAATTTTTGGTGTCATTCAGAGGGGGTCCAATATTTGTCAGCCTTGGAGGATATGATTGATAGACCATGCTGCTTTGCCAGGGATGGTCTGTTTCTGTCCCATCTAGGGTTTTGATTATTGGCAAAGGCATTATCCACCACCGTAGTGCTTTTTCTAGGCACTGCCAACCTGATAAACCTACCAATGTAACAAAACAAATAAAGGAAAACATGAAGGTGTTACTGATCAATGTTAGGAGACAAAATGAGAACCCCCACTCCCTACAAGTCCTTGTCATCCTGGAGAACATTGATGCCTGTGTAGTGACTGAGACAGGGTTTAAAATTGAGGAGCACACTCCGGCTGTGCAGGGCTAAAATGCCTCTTGCACATTTAGCTAGCCATATAACTCCGTCTATGACAGAAAAAGTCCACCAGGTTGAGTAGGCATGACCTGCTCTTGATGAACCCAAATTTGGTAGGTCCAGTACTTGGATGTTTCCAATGTCATTATTGATCATTTCCTTGATAATTCTTTCCATATGAGACAAGTGAGACTTATGGGTTTGTAGTTTCCAGGGTCTGTAGATGGCCCAACTTTGTGCAGTGTGATGACTGTGGCTGTTTTCTATTTGTGAGGCATGAAGGCCTGTTTGGAGGCTATGGTTAAACAACAATTTCTAAGGGCCTGATAGGGCATGCTTCATGCTATTTAGAAGGCATTCTGGGATATTGTCTTGGCCCATTGATGCATTGCTCTTGGCCTTAGAGAAAAAAGGAATCTGACATTCTTTATCATGCATACCAACTACGAATGCCACAGAAGAACTGGCAAACCTCCAAACACTGGACCTGTCTCAGTCTGGATTCATTAAGGGCAAGTCATGCTTACTCATCCTCATAGAGTTTTCTAGAAAAGGTCACCAAAGCAATAGATGAAGACAAAATGCTACTCACTACACACCTCAATGGAGCTAATGCATTTGACACAATTCATCACTCAGGCATAGCAGAAAAACTAAAACTGGAAGTAAACCCCTATGTTACCCACTGGATTGTCAACTGGCTCACAGATAGGATACAGGAAATCAAAATTGGGGCAGTAACCTCCACAAGGAGACCAGTCACCAGTGGAGTCCCCCAGGGTTCTGTGCTGGATATCTCCTGTTTGGCATCTACTTTTCTGAAGTAAAAGCCAGTATCAAGGGATTTTGACTGACTAAGTTGGCAAATGACTGCAAGCTAGGAGAAGTTATTGAATCCCCAAATGATGTAGCCATCCTGCAGGAAGGTTTGCTCCACATGATTAACTGGTACAAAATCAATGAAATGCCAAAAAAATGCATAATTGTATCTCTTCGGAAGTCATCTACCCCAGAGAACTACCTCATTGACAATACATCCTTAAGAGTTGACCCTATTGTTCAGAATTTGGGAACCTATGTGTACAGTCCTAACTTTTGACCAACATGTGTCCATTGTCATAAGAAAGTCTTATATTACACAGTTTATAAATAAAGGGATTGTGTTTAGATCTAAGGATGTCATACTCCCCCTTTACACAGCTGTCATTAATCAGGCCAGTCACTGAGTATAATGCCCCCTTTGGCATGTATCTGTCCAGATACATGCAGCAACTGAAACTCCCACAGACATAGCTTACTAAAAGGATACAAGGTCAAAGCAACATGTCCTACATGGACTGACTCAAATCTTTGTCACTATACTCTGCATACTACAGACTCCTAAGATGTGACCCATGTCTGGCTTACAAGGCATCCTTTGACCCACTACTGATGGATTTATTCCACATCAGCAAGTCAAATGACATCAGAAATACTTGGTCTAGGGATATAAACCTCTTCTGCAACATCAACAGAATGGTTTGGAGGGACAGGTATATTTCATAGAGGATATCACTGCTCTGGAAAAGACTCCCCATCCACATAAAGCAAAGTTCATCCCTGTCCATATTCAAGTACAACTTGGATCTAAATGTGGGAAACAGACAATTTACCCCAACACTACTAATGGATAGAAGCAACTTCTAAATGTGTTATCCTATGCCTGGGTCTCTCAAAGTGTCTATGGTATGATTTCAGTTATTGTGTTTCTGAATGGTAGCTTGTAAGCGTACTTACATACGAATCCAGGAATCAAACAAAGCTAGCACCAGACCAGATACATTCACTAAATCTTTATTATAGAACAAAGAGATCAAACCGGTTTTGGCACAGAGCCTTCATCAGTGATCACTGATGAAGGCTCTGTGCCGAAACGGGTTTGATCTCTCTGTTTTATAATAAAGATTTAGTGAATGTGTCTAGTCTGCTGCTGGCTTTGTTTGATTCCATGATTCCAGTTATTCCCATAAGCAGTAATATTAATTATCAATCATAGAATGGGTAAGGTCAGTTTATAACCAAATGGGATAAGTTAATTCGAGCATAAAAAGGGAAATTGGATAAGATTAAAAAGGCCTGCAAGGGCAGCTAGCCTAGTACTTACCTCTGAACCTAAGTAAGTTTTGTATCTCTCAAAAGATGATAAAATTCACAAGTCATTGTAGTGCTGAATTACTTAAACAAAACTTAATTTATAACATTTGTAGACTTACTGTACATGTTCATAGTAAACCTATCTAACTGAGAGAAATAGCACTGGGTTAAGTATAGATCAAAAGATAGTTACCAAATATATGTCTCAGATGTGAAATGTATTAGGATACCATAATCAAAACATACTTAAACACACACACACACACACGCACGTACATGCACACACATGCACGCATGCACACACACGCACACACACACACACACACACACACACACACACACACACACACACACACACACACACACACACACACACACACACACACACACACATTATAAATACATGTTCTTCATATCTATCATTGCTGCAAAAGCCGCAGCTATATAATATGGGTTATATCCTGCATATCTCCAGGGCATCTTCCACGTGACAAAACCATTAGTCAGCTTGAGCTTAACTGACTAAAAAGACAGGGGTTTGGGCGCTGATCCCTTCAGAGCTTTCCTGCCATCGAAGAGTATGCTCCTCGAGGATCAACAGCTGGCTTGTGCTGTTCTTTTGCTGGGCATATAATTTCCCTTCATTATAAAACCTTCCATTATTTTGTGCTGTAAAATAAAAACAGAAAACTAAACATGTATCTACTCCTCCTCAAATTCCCTTGAACAGGAGTAGTTTACTGTGTCTGACTTAGGGTTTTATTCAGGCTACTGATCCTGCTGATTTCTTGTAAAAGAAACAAGGGCACCTCTTTTCCTGAAGAGATTGAAGATTCGGAATCTGGACAGGAAGATGATGGGACAGATACAGGATTTTTTCCAAAGTTTTTTGATTCAGTCTCAGAGGAGAGCTCAGTTTCTGATTCTCCCTTTGGGGGTTCCTCTCTCTTTGAGACTACTTCCAGAATGTGCCAGTGTTTTCAGTGAGGATTCTCAGTCCCTCAGAAAAGTTAATGAGCTGTTACAGATGGAATTTTCTGAACATTCACCAATTCCTCCAGTTCTGTCCACTTTGGAGGATCTGTATGTTTGTGCCTGTAATCTTCCTGAAAGCCAGCCCACTGCCACTAAAAAGGCAGATAGAATGTGTAAAGTTCCTCAGTATTTAGTTTTTATACACTTTTCCCAAACCTGACCCAGCAGCAATAACTTTAATTAATCCTACTGCTGCTAAACAGTTAGTTAATTCCTATCATACTCTTTCAGATAAGGATGGAAACAATTATCGATGGGTACAGGAAATTTGTGTATGCTTCTGCAAGTTTGATTTTTAGAATTTTAAATTATTAGGCTCACATGTTAATGTTTATTCTGACTAATTATGAAAGTATGAAGAGTGAGGAAACTCTGCTTTAAATTATTTAGTTTCTTCTTTTGTACTAATCAATGCTCTCTGTTTGCAGTGTGCTTTACAGTATGTGTATGACTCAGTTGATACATCTTCCAGGGATATGGCCTCTGGTACTGTTGTGAGGAGGTTTGCCTGCCTGTATTCCCAGAACCTCCAAAGAGGATCTGAAAAATGAGATTTAATTGTATAGAGATTCAGTTTTGGTTCCTTTGCTGCAGAAGAGAGAAAAATGTGTAATGAAAGGGGTACATTAATTCAGGGAATGTGTAACATTTTTCTGCCTACCTTTTTAAATTTTCTAAGGGATTCTCTATCCCCTCATCCAGTTTTGGCAAAATGGCAAGGCTGTTCCAAAACAAACTCAGGAATTCAAGAATCCCCCCTCCCAAAACCAAGGACAATCCGTCAAGTCAGTCTGACTATTTAAGGGACATTGCTCCCACAATGATAGTCCCTTTTCCTTCCGGAAAGTAAAAATGTCCACTTTTCTCTTTGACAAAAGATAGCTTCAGACAAGTGAGTTCTGAAGATCATTCATCAGGGTTACAGATGACAGTGAAAGGACATTCCTTCTCACTAAGGAGTTATTCCTGATCCACCAGACCAGACCAGACTCTTATTTTCACATGTCTTTCCTCACATGCTGTTCCAGGGAGTGAAAAAAACTGTTTCCCCTTTCCAAGTTGGAAAAGGTTATATTCAAGATTGTTTTTAGTGCCAAAAAATGAAGATGCTTGGAAACCAGTTTTGTATGTTTCTTTTTTAGATCTGTTTATGATAGTTCCTTAGTTCAAAATAGTGTCCCCTCACAATTTGTTTCCTCTTCTTCCTCATTTAAGTTTCCTGGTAGCACTAAATTTAAAGGTTCTTAACATCACATTCCTTTTCAGCATTTTTTATGGTTTGGGGTATCTGGATCTCATTGTCAGTTCTCTGCCTTACCCTTTGTACTATCGAATGCACCAAGAGTTTTCACAAAGTGTCTAGTTCCAGTTATAACTCATTACAGGGTACAGTATATCTATATTTTTCCATATTTAGACAACTTGCTTATCTTTGTAGAGTCTTTTTCATAGTGTCAGGGATCTCTCACTTTGGTGAAAGATCTCTAATACAAGCTGGGATTCCAAGAGAAAATTCAAAAGTCCTTTTTGACTCCTTCACACAGGATTGTGTTACTGGGGTATCATCTAGACACTTCAGTTCAAAGAGCTTTCCTTCCATATGAAAAAAAGGGCCTGCACTTAGCTCTATTTCTAAAATTTTCCACTCTGACTTCAGTCACTGTGATGGAATACACCAGGATTTTGAGTTTCACAGTGTCTATGATTCTCATGATAACCCTGGCAAGACTCCACATGAGAAAGATATAATGGTAACTGAAATCTCTTTGGTCCAGCATCAACATCCTTTATCTTTTTTAAATCCCAGTGCTGGGGTTTGTCATAAGAGAAATTAGATGGTGGAGAAAGCAAATATCCCAAAGTTTGGATCTGCTATTCTCCCTCTTTGTTCCAAAGCAGTCAGTCATCACAGACAGCTCATAATCTGCTTGGAGAACAGTTTCCGGAGGGATAATAGTACAAAGTATGTGGAGAACCTGGGACAGATGTAAGCACATCAATATAAAAGAGATGCTTTCCCTGATCAAGACAGTCAACTCTCAGAATCATCTTTCATCCCCAGGACCTCTTCAAGTTGTTTCAGACGATACCACAGTCATGCAGTATATCAACAAGTAGGGGGAATTAGTTTATTCCACATTTGCAGACTAGCCATGCTAGCTTGGGATATAGCTTCACAGCACATTCTTAATCTACAGCCCCCCCCATTCATTCCATCACAGCAATATTGTATGCCTGACAAGTTAAGGAGGACAGGGCAGACCTTCAAATATGCAAACTAGATCAGGGGTTCTTCCAAGATTTGATCCATCTGTGGGGAGTTCCTCTAGTAGACTCATATGCCTTCATTGTGAATAATAAGCTTCTGCTCTAGGACTCCATGCAAGAAGGCCTGGAAACAGGTGCCTCTTCCTTTCCTTGGGCATGGATGTTTCTGTATGCTTTTCTACCATTGACACTGATATCCGGTGTACTTCTGCAGATTCAGATGGAATCCCCAGAGCTCATTGTAGTGACTGTTTCTGACCGAGGCAACACTGATTCTTCCTTCTTTTAGAAATGGCCAGGGGCACCTGCCACAAGCTTCATCACAGAATGAAACTACTCACACAAATTCAGGGGTGTTTGATACACTCCAACCCCACTCAACTTCAAAAGACTACCTGGATGACAGTTTCTTGATTCCCTTTGGGCACCTATTTACTGAAGATGTGCAGCAGGTACTAATGGAGGCAAGAAAGCCTGCTACTATAAAATCATACATCAGTAAATAGAAAAGATGTTCCTGTTGGTGCCAAAAACATAACCAGCACCAATTCAGAGCTAATTCTTCTTTTTTTTATAATATTTGTGTTATGTAAATTTCCTATGGCCTTTCTTATTCTGCCATCAAGATTAATTGATCTGTCATTTTAACATGTCTGTCCATGGATCCTCTCTGTCAAGGCATTCCCATGTTTAAATGTTTTTGAAAGGAGGGTTAGAGGGTCCTTCTAGGGATCTTAATTTTGTGTTACAGAAACTAATACCTGCTCCATTTGAATCAGCTAATCTGGCTGATTTGAGGTACTTTACATGGAAAACAGTTTTACCAATTACTCTGATCTCTGCAAGAAGAGAATCTGAGCTCAAGCTCTTATTGTGATTCAATCCTATCTCATTTTCCAGAGAGAAAGGGTTTCTTTGAGAAACTAATCTTTTCGAGAACCAATCTTTCTTTTATGCCTAAAGTGGTATCCAAGTTTACTTGTACTCTAAGCCAAACTAGCCATTCCCCCACTTTCCTTACTGACCTAAAAATGAATGAGAAAAGATATTCTATATCTTTAATGGGCACTGACAACTCAGATCTGTTGGCCATTTCTTGTGAAGGGACAACCTGTATCAATACAGACCATTTCCAAATGGTTGTCTATGGCTATTACCTTTTCCAATATTCAAAGCAACAAAACTATTCCAGGCAGGGTCAAGGACCTCTGAACTAGGGCATTGACTTCATTTATGGCTTTATGGAAAGTGTTGGATTCTAGAAATATTCTAGTAGCAGCAACTTGGTTGTCTATACATCATTTTACAAGGCATTATAAGCTTGATTCCTTCTTTAGGTCTAGATCAGGCTTTGCTTGGAATAATCTCCAGAGGCTGCTAGACCCTTCAACTTCCACCTCCCAATATTTGTAAACTATGGTAATCTACTCATACAGCTTAGGTTACTGCTGCAGTGACTGATGTGAGGAACAAAATATAGCTGTGTAAGTAAACTTACCGTAACAGTAGATGTTAGAATGAGCATTGCTGCAGTAGCCACTCCCTCCCTCTATCCCCTTTGTTTTTTGGTGTGTTATTTATGCTAGGGTGTGGACTTTTAGGGGGTTTTTTTGTTGTTGTTCCTAAAATTGTCATTTCAGGACTTAACCTCCTCCTATCTGTTGGCATGAAAGCTCTGAAGGGCTTGGCTCCTAAACTGTCACCAATAAAAATGCTGACCAAAAAAATTTGAAACAAAAACTTCAACAGCATAAGTATACTCTGAGACATAATCTTGGATCATACGAATGAAAAGCAATATTTTTACATGGGGCAAGCCTCCCTGTGACCTCCATGTGCCCTGCAGACCCCCTGTTAATTATGTATACCAACTCTGAGATCACAGAATACTCAGGAAAGGGCAAATTCCCCAGACTGGAATTATAACAATCTCACACCAGTCTATATATGCAGGTAGTCCCCTACACATATGTTACCATGGTGGCTAGCTAGGCCCACTGCAAGTGACAGTAAAGTTTGATGTAGCTTTTTTTCATATGCTTAAGCTTCAGTTGAGAAGAATAACTGTAGTTTAGTTTCTACATACAGTAACATACTGACAGACTAAAGTATGTAGTGGTATTTAGCTTTTCTGTTCTACCCAGAGAATGAAGGAAAGAGATAACATGGATTTGCAAGAAAATTAACCAATAGCAGAATACCTACTTATGTTGTAGATGCATCGTCACCTGAATAACTACAGTCAAGTCAAATGTATAATCTTCTTTTATATTCATGTTGCTTTAAGTGCATATCCTTTCAGCTAATGAGCTTATTATTCTATTTTTGTTGGTCTGTTATTCCTTTTGAAAATATTTCTGCACAAAGTACTGTTTTCCATCACCCTGAACTATTCTGAAACTGATAACTTGACATTTTATTGTAGTATGCTGACATTCTTTCAGGACCAATTGAGACTGTAGAAATAAACTTTCTAGCAAATTGCAGCTTGGAGATCTAGGGATCAAAACAGTCTTACCAACCACAATGCAATTTCCTTGCAGGCACATTTACCTTGATATAGTGTATATTCAGCCCTCTGAGCACTGTGAATATGCACATGAGATGTATACTCGTTAGCATTCATGAATTCCAAAATCTGCACTAAGTGCAGGGAATGTAAACATGGCATAAGAATCTACACAACTGCATGCACATGCCCTACCTCTGCAAAGACAAGAACTGAGAAATGTTACTTTCTAACGGCTTGCAAGTGTGAATGATTATTCTGATTGCAGGAACAAACAAAGTTTCACAGTGTCTCCACTTTGATGAACACTTTTAAAGGGAGAATAGACTTAAAACTAAATTCTGGGATTACATTGACTGAGTTAGGAGAACAATATTCCTAACATTTTTATGAATTGCTTATGACCAAACCTTGTGTCTCTGAATAACAATTCTTCTACAATTCCAAGGATGTACTTTACTCATTGAAACATATCAATAGCAATGCAAGGGAGGTAGCATTGCTGTTAGAAATTCATAGATAAGGGAATGCTGCTCACAAAATAAAGAGAGAAAAACAGCTGCATAGTTGCAAATATTTGTTTTATAGTCTGCAAGGAAATATTAGCTTAGCTGTTGCACAAATCTACTTGCAAATTACAAAGGACATCATTCACACTTTGCAGTTTTAATATGAAGTGAAACAATCTCATATCTTCCTTACATGTAATCTCTTCTTTCTTCTTCCTATCATTTGTCTGTATTTGTGGGAAATACTGATAGCAAACTTAATTGTATGCTGTTAATTCACTATTTTGGAGTTCAGATCTAAAGAGGGTACTGTGTGTGTGAAATTGCTGATGTTTAAGTAACATATTCATACTGAAAGGTGGCAAAGTAGAGATAATATCAGAAATATACATTTTAAATAAATGTTTCATAATGTTTCCTTTACATTACATACTTTTGTGTTTTTGTTTCTTCCTGTATACTTTGCGAGTTATTTGACCTTGTACACACTTGAGTGGCAGGATTCCCTACCAGCGAGCAACAGTTCACTTCCTAAGGTAAACAAATGAAAAAATTAATTTGAAAAGCCATCAGTAGTGCAATTGAGACTGGCACTGGTGTGCTTTCATTAGCAGTTGAGACTGTTTTGAGTGAAGAAATTCCACCTTTTAACTATGCCTCAGGCGCAAGGTATAAGTGAAGGGATCTTAGAAAAAGAGGCCACATAATGTAGGGTTCAAATCCAGTTGGCAGATATTTTTATGACTAGATTTAAAATGTATATGAAATGAAGGTCTGTGGTAAATGATAAAAATCTTACTTGTAGTCCATGTGAATTGATGTTACAAATGTGCTGTTGTAAACTCATCTCCTCTCATTATTACTAGCAATATGTCCTACGGAAGTTGTGACATATGAGATTTTGAAGAGTTTGCAAACACAAAAGCAGTGACATGAGTTATATAGACATATCTGCCATATTTGCTGGAGAACTTATTCACATCTTACAAGTATTCATTATGACAGTTATGTAATATATTGCAAACTTTGATGTCATGAGCATTTGTATGTACTGTGGCAAGAATGACCTTGTGTCATTTTCTGTTTGCCCTTTTCAAAACAATTGCCATTACATGAAATCCTGATTCCATATAACCTAAATGCTACTTGTGCTGATGCAAGCAGGTATGTAAAGGATGACTGTGTCATGCTAATGCTATAACAGGTTTGTCCCTTGTTACATATATCAATTACATGTGTGACTTTGTAATACAAGGTGTTTACTTATTTATTTTTTATTTTTAATGCCTTTTGCCTTTGCACTCCACTTAGCTGTCCAACCACATGGTTCACTGACTAACGAAAAAAAGTGAAAAATTTAATTGGGCCTGCCTTTTGTAGAGTACTCAGTGAAGAAAATGCACCTGTTTGGTAACTTTCCATGTAGCATATTGTTTAAATGCAGTGAGCTTAGAGAAGGAGCACAGATGATATTGAGTTCAAATCCAGTTTACAAATACTTTTACACAGGGGGTGAGAATGCCTTTTGTCATATATCATTTATGTCAAATCAAATTATGCCCCATGGTTAACAAAAGAATCACATTCACTACTTAAATCCAGAGACAAGGCATGGTTAGTGGAAAAAACAAATTCCTAACCTGCTCTACAAACCTACCAGGAACTTAGAAACAAAGCAAAGCAGCAAATTAAACAAGACAAAATAAATTTATACTCACAAATACAATCTAAGCACTGTAATAATCCACAAAAATTCTGGCCAGCTATAAACAATATACTTCTACCAGGCAAAGTCAGGACACCCCTCCTACCACTACTAATAATTCAATATAGCTACTTAATTCAATAAATACTTTACTGAAACTATATTAGCTCTGTCCAATGATCAAAGCCCCTTGCCTACCAGTACTATTTCTGTCTCTCCCAATATTAAATCCACCTTTTCCCTGTAACCTGTACCTACAGGGACTATCAAAAGACTGTTCACAAAGCTAAGACCCACCACATTAGCTGTAGACAACTTACCTATTGATTTCCTAAAGCAAACAGCAGATGGTATAGCCAATCCTGCATCAATTCTTATCAATAGATCCATAGCAGAACAAGTCCCTCCCATTTTGAAAACCTCTCACATTATACCCCTGCATAAGGGTGCCTGTTCAACAGAACTCACTAACTACCAACCAATTGCAATTTTATCACCACTGTCCAAAATACTAGAGAGGGTCATTCACATGCAGTTTCTGATTACCTGCATACCAACAACCTTTTAACCAACACTCAGCATGGCTTCTGAGCATTTCATAGTGCATCAGCTACTCTAATGGCATTCACCAATACTGCCAGCTATCACAGAAACAACAATAATAAGTATTCTCTACTTTCTTTGATCTAGAAAAAGCCTTCAATATGGTTTCCTATAGCAAGCTTCTAAATGTTCTCTCCGAATTAAACTTTTGCCAAGCTATTAATGCCTGGTTCCAAGATTATGTTACTGGATGCCAACATGCAGTCTCTTGGTAACATACTTTATCACCCCTTCTACCATTGACTCTAGGTGTTCCCCAAGCCTCAATTTTAGGCCCACTACTATTCTCAATATTTACAAATAACCTACACACTTCAACTCTACAAGCCTCTCTCATCCAATATGCAGACAATTCAACAGTGATATGTGCATCTCCCTCAATCCAAGAGCTGCATAATTTAACACAACAATCATTCCTAGCAGTTGCGACCTGGCTTACAAATGCTCAACTAATTTTAAATCCCCAAAAAACAAACTTATGATTTTTTTCAACCCTCTAAATCAGCCTCACCAACTAACACTTTCAACATTGAATCACTAAATAACACCATCAACTCTCCATCTCCACACACCAAACTCTTATGTGTCGAAATTGATTGCAACTTAAAATTTGACATTCACATTTCTCAAACAGTAAAAAGTACACAAAAAACTAGGAACATTGTATAAGAACAAGCACTATACTGAAAGTACTAAAGCTACTTGAATCCTGTTATACCAAAATTGCCAGATTTGCTACAAACTCACTAGCTAGAGCCCATCATTGTATAGCACTCAAGCAACCCAACTGGCTAGAGCTCCCAGACCTGCTGCATTACAACCAGTTAACCATGGCCCATAAAATATTTTATAAACCTGAGAAAATACCTGCCTTACAAATTTCACTACAACCTTATGCCCCTAACAGAACCCTATGCTCCACTAACAAACACCACATAAAAATCAATCTAACCAAACACCAAGCAGGAGATTCCCTATTCTCAAATTATATTGGAAAAATCTGGAATGCACTAACTGGCAACATTACAACTATTATATCACTATCCCAGTTTAAAACAACCCTAATAAAACACTTATTAAACAAATAGCTGTGTCCTTGCTCTGCTCCTGACTAATCTTTCTTTTTTACAATGTTATTACCTTTGCTTCATATACTGACTAAACCAATTCCTTGTGCCCATTCTGTTACCTATGCCTCATTGCGCACTAACATTACACAAGACTGCATCATTGTAGAGCTAAGGAAATACTGACTTGACATTTCTATTGGTCTCTATTTATTTCAACATAAATGTATAATGATGTAATGCTTCTCTACTTATGTTTAATCTTTTGTTTCTTATTGACTTATAAAACCTGATCATGTATTATATGTACTCAGTTATCCAGTAATTAGCTTTTGTGTATAGTTGATTGTACAAACTGTTCTTAATCAGTTTGCCTAAAGTCTTTGTTCTATGTATACTACAGATATATTGTATTTCTGTATGTTGTTTCAATATGGAGCTTTTCTCCCCGAGCCTCTGCTGAAAAAGGACATTTGTCCAGTCACACTTTCCTGGTAAACAAATGTAAAATAAATAATAAAATAAATTTATGCTTGTTATAGAATCCCAATATAATGTGTGTAAATTATATTAAACATGACAATGATGACAGTTAATGTAGGAAGCACATGCATAGGTATGATATGCACAATATTTTTTATATATTATTATGAGTTATCACCTATAACTGTGTTGATGACAAGTATGCCTTTTCAAATGTGTATGTAATCAAAACCACCATGTGTTATTCATGTTATGCAACCTTAGGCATCTGAAATAAATTTGCAAAGACAAATACTGCCTTTTACATAGAAATGCAGTTCCATGACTAAGTAAAGTCACAGACATGCAGGCAGCTCTGAAGTATATTGCCAGTCCTTGCTGCATTACTATACCTCTAATTACCATGTTAAAAAAGTATGTTTTCCTCTGGCATTGACAGTTAACAAGCACGTCTGAGCATTTCATGCTTTTTTTCTTATGGATTGAATTCCAAGGTGGTATTACTCAATCTTACCAGGGTGAACTTCCCAACAGGACAATATGTCAGAAATCGTACCATTTTTCCTCCAATCAACCAAGATTATAACAGACATCATAAAGTGTAACATTGCTTAACATCAGAACACATGTCAATAGTTTGAGCACCACACATGGACAAGTCTTACTGCCATATTTCACATCTTCTGTGCTTTTTTGATGTAATCAGTGCCAATGTGTTTGTCGAGACATTGCTGTGATTTCAATTGCGCAAATGCAGCTGGCAAGGCTCTGTGTCTTTGAGCACAAGCAGTTACTTGTGAGATCTAAATTGGGCACCAGTTCAGTTACATATTTATAGCCTGACTGCTGCAGACATGACTGTTGATGGTAGAGATGGTGTTCCATTTGGATAACAAAGGTGGGGTATTGAGGAGTCCAAGATTTTTGTGGCAATCTTTGTGAAGTGCAACAGCTGGAGGCTATTGCAGGGGGATCATACCAAGTCTCAGTATAAGACTGAGGCTTGGAATAGCTTGGCCAATGCTGTTTGCACTGCAGCTGCCATCCTATGCAGTGGGGAGCAATGTTGTCACTATAATAACATGAAGAAGCAGAAGTGAGACCTCCTGAGTGAATAGGAGAATGAATTTAGGACTGCAAACACCCATTAGTTGTGCAAGTATACTGACCCAACACTTGTCTATGAGTCTATGATATGGCATTAATTAGCCACTAAGCACAGTTATTCATTATGCTTATATATATATATATATATATATATATATATATATATATATATAGAGAGAGAGAGAGAGAGAGATATAGATAAATATATTCTTTTTTTTCTCTACTGTGTAGAGCAGAGACAGTAGAAAACTGTGAGGTGCACCAGGAGAGACTGACCCACCTCAGAGAGGTACAGGGTAAGGAAACATCAGGTCTGAATGCAAAGCAGGGAAATATTTTCAGTCCATCTCTCTATATTCTCTTGAGAGGGCATACCTTAACTTTTATATCAAACATACGTGGCTGCTCCAATAGAGCTTGGTGATTATATTAGGCAATTAGCACATCAGCTAAATTATATGTGGATTCAATACTGAGACACAGACACTATTCTTTTTGTACAAGATAATATTTATAAGATATTACCGGCCTGAAATTTACAATTCAGTTCTTGCAAATGCAGTTATTAACCTTGAAAGCATATACCTGAGATGGCATTGTCAAATATGATTCTGTTTGTCACATCATACCATTTTGCATGACTGACTGAATGACATATTAATGCCTTACTATCATTTCTAGATGTGACCAAGGTGTACTTATTTTTTCCTCATATTAGTTTATGTACTGAAATAATAAAATAATAAAATAAAATAATGTGAATTACCATTGATTTAATTCTCTCTCTCTTTTGTTTCTCCCACCCTCTCTCTCTCTCTTTTCATATATATATATATATATATATATATATATATATATATATATATATATATAACTATCTGTCTATCTATCTGTCTATCTATTTTAATACATTGCTGTGAAAACAAAATGATGGTATGCACAAGGAGGTAGATGAACCACTGTGATTTTGCCCACAATACCTCCACAGGTGGCTATGACAGTACCACTACAGGCAACACAAACACCCAGCACATCTGGGTCACAACCTCTCAGTGTTGCCTTGACATCTGCCCTACTTGCTCCACCTGCATCAGATAGTTCTGTCCTGGCTTCTGGTGCAGGGGTACCCTCAGAGGACAGTAGTAGTGGAGATGGCAATGTTGTCATCCGTTAGGAGCTGACAGGGCTGCTGGAGATCATTATGGAGAGTGGTCTCAGTGCCTGAATCGGCAGGGTGAAAAGGTCCTGTGTCGTATTGCCAAAACAATGCCATATATGGGACTGGCCCAGGCAGCTGACATAGGCGACAGTGATGACAGTTCTGAGGGTGACGACTAGATTCTCACTGATGTCAAGATGGACTTGGATGTGCTTCTGAGGTCCCCTACCTATCCTCAGTCATGGTGTCACCCAAACCTTTTTATCCATATCCTTCCCTGTCTGTCTATTATGTCCTGTATGTCTGCACCTGTTACCTAAACTAACTTACTTGCCTGACTCTCTCATTCTTAATCACCTTCCCCACCATTCCTCTCTGTCCAAAAAAAAAAAAAAAACACAAACCAATGAACACCTGTCCCAAAAACAAAATTATGCCCCATACATAGCTTTCCACTTCTCCTATGTGTCATCTTGACACATCTGAGTTGGTCCAATTGACTATACAGCATTATTCTGTTGTCACCCATCCCTGGTGTGGTGATTCTCCAAAGTTATGAAATTGTGTGTACAACACTACATTTATATTCTGAAAAAGTGTATAGCTATGGTGCTCTCCTTTCACCTTCCTACAAATTATTGTATTTCCCTGTGTGTCCTATCCTCTTCTTGCCACCCCCCTTTTCACCACTGTCCCGTCAACCTCTTTTTCACATGTTTAATCTGGTCATAAAACAGAATCACACACAACACACATAGCCAGAAAAGGCAGATGGAAACTCCTTCACTTTTCTTCTCAGCATTTGCATGGCAGTTGGCATTGTGATGGTGAATTTGGTTTACCTTCCTATGGCAAATGCTGAAGATTTTAATTTCAGCTTCATTAGTCTGGTTACTTTCCATGCAAATCTACTTAAATCTGCTGTACTATGGAAGTACAGAGTACAGGCAGAGTAAAAGTTGTATTTTGAAACAGTTATCCTAACAGTTGTAAGGCTGCTGGATGTAATGAACTAGAAGTTCCTTTGTGGAATGTTGAGATAATTATCTTGTCTGTAAACTGATGTTTTTGCATAGTGTCATGGGTTCAGTTACAGCTGTAAGTCAAATTATTATTTATAACATTTTAGATTCTTATCGTGTTTAATTGCAAACATCTGTATTTATCTCCAGTTGCAACATTTTATTAACATACCATTTGAATACTGCAGCAGAAAACATTTGCAAAAGCATTCCATCCTCATTAGGGAGAATCAGTAAACCCCTCTTATCCTGCTTATGTCTCCAGTGTTATCTTCTACTCTCCTACCCCTTATGAGTCCCTAAAGCAAGCACTTACAGTGCATGACAGATCAATAATGAGGAAAAAAATAAGAGCAACACACCATAAATAGGTTCATAGGGCCTGGGAGATTAACTATTTACAGGTTGTCTGTGTCCATTAGAGACATAGGTGCTCAACCAGGGATGAATTTCCTGTTGCCTATCCAGTTGTCTGAGTTACACTTGAACTGGGCTAAGGAGGAACTCTGCTTCACATGGATGGGGAGCCTGTTCCAAAAAACGGGGTAGTCTCTGGGATACATTTCTGTTTCTCCAACAGGTCCTCTTTATATTGCAGACAAAGTTTAAGTCTTTAGAATAGGTAATTTTGGTGCTGTTTGTTTTGCAGATATGCAGGAGGTCCATCAAAGTTGGGTCTGACAATGTCTTGTATGCCAGGCATAGATCTCCCCTCATCAGTATATACTGTAGGAGACAGAATATAGGGATAGGGCCTTGAGGCAGTCTACATAGGACATATTACTTACTCCTTGTACTCTTTTAGTGAGAAACCTCTGTGGACGTTCCAATTGTTTGATATGCTTGGTTAGGTACATACCAAAAGGGGCATTGTATTCAATGATAGGTCTGATGAATGCTGAATACAGTGCAACAATGATTTATTTGAATCTAGATGACACATACCTTTGTTTATAAGTTGAACTACATAGAATGATTCAGTCACTACTGTAGACAACGTGATGGTCAAAGGCTAAATTACTGTCTATGTGTGTCCCCATGTCCCTGACTACTAGGTCAACTCTTAGGGGTGTGTTCTCAATATGATAGTTTCCAGGGGTGGTTGATTTCCCAAAGGATACTATTATGAATTTCTTGGCATATAGTTTTAGTCTTTGGCTCTGGCACCAGTTGTTTGTGCCAGCCCTTCCTGGAGAACATTTGTTTCAGTTGGTGATTCAATGACAGCTTCTAATTTTCAATAATCTGCAAATTTAGTCAGTCAGAGGCCATTGACATTAGCCTTGAGTTCAGAAAAGTAAATGCCAAAAAAGAGTGGTCCCAGGACCAGTCTTTGAGGGACTCTGCTTGTGACTGGCCTCTTTGTAGAGGTGGACTCCCCAATTCTAACTTCCTAGGATCCTGTCTGTGACCCTAAAGATGGTCTTAAATGTACCACAAACACAACTCTTGCTATTTCTGTCTCCATCTCTCTCTCTATCTCTCTGTTGATCCCTTCTGCTTCAGTAAGTTGTCACTGTTCCATCAATTCTGTCATATAAAGTTTGTGAAGTTGAAATTCCTTTGTGATCCGATGAGATAATGCTCATATCTGTAGACTGATTTTTGGATACTTTTAAGGGTTTTAATACAGGCTTTAGCAAACTGTTTTTAGTACACTATTTTATGTGTAGTTTTTGCTGTTTTTGACTGTTTTTAGTACACTATTTTATGTGTAGTGTTTGCCTACACACTGTTTTGAGCCACCATTATCCTGCTTCTGTAAGAGTGTATTGGCCCCTGCCTCCCTTTCCCCTTTCTATGTATCTCCCCAGTCATCAGTCTTTCTGCTGTGCAATGTGTAGTATGGAGCATCAGCTGTAACTTAGGGGAACTGGAAGTACTCAGCTTATGGCAAAATCCTGTGAGTTTTGGCCTTTGACTGCATTACTTTATTGCCCTTAGCACTGCACTATGTATAGTCAGGCTAAACTTCTCTTGAACAGGGTGAAGAGATGAATCTATACCACATATGCCCCGGGATTCAAGAAGCTCAGCGCAAGGACGGTTTTAGCCTTGCACTGAGCATCCTCATTACAGATGGTGCAGCAGCGCCATATGAATATGTATGAGGGCGCGCCACCGCACCCTTGACGTGCACAGGAAATGTGTGTGAGTGCAGGGCGCATGTACAAGTGCTCTATGGAGGCGTAAACATGCCCCGACAGTTGCACAACCTACTATGCTTACTATTAGAGCCCACCTCTAATAGTAAGTCAGTAATTCAGTGTCCATGGATACCGAAATGTATGCTAAGCATACAAGAGTGTCCACGAACAGTGAAATAAAATCGAAGTAGTAAACACACAAGCATGTAGTGGAATGCTGAGTCCTGTCCCTAGAACTTTCACAATTAGATTCCCCGTGTCCCTATTATATATTTGTATTGCTGCAATATTGAAAGTATAAGCAAAGTGCAGTGTGTCTGCGTGTCGCTGCCCTCCGCCGAGCGTAGCTTACTCATCAAAATCATTCAAATAGAGAAAAACATGCAGAATCAATGTAAACATCAATAGTGTAGTGTTTAGAGCATCCACCTAATGAACAGGCATTCATGGTTCGAGCCCAACAATAGCACATATCATTTTCCATGTGGAATGAATGTCGTTTTGCTGTAAAACCAACATAAGAGTATCACGTGAGATGTTTAACTAAATGTTATTCAATCAAAGTGGTACTGTCATAATGGATAAGGCACTAGTAAGCAGGTGTAAGCACAAATAAGCAGCAGTAAACATATATAAGTACCAGTAAGCAAGTCTGAGTGCGCTTGCATGGGTGTAAGCAGTGTCCAGCATAGGAAATGTATATAAGTATGTACAGATATATAATATATTTATGAAGAATGAGTGATGTAACAATGAAGCATACAAAAGGAATGAGAATGGAATCAACAGCAACCCTAGTATTATATAGTGCTGTCAGCGTATGTCATATCAAGCTGGGCAGGAGTGAGCAAAGCACTGCTACTCACACTGCAGGCAGGATATTACCAGTGGGAGTAACATTGTCAATTTGCTAAGTCTACTTTACAATCAGAGGGTAGTCCCTGGTGGGACTACCAAAAAACTGATAGGATGTTTGGCCATCCGTCCATTACACAAGCAAGGGCAGGTATGTTCAAGCACTAAATGGTGGGAGAGCCTAAGAATACATGGGTTGGGACAATATACGTGTAGGGCCCCTAACACTCGGGAGAGGGCAATGTGTGGAGGTGTGTCATGGCTGCGATAGCAACTGGACAATGGATGGTATGCATGTATGTTGAACTCGAGTGCGGTGGAGGAACTATGTGTATGAAATTATGGATCCAGGCATGCCAGGGTTGGATGGGCTGGTTCTAACTGGACCGCCTCGTGGAGGTCAGCGAGTTCGTTATAAGTATATATGTATACACATATGCATACATCTATATGTAGAAGTACGTTCTTTGTAACACATTCCATTTGCAGACATAAATAACATGAATGTGCCCTTAAAAACCTAGACAGTAGATAGAATAATAGGTTGTGCATAAGAAGGAAGGGATGAAACTGCTAAAACGCAGAAGTGTGTGCAATGTCCGAAGTCAGTGCTGTGCTGAAAAAATCAAATGTGAGGACTTTCTCACACATGGAATCATTCCTGTGATCTGCCTGCTACGGCAATGCCAATTACTAAACCGGTCTATTTGTAAAAGAAATACACCAAACTCGTACATAATTAGGTTCTCATGTGTAACGTGTGCATTACCACATAGTCATACTTATTAATTTATTGTAGTGTCATGTTAACGGGAGTAAGGATGTAATGAAGTATTAAGTCTAATCTTGAAATAAAGACATGTGTGTCCAATGTGGGACAGCCCAAAAATTGTGAATCGTGTCCTTTTGGTCACTCATATCACCAATGTTTGTGGACTAAATGTTTGGGAGTCCTGAGGATACGTGGCGTGAGTCAACTGATGGGATGGGTCTACAGGACTAGGGAGTGGCCAATGTGTAGTGGTGTGGATACACTGCAAATCCAGCTGGAGAATGGATGACTGCAGTGTTAATGAGGCATTGGGGTGGGTGTTTGGGGAACCAGGAGTCATGGGTATTTGAGTATATATGCAAATGAAGTAGCACAGCAATAGTGTATTGGTTAGAGCATCCACCCAACGAACAGACATTCCCATTCTGAATCCCACTGCAGCACATACCATTTTCCATCGGTTATCTGTACATGAACATATTTCAACATCTGTCCGCTGTATAACCTGAAAAATAACAATTAAAAGTGAACTGGAGTGAAGTGTCAGTGTCATAATAAATAAGGCACTAATAAGCAGTTTAAGCATATATAAACACCAGTAAGCCTGTGTAAGTGCATTTGCATGGGGTATGCATTGCTTTACAGACACACACACATGGTTTTAGACATATACGTATATATATATATATATATATATATATATATATATATATATATATATGTATGTATGTATGTGTGTGTGCGTAGAAATACACAGATATACAGCTATGATAGGAAACAGCACACGAGAATGACATATGTTCACAGGCTATGCCAATGGAAGTGAGAGGCCCAAGCAAGAAACACATAGCATGACCTTCCACCCCCCCCCCCCGGCCTGACACGGGAAACATACACACAAACCCACAAACAATGTAAATAGTCCACTGCTCCCCAGACCACAGGCAAGATACAACTGGGGGAGGGTACACAGTACACCCATGAAATCTAATCTTGGAACACAGACAGGAGCGTCCCTTGCAGGACACCCAAAAATTGACATATGACCAAAAGAAGGTGATAGGCTGAACATTCTGGCTGGGGTGTATACATACCCGGAGTACAAGGGTGGGAAAGCCTGATGACTCATGGGTCAAGACAATGTGTGACATGGGTCCCGTGAAGTGGAGAGTGGGCAGCGTGTAGTGATGTGTTCAGACCCAACCAGGACCCAGAGTAAGGATGGGTGCTGTAGAGGAGGTGCGGGTGGGAGAACTATGGGTAGCTAGTTATGGGTCTAGGTGTGCAGGTGTTGGCTGATGTGGGCCTATATGGACAGCCCCAGGGATGTAAGCAAATGTGTTCATTGAGCAGAGGCGTCGCCCAGCGAGCAGCCACACCCACTATGAGTCCCATTGCAGCAAAGTGTAATCTACATGGCAAGGGACAGACTAACCAGATGTAGATGTATATATGTAGAGGTATGTGTGTGTATATCTACCCATAGCAACATAGAGATATACCTCTCCCTCTCCGTAATACAAATGTATACATACAGAGACAGAATACATATACATATCCACATATAGATATATACATATGCAGACACCCATAGACCCATATGTTGTTAGATATATAGAGACAGAAATATATAAATATATACATGTATGCATACATATACAGATATATCTGTATAATGTATATATATATATATATATATATATATATATATATATATATATATATATATATATATCAGAAACTGTAAATATACACATGTATATAGCTAGGATATGATACGGCAGTTACAAATTACATATGTTCACAGGAAGTGCATATGGGGGTGAGGGGTCCAATCAACAAACGTGTAATGTGTAGCATCAACCCCCCCCCCCTCCCAGCTAGGCCGGTGAGATATACACACACACAATAAAAGTAAACACACCACTGCTTCCCAGACCACCAGCAGTATACTACCAGTAGTTGAGACCTGCTAGGTCTAATCTTTAAACAAAGACATCAATGTCCCTTGTGGGACACCCCAAAAATTACTGATCATCGGAGTCAGTCCCTGTAATGATTCATCAAACCAGGCTGTAGACGTACACGGACCAGTAGGTTGTGCAAGCCTGATAACCCATGGATCGACACAACATATGACATGTGTCCTGACACATGGAAACTGGGCAGTGTGTAGTGGTGTGTTTATACCCCACCTGCACCCACAGTAAGGATTAGTGCTATATTGGAGGGGCAAGTAGGGGAACTATGAGTATGCAATTATGGGCCTAGGCGTGCAGATGTTGGCTGGCGCAGTTGTATTAGGACCGCTCTGGGGATGTAAGTAATATTCTGAAATGGGCATAGCTTACACCCATACCTCTCAACCCCTAAGAGCAAATCCACTGGACAGGACATAAACCATTAGGGGAGCAAATAGGGGCCATACCTCTCAACTGTCCCTGATTTTGACTCAAATTCTAACTCTATCCCACTTAATCCCTCCTACAACTAGTGACTTTTGGAGGAAAGGTGGTGAATTACACATAATGAATAATGACAACAATTAAGAGTTATAAACTTCATTTACCTCAGAAAATGTGTATTAATGCATATGCTTTGAGTCTGCCAATGTGTCAAGTTAATAGCACTAATATTTTAAATGTGTCCCTGATGTTGTCATGACTTGTCCCTGATTCAGTTGATATTTGTCCCCAATCATTTGAGAGGTCTGATAGGGACAGGAAGCACATATTCCACTTACAACCTTAGAAAGATGATAGAATAATAGGTATGCAGTAGCATGACTCGGCTGAAGGATGTGGGTTCCAAAACCCAATTACTTGTTTGTATTGAATGGTGTCATTTCCCATGTATTACCCAGACAGGTGCAGACTGTAAGAGGAACACACCAATAGTATGAATCAAACTCTGGACAGGCCGCAGATTCCGTACAGTCGAACGGCATGCTTACGCCTAATGGGCAGCCATTCCCGATACTGTAGGCATGTAATCTGATGTAATAGGAGCACAAGGTAATATCGAAGTCCTCACTCCCACCCAGGGGTGTGAGTGTCAGATGCAAACACCAAATGCAGTGCATTTGCAAGTGCGGGAGCAAGCGGGTGTAAGCCTGTTTGGCCACCGGTATGTGAGTATCACACTGGTGAAGCAATGTAGAGGCTAACTGAGTGTAAGAAACTCTAACCGGAGGTTAGCATTGCTTAGCTCCACACAAATTCAGGCACACCTGCTCACAACTGCTTTAAAGTGCCTTAATCACTCTGTATCCAACGGTCTTGTTCTGCCCAGCAACAAAATAAATGGCCTCTGCAAGGTTCGAAACTAGGACCCTGCACACCACAACCAATGTGATTTACCACTAAGCCATGGCAGATACACAGACATTGGATGTTATCACAAACATATCATCCAGCACAGTCATTCAACAGTAGAGGAAATGTATTCCATCATGTAGATGTATGTGTGTGCGTGTTTATATCCAGATATAGATACATACATCTATATAGATATATCAAGAACATCCCATGTGACAACAAAGCATTAAAAAGGAATGAAAAGGGAAACACCAGCAATGCCTGTATTATGTAGTGGTGTTGTCCTATGTAATATCAAGACTCCCTCAGACAAACATGTGTCATTCATACACGGAAACATTTGTCATTGGCCAAATACTTCACTCTGTGCATTTTATTTAAATTAACACAACAGTTCCTGTTCAATCATTATGTGAGAACAGTACTCTTGCAAGGTGCTGTGTGCAACAGCATCATCATGAAGAAGGTAAATGGGGTAACCATAGAGGGATCGGTAGTGTTGTGTGTACAATGGGGTCATCTGCATCACGTGTACCTGGAACCTTTAGGAGTCGTGTGCATACCATGATCATGTGCCTGAGAGACATGGGTGAGGACAACTGGGGTATGTTGTGATGCAAATTAAAAAGGTTACATGTGTCCAGTTGACACGTGTGTGAAATGGACAGCTATGTATGGGGCAAATGTTGTTCTAGGAACAGATTGGCCTTTTGTTTCTGTAGGGTGAGAGAGGGATGTGGGGGAAGGAGAGTAGGTATGCTCGTGGAGGATAGGTTGGGTAGGATGACAGACAAGACAGCATACAGGGTCGGTATATGACACATGTGGGGGGATACACCTTGGACGGGGAGGGGTACTCGGCAGTCACAAGCCCATGAGCCCCCAGATGGAAACAGTGGGATGGAGGTCCCCACCCATGGGCAGCCGCCACTGCACCAAAACAGCCGCAAAGGTGGCTGTGCTGGGGACTGTCTAGGAGGGGCAGGCTCACCCTGTAAATGTGACACTCTGCCATTGAGCTGGCGCATCTGGCCTCAAAACCCCTTATTGAGCCCCCTACACACTACATCTGGGACTGTACGACAGCGGACAAGTTCCTGTCTGGACCTGCTCCCAGGGGGGACAAGCCCCATCCTCAGTGGTGGTTCCACCAGAAGGTGGTGCAGAGCCAACAGAGGTGGAGGTCTAAGGCTGGGCCCCAGATGTGCTGGTGCCCCGTGCCATGGCCAGCTGAAGTGGGACAAGAGGTTCTGCCGAGACCTCCAATCCCATACAGCCTATGGTTTTGCAGTTTTAACACAGATATGGCTTAGTAATAGTCAACAGCATTAAGGATTACTTATAACCGCATGCATAGATATGACCATCAACCCAACACAACAGATGGCATACATTTGCAGAGGAAGCACACCACATGCATATATACTGCATGACATCTGTACAAAGTGTAGAAGACTTGTGACTGCAGCTATGAACAGTGGCCCATTATTGGCATGTCACTGTGAGAACCTCAGACAGTGACTGTCATACCACTGTTTCATGTGACATATGTCCAATCAGGGATGCGATGGCAGTATCTCTCATCCCTATCATCATGTACTAACTGCAATCCTCACACTATGCTTCTGTAGTTCACGTATGTGTGTTCAGTGAGTAACACAAGAAACAAATGGTTCCACACACTAACCAGTTCATAGATGGCCCTACAGATGGGGGTTCCCTCACAAACAGAGCACTGTCTTCTCAGTTTTAAAACATGCAGAATAGCCATTACCACACACTACTTGTTAAACTGGCAGTAGTCTCAATGAAGCATAGCTACACTTACATGCTGTAGTCATGTCTGGCACATCACCCTCCTGTCTTTAGGCTATTTTTCCACTGTGTATGTTGTTTGAGGAATATCCAGATATCATCTGTGATGCTGTTTACCAAACACCAGATCCAGGTTCCACTCACAGCGACTGTCATGGGCAAGCACCAACATGATGTCCCTATATATTGTACTGTGTTTCCATGCAATTGGCTATGGGAACATCACCATAGCTGTTCCACATGCAATCACCTAGAGGAGGACTGCAGTAGGTGCAGAGGCCATCACCTCATCATGACCATCACTTACAAAACACAAGCTGCTGCTGAGCAGGTGTACAACTCCACATCCAACAGAGAGTGTGTGGGAGGGACAGACAGAGGCAAAGTACATCACAGAAGGGCTTGGAGACTAAAACCTAAGCATCGTTTGTCACACACCTACCAGTACAGGGGTTCAAACCCCTGACTGACTAGCCATTACTATTACAAGTGCATGCAGTTACTCCATGTGCCACATAGCTAAAATGTTGATGTACTGTAAGAACATATATGTGTGCTGGTGAGCAACATCTGCAACAGAGATATAGTAGACATACATTAGGTGTAGCACACGTGGCTGTCCACATGAACGGATGTCATTGTCAACACAACCACACTCTCTAAGGGACTCAGACACATTGCCACACTTTGCCAGGCTCACAAATACACTTCCTAACTACTTAGTTTGGCACACTGCAGTAATGCACAGGTACTACATGCACCACAGGGGATATCCTGAGGTTCTATGGGCTAGGGCATGTGAACATGTCTGACATCAGTCGGTATGCCAATGGGAGTTATACTGGGTGTGCTGTGGTTTGGAGCATCATACCCCACATGCAGACACAAGGTGCCAGTACTGACATGCATGTGTGCATTGCTTCATGGGTGTATAGTGCTTGGCTGTGCAAGATGGCTGCACAAGGCTGGGTGAGGGGTAATCCTTGGCATCACACCACCTGACAATGGTGTGCAGTGTGGTTCAGGGGTGTAGTGTCTGCAATGTCCCACACAGATGGGTATTGTATGAATTGTCCTGTCATCCTGGTTACCATTGTGTATGACCATTGCTTTGCAATGCATGCCGTGTCTGTGTTTGATAGTCCTTGACATGGACATTGCCTGGGATGTGCACATCTCACAATAATGTACAGTGACATGTACAAGTGTACCTGGTTTGGCTGGCACATGTTGTATACACAGACTGTTATCATCAGACATGCCAATACTGGCCTGGTGTGGCAGGACCTGCTAATAGACAGCAGGTTGACACTGCACCTGCATTGATAGCATGATACAGGTATTCCCTGGTGTCAGTGGCATCTGTCCACACAGGGCATGTGTGTAAGGCATTGTATGACCTTTGTGGATCACATTTGATGGCACCACATATGTTGCAGGCATCCAGTGGGGAACATAGTGAAGGCACATTGTCCGCAATTATGTGCCTATTGTACTGCTGGACAGGGTGCCATGGCCTCTGCAGCCCACTGCAATCACACTATGCCTACTCTCTGTCATCAATGTGCAGAGTACTAGCAATATAGTGGGATATTCTAGGCAAGTGTGTTTGTGTATGACACATGGGTTCAGAAAGTATTCCGGGTAATAGTAAGTTGCATACTTTGTTCACCAGGCCTTTTGCCAGATGTAGGAGTATGGCTTGCCAACACAGTCCCTTGGCTGATTGAAATCTGTACTCCTCGTGAGGTGGACGTGACATATAATACAGCCACCATATAGGAAAACTACAAAAACAGCTCCCCAACATGTCCAGTTGTTAGACACTCACAGTCACTTCCACACAAGCTCTGTCAAACACACACACACACACACACACACACACACACACACACACACACACACACACACACACACACACACACACACACACCTGCCATGTCTTGGAATAGAATCCCTACCTAACTAGTTTAGCACACTACAGCACTATGCAGTTATAGCACGTGCTATGGAGATTACTGGGTTACAGAAGTCCCACATGTGTATTTCTAGGTGGGTGACATCAGCAGGATTGCCAAAGGTGAGTTTGTGAATTGTAAAGAGTGTGCATACTCTAAAAAGCATTGTTTCTTTCTCAGGTAGACAGACACACACACACACACACACACACACACACACACACACAGTTGGCCTGTCTTGGAATAGATCCCCTATCTAACTGGTTTATCACACTACAGCATTACGCAGTTACAGCATGCACTATGTAGAATACAGGAGTCCTGGAGGTGTATTTCTAGGTGGGTGACTTCAGCAGGATTGCCAAAGGTGAGCATGTGAATTGTAAAGAGTGTGCATACTCTAAAACGCATAGTTTCTTTCACAGGCAGACAGACAAACACAGTTGGCCTGTTGGGGATTAGAACACCTACCAAATTAGTTTATCACACTACAGCATGCACCACAGAGATTACTGGGTTATAGTAGTCCCAGAGGTTACTCGTAGGTGGGTGACATCAGCAGGATTGCCAAAGAAGGGCATTTGAAGTGTATTGCGAGTTGTACATGTCTGTTACCTGCATGTACCCGCTGTTTACTGTCACAAAAACACATTTACAACTGCTTAAAAGTGTCTTATTTAGTCCTAATTGACAGGATCAACAAGGCTTGCAGGTCTTGAACCCTAGACCATGCACACTGAGATCACTGGACTTACCACTAAGCCATCTAGGTTGTATACATGTTTCATGGATTTTATAATGCACATCTTACTACAGGTATTCCACAGTACTGAAAACAAATGGGACAGTCACTTTGTGTACATATGTACAGTACCCTTAAATGTACTGTACTCTGTGACACAACAAAGACAAGTCTGCATATGTACAACTGTCATAACTACATATACACACATATATATATATATATATATATATATATATATATATATATATATATATATATATTTATATATACACACACACACACACACATATATAATATATATATATATATATATATATATATATATATATATATATATATACAGATCTACGGGATGTGTATATACACACACACACACACACACACACACACAGACACACATATATATATATATATATATATATATATATATATATATATATATATATATATATATATATATATATATATATATATATAAATATAAAGATATATATATATATATATATATATATATATATATATATATATATATATACATATATATATATACACAGACATAGCTTTAGCCATATATATATATATATGTGTGTATATATATATATATATATATATATATATATATATATATATATATATATACACATGTCTGAACACCCTTTGTGACACAGAAGAGTTCCAAAGGAACTGATGTTTACACAAAACAGAGGCATCTCTTGTTTTATAACATTTAAATCTTAATCAGTTCACCAGAGAAGAGATGGTTGATGTGTATGTGGAGTTTGGGGTGGAGAATGATGGCTAATGTAATCTACCCCGGGGATTGTGGAATTTGGGTGGGGCAATGATAGGTATGGACTTACACCCCGGTGACCACGTCTGTGTCACTGCTCGACAGTGGCACAGGAAAATAACATACCCAACTGTAGTCATTCTTGACTGTGTATTCTTTACCATTCCTAACTATGTAATACTTTGTAGACACCAATCACCACAGATGGCTACCATGGTGTGCATCATGTTAAAAGACATTACACATGTGTATGCCTGGCTACAGGGTAGTCCCACAAACAAACAAGCACACACTTGCCGATATTGTGTATACACTTCTTGTCTATATAAAGGCAACTAGTACAGTGGTATGCACTTGGGGTATGTGCCACAGAATGCATACAATTACACTTACTCTGATTCCATTTCTGAGCTAGGTGACATCACAGGACTGATTACTTGCAGTGGGGAGGGGGGGAGAGGGGGAAAAGAGGTTTAGCAGTTGACAAGGCTAAAGGCCAGTGCAAAAGGTGGCATCTCTTTGGAATGCAGCAAAACACAGTCATGACAGGATGCAGACACAAATACACACACACACACAACCATTTGCTGACACTCATGCAGTTGCCAGTGGTGGGATCAGAACTTCTGCCTATCTATAGATCACTATTACAGTACTATACAGTTACAAGACACACCACAGAAATTACACATTCCAAGGCAGTCAGAATGCCCTTCTAAGATTGAGGACAACAACAGGGATACTGACAGTCACAATGTACATAGCTGTAAACGTGAGTTTGAAGTAGGTGTCCATTACAACCTGTATGCACAAACAAGACACATCATCTGCAGGTAGTACATAGGTAGGCCTGAGAGGTATAGTTGTAGCACAACAGGAACCTGAACTGGAGTATGCCTATCTGTGGAATGGACAACTACTATCACTATACAAGGTTACAGTGGTCATGCTCATACACATAGAATCACAGAACTTGTTTCGATGCATTGACTTCAATTACACAAGGTGACAGTGGGCATGCTCATACACTTAGTAGCACAGGGCTGTTTGGGATGCACTATGACTACAACTACACAAGGTTATACTGGGCATGCCCATACACTTAGTAATAAAGGGCTTGTTTGGATGCACTGACTCAAATTACACAAGGTGGCAGTGGGTATGCTCATACACTTAGTAGCACAGGGCTGTTTGGGATGCACTCCGATTATAAACACAGAAGGCCACAGTGTGTATGCTCATACACTTACATGTACAGACCACGTTGTAATGGACTCCTATTGTAAACATATAGGTTTACAGCTATGTACATCTTACCTGTCGGTATATATGCACACCATACTGGTTTACTACCAGATACATGTATGTGGCCCATAAATGATATATCTGTGTCTGTGCTGTGTGATACATGTACATGATGTGCTGACATATATATATATATATATATATATGTTAAGTATACACAATCATGTATGTGTGGATGTGACAGACAATAGGTTAACTGGGACACACAGGCGGATGTTACCTACAGCATGTATTACACACCTTGCTGCCCTGAAAGGCATACATTGAAAGCAGGTTGTGGACAGTGGCATTATACTTGGAACAGTGGCATGTGCAAGCATAATGTGTGGGCCACATTGTGTAATGGTACCGAGGTGAAGTGTCAGGATGACCTCTCCCGGCTGTCTTAGTAGTTGTCATTATTAGCAGGACTGCTACACTAAGTATATCTCACACTGGTTATATACACAATGTCTGCTGCTGTCTGTCACCTTACATGTGGCATTTGCTACCAAGCACATTATGCCACTTGCAGTGATGTCATGGTATGAGTGGCAACTGCTAGACCAAAACAATGAGCCAATGTCCTGCTGTTATTATGAGGATGTCCAGTGTCTGTCATTTTGGGCTGTCATGACTGAACGACAAGCCTTCGACACAGAGCACATGCATTCATGTTTCAAGTGAGTGTGGATAATACCTAGGTTGCATTTACCCATATAGTCGCATTCCAAGGCAAATGTCCTACACAGAGAAGTAACACCCTGACACCTAAAAGGCAATTGCATTGGATGTGTATGCTAACCAGTGCTAGATGTGTGGCTTTTGTATACATTTGCTCAATGTAGAACCTACAATGGGGAATACTGACATCTGTGCAGTGAGGAACACCTGACTGAAGGCTCTGTAGTGCACAACTGCACTACCACCATATAACTCAGATCCAGACATGTGGGCCATAACACTGGTATGGACCATTCATGGTGGTGGTTTCCACATATTCATAAAGGATACTCACATGTAAAGACCACTACTCTGACATAACTTATCACAGATGAGTCAGGTACAGGTGACAGTGGCAAAAGCTGCATTCTAGGTTGTATCCTCATATACATCCACCACCTTGTCCCCCAGACTACCAACACACATCCATATGTGGTATGACATAGTATGGTAGACCACCAGATAACCTTCGATTGGTGGACTGTACCTTGGCCTACATCAACTGTGCAAAGTACCCATGTACAGACACAACTGAATAATGTGTTATGCAATGCAATAATACCACTATTTGTTACCAGCTCAGTTGTACACATACCAGGGTCCCTCGGATGTTGTCAGCATTAACACAGTCGACTGTTGGTGTACACCAGTAAACAACACCCTCATGGTTGGATATGACCTAACTGTACCTGCTCTGGATATGTACATCCCACACTCATGCAACATAAATGACATTACCATAGTTTTTGTTATCCTTTCTACATACAGGTGGCTACAGTCATTACACACATGCACATTGCAGATAGCATGCTAACAGTACATAAGGTTTGATATCTATGTTAACAGAGTAATATTCCCTCTGTATTGGTCACCCATGACACCTATGGTATCATACAACAACCCATGTGGCGTGTATGTCATTAGACATGTCCACCTAATGCAATGCCTACAAACATACCCAAATAACAGGATCATAGGACCTACACAAGGCCTGTATTGACAGACTCAGGGAAATCCAGCTCTGCTCTGTATGTTCCTGAGTAGTCACAGGTGATATGTTCATGACATGTACATCTATGTGTGCCTACCGCTCCTGCATATACCCCATGTCAACAATTGCAAGCCATGCATGCTGTGTGCTGTCTGGACATTAGCCTTAGTGTCACAATAGCCAGTACATGCTGGGGTGAGATGCTTACAAGCCACAGACCTCGCACATGCTTGAATGAGTGTACTGCCTAGCTCTAACAGAGCACATTGCTGGCACTCTTCCAGTAAACATGAGGTGTGTGTGGCAAATATGATGTGCTCACTGTTGACCATTTCAGTGCCCTGGCTTCACCAAGGCACTGTCAAGTAACAGTTTGTAGGAACATGACATGGAATAATGCTGTGTCTTGTTGATATGTGCTGTTGTCATATATGTACACTTGGCTACTCAGTGAAGTTGGTTGTGTCCTACCAGTACATGAATACAACATCCATTATGGTGTAATGCTCGGCTATGTTTCACACATTGCATGGGGAAGGTGTGGAATGTTTCCTCTTGACCTGCTAGTCCACTTACTGATGTAGACAGCATATTGTGTACATGTATTGATGTTTGTTTGGATTCCATGCATGTGCAGTGTCTGATATTTGAAGGTGACTATTGTCTTAGTTTATAATGCTGTTGCAAAACAGCATCAACATTGCCAACTGTATATGGTGATATGCTCAAAGTACAGTAAGCTGTACATGGGGTATGGACAGATGTTTGGACATGACTAGTAAGTGGTGGGGCTACTTTGCAGATGAATGATTACTGAGGACAGCTCACTGGTATGTTACAACCATTCCTGCAATAACCTGTGTAACTGCTAAGGTCTGGTTTTGTTAATTGAAGTGGAAGACAGACAATGTAGAATGCAGTAAGGGTAATACTGAAGGCAAACTTCTTGACACCTGTAACAGTAATACCTCCCCTGTGCAGATATTGTGCATATATCAGCACAGTTGGCAAAGGAAAGAGTCAGTATACAATTGCAAGCCATGCATGCTGTGTGCTGTCTGGACATTAGCTTTAGTGCCACAATAGCCAGTACATGCTGGGGTGAGATGTTTACAAGCCACAGGCCTCGCACATGCTTGAATGAGTGTACTGCCTAGCTCTAAGAGAGCACATTGCTGGCACTCTTCCAGTAAACATGAGGTGTGTGTGGCAAATATGATGCGCTCACTGTTGACCATTTCAGTGCCCTGGCTTCACCATGGCACTGTCAAGTAACAGTTTGTAGGAGCATGACATGGAATAATGATGTGTCTTGCTGATATGTGCTGTTGTCATATATGTACACTTGGCTACTCGGTGAAGTTGGTTGTGTCCTACCAGTACATGAATACAACATCCATTATGGTGTAATGCTCGGCTATGTTTCACACATTGCATGGGGAAGGTGTGGAATGTTTCCTCTTGATCTGCTAGTCCACTTACTGATGTAGACCGCATATGTGTACATGTATTGATATTTGTTTAGATTCCATGCATGTGCAGTGTCTGATGTTTGAAGGTGACTGTTGTCTTAGTACATAATGCTGTTGCAATATAGCCTCATCATTGCCAACTGTATATGGTGATATGCTCAAAGTACAGTAAGCTGTACATAGGGTATGGACAAATGTTTGGACATGACTACTAAGTGGTGGGGCTACTTTGCAGATGAATGATTACTGAGGACAGCTCACTGGTATGTTACAACCATTCCTACAATAATCTGTGTAACTACTAAGGACTGGTTTTGTTAACTGAAGTGGAAGACAGACAATGTAGAATGCAGTAAGGGTAGTACTGAAGGCAATCTTCTTGACACCTGTAACAGTAATACCTCCCCTGTGCATATATTGTGCATATATCAGCACAGTTGGCAAAGGAAAGAGTCAGTATACTTTGTAGCAAATGTGATAGTGCTGTACTTCTGTAATACCTATCATGAGATAGGCAGGTGTTTGATTCACAGTACTGGCACGTGTGAGTGTGTGTGTGTCCATATATGTCACGTATGGTTGGGAATACATCCCACATGTTTTTCACTCTCCTGAAAACTGTTGTTGACATCAGTACAGATTGAAGTGTAGAAAGAAAGGCATAGGCAGGTGGTTGAATCTCACACATGTCAAGTGTCTGTATGTGTGTGACATAGGTGTATATCTTTGTGAATGCCATAGTGTGTGTGTGTGTGTGTGTGTGTGTGTGTGTGTGTGTGTGTGTGTGTGTGTGTGTGTGTGTGTGTATGGCTATCCGTGGGTATGGCTGTCCGGTCCTTGGAGTGAGGCTGTATTTTACCATAGTGAAATGTTAATGCCCCCTCCCCCATCAAATCAATGCAATCTAGTATCCCTGTTGATATCATCAGTCTTAGATGGGCATTCTAACCGCCTATTAACATGTACACCCTGGGGTGCAACTTTTTGTTACATAGCTTACTGATGAACACCCCCTCCTCACATACACCCACTGCACTGTAGTATCCCTGTCAATGTCCTCAATCTTAGGCCATTCCGACTACCTGTACATGTGTAATCTCTGTGCGCGTCCTGTAATTGTGTAGTACTATAATGATGATTTGCACATAGGCAGGGGTTCTCATCCAAACACTGACAACTGTGTGTGTGTGTGTGTGTGTGTGTGTGTGTGTGTGTGTGTGTGTGTGTGTGTGTGTGTGTGTGTGTGTGTGTGTGTCAGAGTGTGTGTTACTGTGCCTTTGAATCCCTGAGTGTGTGGGTGTGTCTGTGTTTGCATCCTGTCATGGCAGTGGGTATTACTGCTTCCCAATGAGAAGCCACTATTTCCACTGGCCTTTACCCTTGTCAACCACTATACCACTCTTTTACCTCCTTCCTGCTGCAGGTAACTATACCTGTGATGTCACCCACTATGGATGTGACGGCTTTGAATACAGTAGCTTACTACACAGTTATCATGCTCTTGGATCATTAGAACAGTAAACATAACTGAAACATGGGAGATTATAACTGTGATGTGGAAGCTACAAAGTGCATGCAGGTATTGTCATACAGACCTGTGAGTAGTCAACATGTACATATGGGACACTAACCGCAAACACTGACATCCCCCGGCACATGCAACTACACCTGAAAGAGGAAGGCAGAACATCAAGATCAACATGCTGTTAGTGTTGTTACACATGATACATACTGTCAAACATACAAAATGCATTCTAAAACTGTAATACATGGTATGTCTGCTGCCTGTCAACACTACTCAACAATATTAATTTACAAATGTCTACCTAGTATGTTCGCCCTGTGCATCAGAACATATGAGCATGTCTCTGCACCAATGGTCTGGATGACAGGGATGCGGCACAGGCATCATCATATGTACAGGGTGATAATGTTTGCCAGAGGCCTAGGCTGCACCATTGGATGACATCATGTGTGTGTGCTAGGGACTGTGATATCACTGGGTGTGTGTGGATGTTATGCGTGTGTGTTGAGGTGCCCTACATTTGTTTCTGGTGTGTGTGTGTGTGTGTGTGTGTGCATGCTCACAGGTCTGACATGTGTCTGGCCTATACAGGGGTATTATTGACAGCTGCAGACTGTACAAGGCAGGTTTCACAATTCACGGTGTCCAGCCATGGCCACGTGACCTGCGCCTGCCAGGGGTTGCATGGGTACTACCAGGCAGAGGTCTAGATTGGGTACTGTCTGATGACACATGTCCACTGGAATTGTGTCCCTGTTGGGAGCTTCCAGGACCACGTGCATGTGGCCTGCTGTGTCCTGGTGTGGACTGCACAGCAACAGCTGCACTGCTGCTGCTACCGCCACTATGGGAGCGGGTATGTGCAGTAGCATGTTCACATAGACCTTCAACAGGTGATGTAGCTGACCTACATCCACGTGCCCGATGCCTCACTCCCACCAGATGTTTCAGCACAAGCATTTCATGTTCGAGGATTGACATGTCACAGAAAAGGACTCCCACCATGTCACCCAATCGCCTATCCAAAACATCTGCAAGATGATGATGAGCATTTGCAATTGCCTGGATATTGTCAGTTAATGAACAGATAGCAGACCTCTGAAGCCTCAGACCTTCTCTGTTGTGCCATTCAGCATGTGCCTGTGCCTCCATTACAGCCCGAAACATGCATCTGGTGACTCCAGCTGATGTGCTTTGTCTCGCAGGGGCATGTTGACCAGTGGTCCTTCTACGGGCAGTACTGGGCACAATGCCTGTGTGCGACATCACCAGTCAGTGGACTGCGATCATGGTGTGCAGGCACACCTTCCATAATCTCCACACTTCTCTGTACCATGCTACCACCCGCCGACTGTCCTTCCTCTATGGCCAGCGGTGATGGGGTATGTGCAGGCAGGGGAACTGTGTGCAAGGATGAGGGGGGTACAGGTGGAATGGCAACCAATGGAACAGAGTGAGCCCCTGACAACCCTGCCTGTGCCTCAGTCATACTTTCATCATCACTGCTAGAGTCTGTGGGGACACTAACATTAGGTGGACCGCAGGAGGGCAACGCACCTACATCAACACCTGTGAGGGGAAGAGAAGAACTGTACATTACAAGTTATACCACACACACACACACACACACACACACACACACACACACACACACACACACACACACACACACACACACACACACAAACACACACACACAGACAGACACACACACACAGACACACACACACAGACATACAGACACACACACAGACACACACAGACACATGCTATGGCACCCAACGGCATGCAACATGCAGGTGATATGGCAGATGGCATTCAGCTTAGACAATTATAGTGGTAGTTATCATACATCTTTGAGTTGCACACAACAGCATGCATGTGTTATAGCAGACAGCATGCACCTTACACAATTATAGTGGTGGTTAGCATACATACCTGTATTGCACCATTTGTGTTAGTAGCTTATGCCCCATACTTGCAACACACTGCATGCACTATGCCCCATTGCACCACAGTGCCATGGTGTGTGCAACATACACCACATGTTAACTGACCATTGCTGACCTTTGTACATTTGCCAATGATGCTTTGTGTTGGCCACTGCCCCTATGTGTGAGGACATGAGAAGAAGGGTATGTCGACTGAATACTATGTTTGCCTGAGCCCTAGCTTGCATATCTCCCCCAAATCAGTGCATGTCTGTTCAACATTATTCTGCCTACCCCTGAGCTGAGTCTACAGACATTCTGCATGTGGCTGTACATACATGTTTGACATGGCTGTCCCTACTTTGCAATGGTGCCACAGACCAGCACAGGTTTACAGTACACCGGCCTGATGTGTGGCATATGTCCTTGCCAATCACATGTAGTATGACATGTCATCTGCTGACGTGTTGAATGGCATGCATACATGTGTAACACAATGGTGTCCTTTCCAATCTACAGTATGGTAATGGTGTTCCAATGCAGGGATGTGTTATACTAATATGGACCTTCAGCTGACACAATGTTGTCTGTCCACCCTACAAATATGCAGTGACATACTGCACATTGAGCTGATGTGCATAGCCATTGCAGGGCATCATGTGGCTTCACTATTGCTATACAGTGTGAGTTACTGACACAGTTCATAGCCATGACTGTGTTCACATACAATACATATCTAATGTGGAATGTGACCCATGTCACTGAGGTGTGTACACACTAAACCCTAATGTGGAATGTGTGACACAGATCACAGAAGGGTATACGTATGACACCCCTGCACATCTGCAACCATATTACTGATGCCTGGCAACTATGCCCACATATGGCTAACTTAGCAGTACTCTATGTCCCACATGCCATCGGTGTACCTCACACATGAGGGCAGGCATGACAGTGATGTCTGACACCAGCAAAGCAAATGTACTGCATCTGTGGCCTGATGAGGCTGTATGTGATGAGGCTGTATGTGTATGTTGTGCAACACATGTTTGTATCTGGATACTGTATAGGTGAACGCTTTTATGTCATGACACACTCAAGATGTTCAAGACATGTTATGTGGTAGTTTCATGTTATACCTACACAAGCTGTGCACAGGCCTGTATGATGTTTAGTGTTTCACATCTGCAATATCACCATTACACAAAGGCCATAGTTGTATTGTGTCAAGCCAATGTACAACAGGGTTTACACACATGTACATCACTTCTACTGTATGTGTTGCTTCATGTCTCTGGCTATCCTCCATGGCCATGTGTACACATGTTCTGTCCAATGGTTGTGATGGCCATCTATTTCATATGTCAGTGTTATCCCATGTGACATACACCCATAGATGTCAAATGTTCTACTGAGGATAGGGTTATGCAGACAAAGGGTGGTATGTATGGGATGTGAGACATCATGTTTTGCAGGATAGTTGAGCAGTGTTGCAGTCAGCCCACTACATGTCATGGACATGTCAGATAGCACATGACATTGTGTGACATTCATAGCAAGGGTATACTCCACAAGGGTGTATCCTGTGGGCCGGTCATACTCCAGCTCCAGCACATTTAGAGTGTGTGCACACATATGCTCTCTGTACAGTACTGTTTATATTCTCAACATATGTAATGCTGATATGTAGTACCTGTCCCTACAGTGAAACACACCTCCACCATTGTATTCACAGTTGTCCACACATCTGGCAATGACAGTTTGGAAGGTTTAGTGTAGGTGTTTCATATAGTCTTCAATTGTTTCACATGGGTAACCACTGTGATGCATTGCAGGTCTGACCAGTGTCTATTAACAGGACCACCATACATTATGTGTACGTGTGTTATGGCAGATGGCATGCAATTAATATGATCTGTGCATTATCAAGCCTGGTAAATAATAACAATCTCTCCTAACACAGGCTGCTGTCACTGCAAAATGCCAGAGGTACCTAAACAGGAGTGTCACAGCAGTAATATCATTATCCACACCTGTATGATAGCTACAGGGTGCAATGCCCATGTTAGCACATAAGCCAGTACAATACACTATACTATGGAGTATGCACATCTGTTCATACATAAAGTAGCAGACTATAGTATGTGGCATGTGTGCATACATGCCTTGCTTAAGATATTACATTACATATTGTACAGTAACACATGTAACTATGTGAAATATAGTTGTGTTATATGTGCAGTACTGACTTACCAGGCAACTCCAGGCTCGGTGATTGAGAGACACCCACCTCCACAATACCAGCTAAAGCTTGTGGATGGAGGTCTGCAGGTGTCCCCAGGTTGGCCAGTAGCTCCTCGGTATGTGTGAGTGGGGGCTGGGTGAGTGCCCCCACCCCCACCTGTTGCACCTTGTTCCCTGGTAATTGCAACAGCATGCTGTTTCGCCTGTTTTATGAGGTTGGCGCAGTGTCAGTGCACCTGCTGATAGGTGCAATTGTGACCGCCAACATCATTTACCCTCCTGTGGAGTTCCTCCCACAGGGTATCCCACTGCTGTGCATCCTGTGGCACAAGGCTGAAGAGTATTGAATGGTTGTCGAGGAGGTATGGGATGAGGACCTCATCCTCCAAGTGGGTGTACACTGGCAGCCTGCTACGCAGCATACCTGGAAGACATAATGATGGAGACAGGTCACAGTAACTCAAAGAGAAGTACAGAAGTACAGCTGAACATACATGTGTATCACATTTATTAAGATTACAAATAAGTCTTTGCAAATCTACATGACACTAACACCACTGACATGTATAAGTCACATTTGACACTTACTGGTGATGTGATGTTATAACCATATATGTGTGTGTCATGTGATGACATTGCTCATACTCCATGTGGATGTTGTCTTGACGTGGGCATGTCTTCTTGCCTGTACTGGTGTCTTTACCTATCAGCACATGCCTGGATGTGTTCACATTAATGCAATCAACCGTAATGCTGTGTATATGTGACATATATAGTTATACATAGCCTTTAGGGATGTGACCTGTGACCCTGCAGACTTGCTCACAGAATGTTTTACATGTATGTGTTTTGCCATATACATCTACATGGCACTGTACAGCTGTGTAGCATCCTGCCATGTATTGCCTGTGTTGCACATGTGAAACACAGGGGACAATAGCTAGCCTGATGGTATTTGCAGGGTTGGATAGTAACTATAGCATGCATGGTCATAGTGAACTAGTAGGCTACATGCCCTGGGCCATTTATGAGCCTAGGCAGACAGGTTACCTAGCTGTAGGCAACAGACAGGTAAGTTTCAGTGGCCAGTTCAAGCAGTGCCACAGAATTGATACACAGGGTTACTAATATATTTGTCATGCGGTCATCACACCATGTCACAGAGAGGGGTGATGGGTAGTTTCACTGGACAGGAATGCATAGTATGGCAAGAGTATGTTAAGTGTATGGGGCAGGGTTCTGTCAGGCATATTGTGATCCTTGTACTAAAAAGGTGGATGTCCATGAAGTATATGTTTATTTGGGATCAGTATGTGTTAGGTGTAGCATGTCTAACATCTCTGGGTTGGACATGGCTTTATTCACATTAGGCTGCATGCTACATAGTGCAGTTAGGGATTGGGAAGGGCAGTGTAGGCCATCTGCACATTGGCAATAACCCTTAAAGGATTTATGTGATCTATTATGGGTCACGTGAGTGTTGAATATGGCTGAACATTTATCTCTATATTCATGGATGGCACCCTGTCATGATTAGGGGTGCCACATACAACTACCTGACTGGTGTGGTGAAATAACTATCAAAGGAAAGACTATTGTCCAGCTGCATCCCATGCACACACAGTTGCCATTACGTTGACTGCTGCCTAGGTGGTAGTTCATGGGTACAGGGTTTTTAACATAGGAGATGACAATGCAATACTTAGCTGTCAGATTGTGGCCATACGTCACACACCACACATCTGACGCACAAAGGCCCTTCTGTATGTTGAACGCAGCACACATTGAGTTAACTATTGCTCCTAGTTCATAGTCATTTGCAAACATCAATAGGCAGATGCCTTCTGTGTTAGTCTGTGTGGTATAGATAACAAAGAGGGGGAGTACCAGGAATGAACCCTGCATTACTGTAGCTGGCACTGGTTTGATGTGCATGTATGAGTCAGACACCTTCTGTAGTGTTGCTTCTGCCAGCAGTCCAGTTGCCAACCACTCCTGTGACATAGGAATATACACTTAGTTTACTGAGTGCAGCTGGATCACAGTACGGGTGATGGTGTCCTAAGACCTGGCAAGGTCATGATATGCTGTGTGAATCAACCTTACTGTCATCTACATCTGTACTGAGTACATCAAATACGTTGATCACCATTCATGGCCTTACAGACCAGACTCAGCAGGGTAGTAGTGCACTATTTCTCATTATCAATGGTGTCTCCCCCTTTGTGGGGTGTGATAACTGCTGCTGTGCACCATTCAGTGTATACACAGCCTGACATGGAGCTATGATTGAACATGATGTGTATATGGAGAGCTGATTGTTCTTACATTTGTGTAGGATACACCCTGGGGTGTTGACAAGTCCCATGAAAGCTGTATGTATGGCTTTAGAGAGTGCAGCTTGTACCTGCATAGTTGTTATTACAGGGGATCTGTAGTGTACATGGATATATAACTATGTGTACCTGTTGGGGGAGGTGGGAGTGGGTTTAGGTTCTCCAAGACCCTATCTGGATGAACAGGTGCTATTTCTGTAGGTGTAGTACTTCCCATACCATAATGCTGTGCAGCACGGCAGGTCTTGTCGTTGCCATTATGATTAATGACACAGCTATAGAATGCTCTGTAGTTGGCCTCATAATATGTGGCTGATTAGTTTCATAGTAGCTTTGTGTGGTTTTATATGGTGTATCTGCATCTTACTGAAGCTGACCAGATATCACCTACACTCATGTGTGTTCACTCTTGCAACAGTTACTACCTTCTGTGGTACAGTTTAAAGCATGGTACCATCAGTTTGCCTTCTTGTTTGTGTTTGGTTGAATCTTGGTTCTGTTTCAATGGCACAATCACTGCACATATGTGAATGCCTAAGGTTTATTTGTATAGGATTCGGCATTTGCACATGCATTGTCCATCTGCATGGGGTGCCATGACAGTCACCACTTTGCTCTTAGGAAGCATAACTTTGGCATTGGAGACTGACTATGTGTAGCATACTGTTAGCCCTGTTTGTGTGACTATTGTGATCCAGGTCATTGGGGTTGATGGAATCCAACATGCATTGAGCGCAGGTGTTGGTACATGAGGGATTTTCCCAGTTCATAATGGAATAGTTGAGAGTAGCCATTAATGTGAGAGTGTTCAATCTCGCCTTTGTTCTTACACATGGGTTCGGAGCCGATCCTCGGCTCCGTGTCGGCCGCTTGCAAGCTCTGCATCGAGAAGAAGCTCGAGATCACCTAATACCCACAATCCCCCTCTGCCTTTACCTCAGATCTAGTTTGCCGCTGCAGCGTTCGCATCACTGGGTCGAGCTCGAGCACCTCAGATATGATTTAGAATTTTATTCTTGTTTTTTCTTTGGTACTTTAGTGTTATAACCTGTTTAATATTAATTTGTGTGAGTGTGGTTAGGTATAAGGGAATCTCGGTTCCGTTAAAGTTTTAAAACTTAGCAGAGTTCTCTTCGGGGCCTACCACCCCTTATTGTATTTGACAACCGGATTTGACATTTTCTACTGGATTGACAAATTTTTACCGGACTTGACTTTTTTCTGGATCTGACTATCTTCTACTTACTTGACATGTCTGAAAAGACCAAATCAGGGTTCAAGCGTTGCCAATGTGGGCAAAAAATGTCAGTAACTGACAACCATAGTTCCTGTGTCTACTGTCTTGGCCCTCTCCTGCAAGAAGACTGCTCTATTTGTCATTCTTTCAGTGGGAGGGTCATGACAGATAGGCAGGAAATTAATGGACAGGGTTTATTAAAACCTTCCTTTCAGGAAGCTCTGGATGCTTCTGACCAGGCATCCAAGTCCTCGAAGGAATCGAAGACGTCGGAGCCCAAGTCATCGGCTCCGAGCTCTTCCACTAAAGTTAGATCATCGGTTCCACAGACTTCGGGGCCGAGTGTTCAACTGTTGTCAGTTCCCGAGCCTCGAGTCTTGGAACCGTGATGGAGCTCCTCCTCGACACTATTGAGGTCGGCTCCGTCTTCGGTTCCTTCGACCCGTTCTTCTTCTAAGCTCTCCGATATCGATGTGGATCGTGTGGTGCAGAAGTTATTGGAACATTCAGCCCTATCCAAGCTTATTTCGGTTTCCACCCAGTTGGTGTCGAAACTTGAAGGCCTCCCATTGTCTCCATCCATTCCTCCTCCGAGACCTGTCCAGTCTTTGGAGCCGGAAGAGGTTGATCTACTGATTGTGGAGCCCTCGGGGCCAGAACCGTCCTGTTCTCGGTCTGCTCCTTTCACCTCGACTCCCGGATCCGTACCGGAGTCTCGAGTCGACGATCTGTCCTTGGTTCCGGGGCGAGTCGAACCGACGTTTCAGTTCCGACTCTTCCCTCGGGCCTCGGCTGATCGATTCAGCTCCGTCCTCGGGTCGATGCCTTCGTGCCTGTCTCGGGATTCTTCCCATTTCTTCGAACCGGGAGATTCTTCGACTCGGGACCCGCGGGCCTTCGATCTCATGAGGAAGGTGTTGTCTACCCAGACAACCACATCAGTAGAAGCAGCCTCTCCTCCCCATAAAGGACCGTTATCTTCCTCTGCACCAACGGCCACATCCAAGCGTCGAGCACCGGTGTCTCAGCCACCCCTGGAGGGTGCCCCCTCTTCCTCGGAGGCTTCTTCGGATGCTCCCCCCGAAGAGGTCCCTAGGAAAAGATTGTGTAAGAGGAGACACTTAGATTCTCCACAGGAATCTTTAACATCCGATACTGACTTGGATGAGTCAGAAGGGTCCCCAAAGTCACCTACGGAAGATGTCTCCTTTTCTCATATCTTGGAGATCCTTAAGCAGAGAGGTGATTGGCAGTCCCTCCCCCCTTCTGAGGATGAGTCAGTCCTGCTGAAGGCATTTGGTGCTCACCCTTCCTCCTCCTGGGTCACTCCGCCCTTCGATGAGTTAATGGAGTTGATTGCTCGAAGGGCGTGGGAGACACCTGACACGGTGGAACCAGTCCCTAGGAAGCCTAATAAGTACATCACTGCACCCCAAGACAAGGCTTACCTCACTAAAGGAGTTCCAGTAGATGCCATGGTGGTGGCAGCGGCCACGAAAAAGGAGATGTCGGAGTCTTCCTCATCTGTCCATCAGCCTAACAGAGATTCTAGGACTATGGACAGATATGGGAAGCGCATTTTTAGTTCAGCAGCTTTTTCTATGCGTTCCCTGAACTATTTGACTCATTTTACACGCTTACAGAGGGATCTAGTCAAAGAGTTGGGAGATACCCTTCAGGGTACTACAGATGCTGCGGTCTCAGAGAAAGTTTCGGCACATCTAAATACCCTTACATCCATTGTTAACTCATCCATGAGGCTGATATCATACGCCGAAGGATCGAGTAGGGCAGCGGCTTCAGTGATTGCTCTTCGAGGCAATCCTGGATGCGCTTATGTTCGCTATGGAAGCCTTCAAGTCTTCCTTTACTAACGCCCCATTTGATGGAACCACACTTTTTGGCCCTAAAGTAAAGGAGACCCTTACCCGGTGTGAACAGGAGGGAAAGACTCTGTCTGCTGTCGGAGTCCGTTTTCCACCCTTCCAGACCGTACCCCAAAGGGCAACGTGGTGGGAAAATGTGGTTTGAAAACCCCAAGGATCTTTCCCAAGCACACAGGGTGATGCCCCTCTAGAGGCAGAGGAGGAGGCAGAGGTGGAAGACGCCGCCGGCGGCAGAGGGGTCCAAAACCAAGGTGACAGGGATACCCCCCCTGGTAAACCTTTTCAGCACTCCTGAGAGGAGGCCCGACTGTCCTGCTCTGGAGGCAGTCGGGGGTCGCTTAGCTTTATACCCTCAGGCCTGGCAAAACATTACTACAGACAACTGGGTAAAAAGCATTGTTACCAGAGGTTACAAAATACCATTCCTATCCACTCCCATTACAAAGAAAAAACTCCCAGATGTACCACCCCATCTGCGAGACCCAGCAGCTATAGAAATTTCAAAGCTGCTAGAAAAAAGAGTCATCCAACCAGTCCCAGCAGACCAAGTAGGATTTGGGACTTACTCAAGGTTCTTTTTAGTTCCAAAGAAGACAGGGGACTGGAGGCCGATTCTGGATCTAAGCAACCTCAACACCTTTGTCAAGAAGGAAAAGTTCCGAATGGTCACGCTTCAATCGATCCTTCCATTCTTACAGAAGGATGACTGGATGTGCTCAATAGATCTGAAGGACGCATACTACCACATCAAAATGGCCAGGGTGTCCAGGGATCATTTGCACTTCCGGCTGGGAGCCAGTCACTACCAGTTTCGAGCCCTGCCCTTTGGTCTGACCTCAGCCCCCAGGGTGTTCACCAAATGCATGGCAGTGGTAGCGTCTCATCTGAGGCGCCTAGGATTCCAGGTGTTTCCGTATCTGGACGACTGGCTCCTGTCTGCCACCACCAGGTGTCAACTGATACAGGCCAGGGATTACACCCTACAACTTTGTATTCACCTCGGAATTTCCGTAAATTTCGAAAAATCTTTACTACAGCCATCACAGCATATCTTATTCATAGGAGCGGAATTAGATACGCATCATTTGGTTCTAAGGCTTCCTACAGAAAGGATAGTCGCACTTCAAAACAACATTTCTCTCCTGCTGTCATCCAAAAAGTCCCCGGCAAAGCTGGTTCTGAAGGTCTTGGGTCTCATGGCAGCTTCTCTCATTGCGATACCATTGGGAAGACTGCACATGAGAGTTCTACAATGGCTCCTGTTTGCACAATGGTCATTCCAACAGCTACCTCTGACTCATGAAATTCTGATAACAAACACATGCAAATCACACCTAGCTTGGTGGCTTCAGACTTGCAACCTTTCCAGCGGAAGACCATTTGTGCTACCCACACCGTCAGCGACGATAACCACGGACGCTTCCCTGATAGGGTGGGGGGGCATCTTTCAGGGACAGACAGTCCAAGGCGAATGGACCAATCTGGAGTACAATCTGCACATCTATGTTCTGGAGTTGAGGGCAGTGTTTTTAGCATTGCAGCACTTTGCTCCCCTTCTTCCTCTAGGGACTATTGCAGTTCAGACAGACAACATGTCCGTAGTCTAGTACATAAACAAGCAAGGGGGAACCAGGTCTTATCAACTATGCAGGGAGGCCATGAGAATTTGGCAATGGGCGGAGTCCACGGGTCGCTTTCTGATCGCAACGCACATCCCGGGGTCAACCAACGTAATAGCCGACAGGCTGAGCAGAGCAATACTGTTGCCTCACGAGTGGTCCCTCAAACATTCAACTGCGAACACGATATTTCGCAAGTGGGGCCAGCCTTCTTGTGATCTGTTTGCGTCTCCAATGAACGCCAAATGCAGGAGCTACTTTGCCCTATTACCCCCTCCAGGGGAAGTCCCCAGGACGCTGGTGCACGATTGGCCCCCGGGTCTCCTGTATGCTTTTCCTCCATTTCCCCTGATTGCAAAGTTTCTGCAGAAAGCCAACAACCTTCAGAGGACGATAATCCTCATTGCCCCATTCTGGCCTCGTCAGATTTGGTTCCCCTTTCTATTACATCACCGCATTCAGGGACCTTGGATGCTGGACCCAGAGCCAGATCTACTGACTCACTCGTCAGGAGTCCCTCACCCATCTCTCGAATCACTCCATCTAGCAGCTTGGCTGCTCCGCTTCCCTTTCTAGCCAGGTCTGATTCCCTTACACCGGCGGTTCAGAATATTTTAGTGGCTTCTCATAAAGCTTCCACTACAAAAACCTACACCAGTAAATGGAAACGTTTCATCTTCTGGGCTAATTCACATCATTTGGACCCTGTTATAGCTCCGTTGAACAAGATCTTGGAGTTTTTGACAGAATTGTTTCATGAAGGAGCTTCTCCTGCTACTTTAAGAGTGCAATTGGCTGCCATTTCTAACTTTCATGTGGAAGAATCTGGTGCGCCTATTATGGCTCACAGGCTTTGTAAAGCTTTCTTAAAAGGATCTTTTCATATCAGACCACCAGTTAGAACTCCTACATCACCATGGAATCTGAACCTCTTACTTTCTAAATTGATGTTGCCCCCCTTTGAACCAGCCTCAGTTTGCCCATTGAAATTTTTATCGTGGAAAACTCTATTCCTAGTGGCCATTACATCCGCTAGGCGAGTGTCTGAGCTTCAGGCTCTTTCTATTAAACACCCTTATTTAATTTTCCACTCTGACAGAGTATCCCTTCGCACTAATCCATCCTTTCTCCCCAAAGTTTGCTCTACTAATAATATTAATCAGTCCATTGAATTACCCACCTTCTTCAAAAATCACTCTAATAAATTAGAGTATATGTTGCACAAATTGGATGTCCATAGACAACTCAGATTTTATTTGGATAGAACAAAAGATCACAGGAAATCTGATCAACTGTTTGTAGCCTTTGCTGACAGCAGGATGGGTGTAGCAGTTACGAAACGAACTCTTTCCAAATGGCTAACTGATTGTATCACATACGTTTATGAGGCTTCTAATCAAACCTTATCAGTCAAACCTACAGGACATTCCACGAGATCAGTGTCTACATCCTTAGCTCACGCAGCTCGCTTACCATTAGACACGATTTGTGCGGCTGCTACTTGGGCTAAACCACATGCATTTATCTCTCATTACAAAGTGGACAGGGTTTCTAGGGATAGGGCAACCTTTGGTTCCACTGTGCTCAAGAACGTTCTCCCGTGAGTTCCTCAGGATCATGGAGCTAGGGACGCTACCCATGTGTAAGAACAAAGGCGAGATTGAACACTCTCACATATAGAAGTTATGTCCTTACCATAACGTTCCATGTGGAGTGTTCATCTCGCTGTTCTTACTCCCACCCTTCCCACCCTTAGGAAGAACGTTCGATTTGGTGCCTGGTCTGGAGTATTCTCCTTCTGCAGTTGCAATAGTTGTATTGTATGATACACTTGTGTATATATATATATATATGTATATATGTATATAAATGATCCTATCATTATGTACATTTTGGTGTGTGTGCTCTCTATGGCTGGTTTGCTTGCAAACTAGATCTGAGGTAAAGGCAGAGGGGGATTGTGGGTATTAGGTGATCTCGAGCTTCTTCTCGATGCAGAGCTTGTAAGCGGCCGACACGGAGCCGAGGATCGGCTCCGAACCCATGTGTAAGAACAAAGGCGAGATGAACACTCCACATGGAACGTTATGGTAAGGACATAACTTCTATTTATGGTTTTCTGTCTCAAACCTAATCTTCCCCATTACAGCACATTATGACAGTTGGGAAATCCGTGGCATGGTGGGTGAGCTGTCGCAAGGTGCAATTTAAATTCCACTTTGGCATAAAGGTAGTTGCTCAGCATAATGCATCTGAAGTTATGCAAGTGCAACTAGCGTGGGGGTGTACATATCCTTCAGGAATATGGACACACCTGGGGCCCGTGTGTTCCAATAAAGGATGATGGGCAAGAGGTGAGGTATGTGTTATGCAGATGTGCTCTCCTGAGTATTGAAACATGTCTCAGCCACTGCACAGATATGTTCACCATGTTAGGGATTGGCATATGTGTGTCCATATAGTGTTTCTGACATGTATCATTGTGTAGGGAGACCCACAGTTCATTGCTTGGCTGTCCCTGTAACAGCAGTGGACCTTCACTTGAACTGTGCATGATGAAGGCACTATAGGGGAAGCATGAGCCCTAGGCAGTATCCAGATTCCCAGGGGTGACAGGTGTAGGCCCTATCTGGCAAAGCATCATGGTCTGTCAACCATGTTATCCCAGGCAGACAAATATTGGATACCCTTTGACTTGCACCACGACATTATGCAATTGTGGAATACAATCCTTTTGTCCCTGTACTGCAGTATCATTCTGGCCAATGGCAGAATGTTACCCAGGCCTTGGGACATACCTGCATGGGCTACAAGACCTGACAGTTCCTACATGTGTTTCCATGCAGCCCAGGCTACTGCATCACAGGTCCTGCACAACAACATGGAATATGCCAGAGCCATGTGTATAGTTCAAAAGGTGGTCTGAGTGTATGTGGCTAATCATGGCAGACAGGCAGTTGACAGTATGTATGCCCTCGTATAGGTTGGTGTGTAACATAGTGCTAGAGTTTGCATTCACAAATGAGTACTGTTGGGCATGTTTCCGGTCATGTGTTCTGAGATGTGGCACAATTATGCAAACTATGTCATGCAGTTTGTGTATTTGGTTGTCTTTCTCTTCCAGCTTGGGAGGTCACTTATTTTGCCAGATACTTAGAAGCATCTGTGAATGTGTGTGATTTCTGGTAGTGTGTGTGGGTGTCCTTACTGTGTTCTGGTAAGGGTATGTGTTGGTTGTGATGATGAGATGCATGTGTTAACCTACACCTCATGACTGTCCAGTCATGGCTGTAGACTGGACTGCCTTCCAGCTTACCCCTGTAGCTGCATCCCAGACAATGTGTGGGATGTGGTGTTAGGTGGGTTTGGCAGTGTACATGCCATACAAATTACATTCCCCCTGGATGGCCACATGCACAAAGCTGACATTAGTAAACACCAGTAGCTGACTAGTGGACATGCCTGTATGAGCATTCAGTACTGCAAGTTCCAAGTACCATATTTAGTTTACTTATTGCTTATGAATATGTTTTAGACAGTGATGCTCACATGTAAATATTTGTGTTATGGACGTGACAACACTGGCTATTACGGAAACATTGTAGATACCTTTAGCAGCAATCCTCCTCTGAGGAGCACATCACATCCTGATAGTTAATTACAGATGATGCAAGTGTCTACAGGTCTGTTTCCTTCTCTGGGTATATACTCACATATCCACCAGGACCATGAGCTCTGTTGGGTACAGACACCCACTCCCCAAACAGAGTCATGTATCAATGGACTCTGATGCCACTATCAACATGATCAGGATATAATCAGATAGTGTAAGCCACCACCTATGAAACAGCTATTACACATGAGCATCAGTCTCCTACATCTTAAACTCCTATTGCAGATGTTACTCTGGAGTTAAAGATGATATGCAACCTGTTTCATTACCAGTACTGTGCACTACCTTACATACAGTATTTGCAAGTGGCTGTTAGGTTGGCAATGAGATGATAGGCTACACAAACCTAGCAGTTCAACCAGTGTGTCTCTACTCTCAATATCCACTCTATGTAGGTGTGCACATAGCCCTTTGGCCCAGCCCAGTAACAAGGGTCACTACATATTTGCATAGCATGTACACATGCACAGCTGCTGTTGCTTGCAAATGATACTAGAGAGGTCCAGACATGTAACAAGGGTCACTACACATTTGCATAACATGTACACATACTAGAGAGGTGGATATTACATGTGTTATGTACATTAATAGTTACCTAGCTCTTCCAATTATCTTTGCTATCATGCTGCTAAACTGTCAGATGAATACAAGTGATATGTATTATGTTATTGAGTATTGTAATTGCCAATAGACATAACTACTCTTTGCATAACACAACAGAAATGCTATGTAGAATGGAATACAGATGTGCGTAACATACTGTACATTACACAGTTATTGGCACAATATCCCACAATGCAAACCATATTTGCACAGTAAGCCCACCTTTAACATGTTCATCTTACTTATACACCCATGCATATGTCGACTGTTACAATATATCAACATATACTATCCCCTGCTATAGCACATACTTGTTGGACCAATCCTGACACTGACTGTGGCTGGAAGCGAATCGGTGAGTTCCAAGCCCATATCAACCCTTGTGGTGTATGAGGAGTTTGCCTTGTGACCTACAGCAGTACACACATAGAATACTACAAGAATTACTACTGCTCAACAATACATCGCTACAAGATAGCTATTTCCACTATATGCATTGATTACACTGCAATTCTTACAGAACAGGTACTACATACACAGACATACTACATGTTATACATACCTTCTTAGTAATTGGAGGCATTATTGACTAGTATAATACTCGTTTTCAGTTTGTCTTTCAGTGTTTTGTACTGTCCTACAGGTAGATACAGATGGTTTGAATGTGTGACAAGGCAACCTTTTATAGTTACAGATCAGTAACGTGCTATACCGATAACCAATTGATGTTCCTAAGTAGCTAATTACATGCACATCAGCTGCGCTGCTACTGCCTTAGCCGATACCATGGCAACAGTGGAGTATAACTGAGTACTCCACTTGGGCATTGCCCTTTGCTTTATTTGTGAGGAATACAGCCTGGAAGTGCTATTTGAAATCTATTGCAACAGCTGTATGGAGACGAACAGTAATATATTGTGTGTAATGCCTAGAGGATTTGGTCTAAATGTGAGTACTGCTGTTATATTTCTGAACATTGCTACTTGTGCAGGGTTTGTCTGTACCTAATACTTCTGCATATGTTTCAGTATGGCCAGGATGTCTGACCAGCTCAAAGCTGCATAGCTATCCATATAATGTTAGGGGGTTTACAGTGTGCTTACCAGAAATATAGTTTGGTGTTAATGTGTATACTGTGCTGATAATCAGTACTTGTTAACACTTCCTAGTGTGCAAACATTTCAACCCTCTGAAACAGGATTAGTTCATACAAACCCTGTAACATCAGCAGCTGTTCAATTGTATAACAGCAACTATTTCACATAGGGCCATGTTAGTGTGTCTGTGTCCCAGTATGATAAGGTTTCAGCAGATGTTGTACAGTCGTTGAATAATTGGTTATGGTATGACAGTATGTATTGATGTAATTATTTTGGTTGTGCGGTAGATGTTGGTGGGTGTACATAGCACATGCAGGTGTGTAGGAACCCCTTTTATACAACTTCTATATGTGTGTGGGTGTTCATTACCTGTGAACACCTATCTCTTAGTGAACTAATACTATGGTAATTGCAGGCTGATTCATTAAGGCACTGTTAAATTCTTCCTGTATAGCACACAAGTACTGTTAGTCCTTGAATCCTTTTGGCAATACATCAGAATGTAATAAAGTTTTGCTAAATGAAAGCTGTCTGTGTATTTCTGTCATGGATATTTGCAGTCATTGCAGTTGTGTTGGTGACTGTGTCCATAGAACATATTTGTTTGTTGGGGGGGATGTGTGATTGTTATGGTCCATGTTATACTCAGATATGAACACTTCGGATGCTGTCTACACACATGTATGTATGTGTGTGTGTGTGTGTGTATATATATATATATATATATATATATATATATATATATATATATATATATATATATATATATGTGGATATGTATATAGATATAATATATAATATATATTATTGCATACGTTTATCTGTACCTCCATAGATGTGTAGATGCTTTTAACCTATCTATATATCTACATATATATGTAGATCTGTATATATCGATATGTCTCTATGTATCTTTCTCTCTCTCTCTCTCTCTGTATATATATATATATATATATATATATATATATATATATATATATATATATATACATATATATATGCATACACCTTTCATTGGGTACATGGCGAGTTGTCCTATTTCAACACATTCCTCCTCCCTTTTGTGTTTTAACCTGTCTGCATACAGAACTGGGATATGTACATCTCAGGCAGCTTAGTAAGTAGGTTACTCTGAGGATGGAGTACATGGTTGCGGGTTCTAATCCTGGAATGTGTTATTATTTTACCTCTCAAAGTAGGCACTGGTAGAGACAGTGTGACTAACGCACATTTAAGCAGTTGTAAGCATGTTTGCCTGTGGTCTGCACGACATTAAGCAAAGGTTAAACCTGTGAAGCACTTCTCTGTTTACCGTGTTTAAGCGCCGCTTACCATCGCGCAAATCCATGGAAACCCACTTACAACTGCTTAAAAGTGCTGTAATCTACCTGCATCCAACAGCCCTTATTCTGGCCCTCAAAATAACTTAAATGTCCTTGCAGGTCTTGAACCTGGGACCATGAACACCACAGTCGCTGACTTTACCACTAAGGCATCTGAAATATATACAAATGTTATGGTGTTTAGAATATACATTTTACTACAGGCATTCCTCACTACTGAAAACAAATGTGACAGTCAGTTGGTGTACATATGTCTGATACATGTTAATGTTCATATGTTTGTGAAATTAGGTGCTGCAATGTGACATGACAAGGTATATTATGAATGAGAAAGGTTCTTGTTTTGTATCCTTTTTATATTGTCCCCATACTCCATGTATACCCCTCCAGTTCACTTATTGAAAATCCGACCCAGGCTCTCCTTGATGCATGATTTCATTACCCATCATTCCTCCCCCACCCCAATCTTCCCATACACAACAACCATCCCTTCTATGGTGAATTATGTTAATATTAATAGTTATAATACCAGAGCTGCATGTGTTTTGTGTACACTTCAATTCCTTTGGAGTGCTTCTGTGTCATGAGGTGTGTTCATAGATGTTTATATATATGGCTATTGATGTAACTGTATAATAAATATATATATATATATATATATATATATATATATATATGTGTGTATATAAAATCTTTATATTTATATCTATGTGCAGACATCACTGACATGTATGTGTGTATATATATATATATATATATATATATATATATATATAGATAGATAGATATTTTGTATTAATTTGTAACAGTAATACAAATGTAAACTTGAATGCGTTGGTTCACAGACTACAGTACATTACAATGTACTGTACATATGTACACTAAGTGACTGTCCCATTTGTGATCATTACAGTGGAATGCATATGGTATAAGGTGTAGTCTAAAGACTGTGAAACATGTATACACCTCAGATGGGTTAGTGGTAAGTCCCATGACTATAGTGTGCATGGTCCAGGGTTCAACACCTGCGATGCTTTAAAATGTTTTTTACTCCAGAATAAGACTCATTTAGGCAGTTGTAAGCATGCTTAAAAGTGTTTGTGTGACATTATAGCAGCGGTTAAACACAGTTAAACAAACTTTGTAACGTATAACCTGTGCGTGCAAACATGGCCACATCCGCTAACTACTCAGGATATATACATTTCAGTGAAGTAACATTTCACTGTGTGCTTACATAACATTACATTCTCCGTTGACTTTACTCTCCAGCACACATGGATTTATATGGGTGTTTTGAATGTTTATTATACAGACGATTACTACCTATATATGCAAGCTGTGGTTAAGGTATATTTTTTAACATGATAAACATTCCTGACTTTACTGGGATTGGGACCTCGAATGCACAGATACTATGCAAATGCTGTAACCATTACACTATTGACATTAACGTTGCTTCTGCCTATTTCCTATTTAGATGATTTCTATGTGTAATCTAGGCTAAGCAAAGGGCGGAGGCCCCCAAACCCACTGAGCTTCACTTACTCTTGAAATAACAACTTATAATAAAAGTAATGTGGGACAATGCATTACATTCCTAACTACATTAGGCATAGCCCCTCACTGACACACTTCAAGGGAAACCTTGTTGTGTGAATGGGTAACAGAGTATACACCCCTGGGATCATGTGTCCCAAAACCATAGAGCCAGGGGTTGAGGGAGCCTGTCCAGTTTGATAGCTGCGAGACCTGTTGGAGAAATTGAATGGTGTTGAATTGTAACATTAACATGCCCTCTTTTGATCACTAAGTGCCCCTATCACCCTCCACCACCACAGTCTTCAACAGCTTCCAGCAACTCTGCCAGGAATTGCTTCATTGGCTATGCTTGACAGAGGCTCAGTTACTTCATCAATGGTGCAGAGAAAGCCAACACACTGTAGCTATGCTTCTAATTGCCCTTGGGCAGATAGGTAGTAGGCTATCTGTGAACCTCTAAAGTGCAGGCCATCACAGCCATAATATGTGAATAAACAGACTTTCAGATCACAATATACAGTGAAAAATCACAATGTAGTCAGGAAACAGTTAAGTACAGCAAGAACATACAGAACACTGATACTTAGTCACTCCAAAAGCCTATCCTGAAAGTTAGAAGACTTGTATAAGTTTAAGGCTTTCTATTGCTTACCAGTAGGTTACCTACAGGAGAGATGAGAAACAAGCACAGATGGGAAACATGCATGCAAAGATACCATACCGGCCTATGTGTCAGCCTTAGGCTATGGAATACTGGCCAAGGCTATTGGTGCCCCCATGGTGCTTTTTTTAGGATATTCTCAAAGGTGAATACCAGCTCCGTAAACAGCACAATAGCAGAATCAATGAGGGTTATGCTACTCAACACCAGGGATTGTGATCAGAACATGCATGCACTCACTGCACTCCTCAGGATGGAGAACGTCAACATCTGTGCAGTAACTGAGACCTGTCTTAAGGCTCCTGAGAGCACACCAGCACTACCTGACTACAACCCATACCACACATTTCAACCACAGAACATGGACTGACACAGACATGGAGGGGGTGTATCCATATTCGTCAGTGATACCTACACCTCCAGGTTAGTGGGGGTAGCATGATACCTCTGGGATCATCCATGTGCAGCTAACATCAGCCACAACTGCAATGTACTCTGTGACCTACTACAGATCACCCTCCATGACCCAGGACCACCACTCCACCTACCTGGAGACAGTGGAGAACATGACAGTCCTAATGCACAACCTGGCATTGGTCGATGTCAACTACCCTACCATTAACTGGGAAACTTACTCAAGTACTCACTTCCAGGCCCAGCTCTTCCTGGAATTTATCACCTCATATGCCCTGTATCAGATGGTGACCTCCCTAATGAGGGGTGGAAACATACTAGAAGTGGTCATCACCAACATGGGCAACAGGTGCACCACAGAGGAGATTAACTGGTCACTGGTTAGACCTGACCATGCACTATTCACTGTTTCCACACCCAAGCATCTCCCCCACCTACAGAAATCACAGTGTATACCTTTCCTACAGTTACATTTACACTACTATTGACAGGGGTGGAGGATTTCGCAGTCTCCATGCTAAGGGGAAACACTGCTCAAGATACAGACATATTTACAAATGCAATCTATAAGCACCTACATGGATGTATGGATCGTGCCATCACTGGTAAACCAAGACTCACTCCTCCTAGACAAGGATACCAGTCTGGTGGACCTCTGCAATAAACAGGCTATGCTACAGAAGTAGGACAGTGTTTCAGTCAAACAGCAAATCCCACGAAGGGCAGACATCCATGACCACTATTAGTATGATACGTAGGTCCCTCATGACATCATCCAAGGCTAACATCAGCAGGAAAATACGCACGGATTCGAAAGATAACCACAAAGCCTTCTTTGGCTATATCAAGGATCTAAGTGGTGACACACAGATTTGCACTGTGCTGGTGAAATATAGCACAAAATAAGCTGACCCTACTGATATCGCCAACATCCTTGCAGATTAATTCAGTGCATACTTCACCCCATAAAGAGCCCACAACACTACCCGAAAGGTACAGTATCCCACACATCAGAGACACACAGGTGGAAATGGCCCTCTCTAACAGCAGAACACAGCATCAATGGAGGCAAATGTTGTCCCAGACTGCATTTTGCAAACTGTACAAGACAACCTGACCCCCCCACCTAATTAAGCTTTCCAACCTCAGCCTCTCCACAGGCTACATGCCCATACAATGGTGCGTGGCAACAGTTATTCCACTCCATCAAGGTGGAATCACAACTGACCATGGTAACTACCACCCCATAGGCCTGACTAGCCTGGTCTGCAATGGTATGGATCGCATCCTCATGGCACTCATTAACAAAGACAATGGTAACCTCCGATCACGTGACCCAACTCAGGTCAGCTTGGTTGAGTCCAGTTCATCCCTAATGAACCTGTTGGCCATCTTACATACAGTCACCAAGACTTTAGATGACAGGAGAAGTGGTTCACACATACTACCTGGATCACCAAGGCTTTTGACACCATGCCCCACTCAGGTATTATTGATAAACACACCAGCCTATACATACACCCATACATCACAGGTTGGGGTGCCAACGGGCTTACACACAGAACCCACATGGTACGACTAGTGGTCTCCAGGTCCAACTCTTGACCAGTCACAACTGCTGTCCCACAGGACTCAGTCCTGGGAGCCCTACTGTTTGGCATATACTTCTCAGAGATACAGGCAAACACAGGTGGGCTATGGCAGACCATGTTTGGCAATGACTGTGAACTGGGAGCCATGATTGATAGTCCAGCTGACACAGACATCCTCAAGAGGCCTCACAGAGACCAACACAGGGTGTCAACGTCATGGCTTCCAGCCAAGTGCCACTAACTGCATGGTCATTCCATTGTGGAATAGTAAGCACCCATGTATTAACACATAAGTGGCAGCCACTTTAATACGGACGAGGTAATGGGGTATCTGGGTACTATGGTAGATAGTGATCTCCCCTTTGACAATCATATCTCCAAAGTAGTTAGGACATACTTCTATGTAGGCCATCTGATTACTAAAGGGTTCCCATCTAGACATACTGGGGTTATAGTGCCCCTTTACTCATCACTCATCAGTCCCATCATAGGGTATAATAACCCATTTGGGATGTACCTCAGAACTTAACTTTCCTCACTTGTCTAGAGGAAAGAAGTTTTTAGTACTTAATAAATAAGCACCTATCCAGGCATGTCTAAGGGTCAGCTCCCGTGATTTTTCCTGTCTACCTGATGAATCTGGTCATCTTGAGGCAATGCAGCAATTGCCTCATGTACACAGACAACCCTCTCCTCCTACCATCCAACACTACAACCTGTGAGAGATGCACTTATATAGCCAAACTGGAAGTAAATTTCTCTTCACCCAAGACTGGACTAGACAGTCAAGAGGAGAAGGTAAACACTTACACCACACCACACTCATCACATAGTCCCTCAAAACCTACACCACCAAAACACACACATAGAACACAAAACACACACCTACATTCAAGGAGGCTCTCAATAAAAACCTGCCCAAGCATCAGGGACCTCCAAAGCAGAAACGCAAGCAAACACCACCCCCCAACACAACCCAAGTGACACATAGCCCACAAACTCAGTGTGACACTCAACCAAAGCCCATAAGGCATAACAATGTACCCAACGCTCTAGTCATATGTGACTCTATAGTCAGGCACACTGATGTTCCACTCACCTGGCTAAACAAGGAGAAAGTTACTGTCAGCTGCCTGTCAGGTGCCAGGATCCGCCACATAACACACACTCAGGTCACTCCACAACAAGTACAAATATGACACTGTCATTGTCCATGTTAGTGTGAATGACCTGAGACGTACCTCCCTGGACTATATGAAAAGAGACATGGAGGAGCTCTCCGATCTTGTAGCCCAGGCAGTTATGACCCTAGCCCTGAGTAGCATCCTGCCATCACCCAGAATGATACCACATTACAAGGACAAAATGATTGACTTCAACAATTGGCTAAGCTTCTGGTGTCATTCAAAGAGGATCCGGTATTTGTCTGCCTGGGACAACATGATCGACAGACCACGATGCTTTGCCACATATGGCCTGCACCTGTTGCCCTTTGGATTATGGATACTGGCAAAAGCTCTTGCCACCCTATAATTCCTTTTTAGGCAAGGTTCAAATGACAAATTCACCACCGTAACAGGTACAAGCAAGCAAAATCTGAGGATAATGATACTCAATGCTAGAAGTCTAAACCTCCAAATGCACTCACTCAAGGCACTCCTTAAAATGGAGACCATCAACATCTATGCAGTCACAGAGACCTGGTTCAAAGCTCCAGAGAGCACCCCTGCATTACCAGGCTATAATTCATACCATTCCTTTCGGCCACCTAACCCAGAACAAAGCACTAAGGGTGGAGGCATGTCCATGTTCATTAAGGATATCCACACCTCCAGGCTAGTTGCACAGCATAATGCATCCAAGATTATCCAAGTACAACTAACTCTGGGCAAGACTGCAATCCAAGTTCTAGCTTGTTACATACCCCCCACCATGCCCCAGGATTCCCACTCCTCATTTCTTGATACACTGGAAAGTATTAGGGTACAACCCAACACCCTAATAATGGGCAATTTCAACTACCCCACCATTAACTGGGAAAACTACTCGCGTACCAACTCTTTTGCTCAACGTTTTCTGGAATTCATAAATTCCAATGCCTTGGATCAACTTATTCACACCCTGACCAGGGGCAGCAATATCCTAGACCTAGTCATTATCAACATGGGCAACTGGTGTTCCACACCAGAGGTCAATTCCTCGTTGGTCAGATCCGACCACAAGTTAATCCCCCTAGACATCCTGCCCCTCCCCCAATTAGGGAAAACCACCATAAAAAACTTCTCCAAAGCCAACTTCACACTTCTTAAGACAGAAGTGGCAAACTTCATGACACCCATGCAGACGGACAATAGAGTTAAGACTGCTGAATCCTACACAAATGCACTTTATAAGCACTTACACAAGTGCATGGATCATGCTATCCCTAGTAGAACCAAGATGCTATCCTCCAAAAAAAGGAAGCCAATCTGGTGGTCCTCTGCCATAAACAAACTCTACAACAGAAGAAAGAAACTGTTGCAAAAAAAAGAGTAAAATCCTATGACTGGAGGAACTCCCTGGTTATCTTCAGTAAGAAGCTGAGATCCCTCATAAAATCCTCCAAAGCTAGTTACGAAATCAAAATTGCCACTGACTCTAAAGACAACCACAAAACATTCTATAGCTATGTCAAGAATCTCAATGGCAACACTCAGATCTGTTCTGAGTTACAGCACAATGGCACTAAATATACTGAACCAACTGATATTGCCAACATCCTGGCAGATAGGTTCAGTGCTAACTTTACCCCCCTCTCACCCCCTAGAGGGCCCATCTCTATACCGGAAGAATGCAAAGTTCCTGTAATCACAGCTGCACAGGTAAAAAACACACTCTCCAAAGCCAAGAACACAGCATCCATGGGACCTGACAATATCCCAGGCTGTGTTCTACATGAACTTCAGAATGAACTGGCACCCTACCTAAGTACCATGTTCAATCATAGCCTCACCTCAGGCTTTGTACCCACTGAATGGTGCACCACGACGGTTATTCCACTGCACAAAGGGGGAGCCATGACAGACCCCGGGAACTACCACTCCATTAGCATGATGAGCCTGGTCTGCAAGGTCATAGAATGTATCACCATGGAATTCATAAACAAAGACATTGGTAATCTCCAAACTCTGGACCCTACCCAGTTTGGGTTTGTAAAAGGCAGATCATGTCTCCTAAACCTGATTGACTTCTTTGAAGGAGTCACCAAAGCCATAGTTGAGGGTAAGGTGGTTCACGCAGCTTATCTAGAGCTCGCCAAGGCTTTCGACACCATCCCCAACTCTGGAATTATAGATAAGCTCACTAAACTAGGTATAAATCTCTATGTTACAAGATGGTTTGCCAACTGGCTCATGGACAAAACCCACACTGTGAAAGTAGCAGACTCCAAATCCGACTTCAGACCAGTGACAAGTGGAGGGCCACAGGGTTCAGTCCTGGGTCCTCTCCTGTTTGGTGTCTACTTCTCTGAAGTACAGGCTAACACAGAAGGTCTTTGGCTAACAAAGTTTGCAAATGACTGCAAACTAGGAGCCATAATCTAAACTCCTAATGATGTGGACATACTATAAAAAGGCCTCACTGAGACAGATGTCTGGTGTCAAAGCCATGGCCTGAAGCTCAATGCCAAAAAGTGTATTGTCATCCCCTTTGGTAAAAACTCTGTACCCATGAACAACCACATAAGTGGTAGTCTACTTAATGCCAAAAGTGTGATAAGAAACCTTGGGACACAGGTGGACAGTAATCTCTCCTTTGATAATCACATTGCCACAGTGGTCAGGAAATCTTTCTACATGGCTCACCTCATCACAAAAGGTTTCTCATCCAGAAAAAAGAGGTCATTGTTCCCCTCTACTCATCACTCATTAGACCCATTATAGAGTACAATGCCCCTTTTGGTATGTACCTCACAAGACATCTACAACAACTGGAAAGGCCACAGAAATACCTCACAAAGAGGATTACTGGCCTCAAACAGATGCCCTATGCAGACCTTCTCAAAAAACTCCAGCTTTACTCCATCGCATATTGCCTACTCAGAGGCGATCTCTGCCTAACATACAAAGCTATGTCAAACCCAGAGCTGTTGGACATGCTCCACTTAAAGAAATCCCAATCCCTCCAAGCTACATGCTCTAGGGACCTAAACCTTGTCACCACAATAAACAGAACATGCTGGAGGGATAGATTCCTGTCCTAGAGATTTCCAATACTCTGGAACAGACTACATATCTATGTCAAACAGAGCTCCTCATTAGCACTCTTCAAGAAAAATCTTGATGATTGGATGGGAAATAGGAAATTCACCCCAGGGATCACTTCTGTGGCTCTGCTCGACAGGGGCACAGGAAAATAATTTTCTTGGGTGGCAAAAGCCAGGGTACCTTTTTGGCTAGGCTTATATAGGTCCTAGAGCTAATAGCCTAGTACCTACCTATGAACCTAACTAAGAACCTATAAGACACTTCCAACAGCTGGAAGGTCCATGAATGTACCTTGCCAGGGGGATTACTGGCCTCAGACATATGCCCTATGCAGCCAGACTGAATAAACTCCTGCTTTACTCAGTGGAATCTCGTTTACCCAGAGATGATCTCTGCTGGCCAACACAGCCATGTCGAACTCAGGCTTAATGGATATGCTCCACCTATAGGAATCCATGTCACAGTGAGCCACACACTGTAGTGAGCTGAACCTTGCCACACCAATAACTGGAAGATGCTGGAGGGACGGATTCCTGTCACAGACACTCCCCATAGTTTGGAACAACATCCCTAACTACATTATACAGAGCCCCTTACTAACACTCTGCAAGAGAAATCTTGAAGAGTGGATGGGGAACAGTAGATGCACCTCAGGGATCCCACCATTGGATCTGCTCCACAGAGGGGCAGTTAATGAATCACTGGGGTGGCAAAAGCTGACACATTTTGTCCAGGCTTATGAATCGCCTCTGGCAATTGGCCAAGTACCTACCTATGAACCTATTCATACAGTATCAGCACATGCTGATAGCTTAATTTACTGTTCAGGTGTTGACTTACCTTGTGCCAATGGCAGTTGTGTGTGTAATAATTGAGGGCTGCCTATGATGGATGCACACAGTAGACTGCCTATACATGACAATTTACAGGTAGTCTTTTGTGTGCGCCATCCATTTTTACTGTGTGTGCAGGTGGAGAAAGGTGTCAGTCCCTAGGTGCCTACACTGTCAGTGTGTGTGCTATACGTTCCCTCCTTTCCAAGGCATGGGCATACTGGGCACACCTCTGTCTGCCTACTGGGGCTGGCTCAGGGTATTCATGATCTGAGTACCTCAATGCCTGTGGGGGCCCTTGGCAATGGTGGTGGGCTGTGAGGGCCTTCAACATTCTGTCCCTGCTGCAGCTGTTTCCGCAGGATCATATTGTGTAGCATGGCAGATACTATGAAGATGTGGGCACATGTGCCTAGAGAGTACTGCAAGGCTCCACCAGATATGTCCAAGCAATGGAACCATGATTTCAGCATCCCTAACACGTGCTCTATGATGATTCTGGTTTGTGTGTGTGCCTCATTATAACGTTCATGCATGGGTGTGTGTGCATTTCTGATGGGAGTCACCATCCACGGTTCCAGTGCATAGCCAGCATCCCCCACCAGGTGGTCATTTGGGATGCCTCCCCTGGCAAATAACTGATACAGCTGTGAGGCATGCCAGATGTGGGAGTCGTGATAGCTTCCACGGCTGCAGCACACACATCCATGATAATGCCCTGGGCATTGCATATGACCTGGCAGTTGATGAAGGGGTATCCCTTGCGGTTTATGTAGCACCTACTCTGCTCACCGGGTGGTGACTTGATGTATATGTGCATGCAGTCTATTGCACCCAGTACCTCTGGGTATTCTGCCACATGGTGGAAGAGATGCATATTGCTGGCCAACTCCTCCTGCATTCGGGGGAAGTATATGTGCTCACTGGCATGTGGTAACATGGTATCCAGGAACTGGTGTAGTACCCTGGATGCTGATGCCTGTGAGATTCCCATGGTATCCCCATTTCATCTTTGAAAGGCACCTGTAGCTAGTATTCTCAGGCTTACACATACCTTCGTATCCACTGGGATGGGTTCCCCTCTGTTTGTTCTGGCTCTGAGGCAAGGCTGACACAGCTCCACAAGTTGCTGTAGGATGTCTCTGTCCACCCTGTAATGCTCTACTATCTCCAAATCATGTACCCCCTGGTAGGTTATCCTGGGTCTGAACACTCTCCTTCTCCTCTGGTGCCTGAGGTGGTCATGTGCATCATCCTCCACACCACCTTCAGTCTCCAACACATGCTGGTGGATCAAAACTATGGCATCCCCTCACATGTACATACTAAAAGTTCCCCGTCTGTATACACCACTAGTGCAGAGTGTATGGGAATACACAAATGTGTGTGAGGTACTTTCACACTTTATACTATTGTGCTATGGATGCTGCTGATGTCATTGGGTGTGTATGAGCTATTCCAGCTGCAGAGTGTCTTAATTATGGGTTTTACAATGAGTACTGCAAGTGTGGGGCCTTTACTGTGGAGATATGCTTGCCTGCCTTGATTAATCTGTTGCCCTTTAATTCACTTTTAAACCTGGATCCCCTCCCATTATCAGGCCTGCATCCACCTGCCATCTTTCTTGTTTTGTACTTTCCCTACCCAGTCATGGCAAAATGTGTCTTGTAGCTGATATACTGCAAATTGGCTTTGTTCTGCTTTGACACTTTACTGTTTTCTTTGCAGTACAGCCCCTCCCTCCCCTTTCCTGTTCTGCAGGTAGCTGCTTGCAGCTTTGTTAGCTGTTGTCAATGGCCCACTATAGGCTCCTAGGTGTTAATTAGTCATTTGTACTCCAATTTCCCTGCTGCAGCATTTCCTTATTTCTTTCCTATATCCTTCCTGTTCAACTGGAGTGCACGCCATGCAAACCCATTTACCGGTTTACGTGTGTTTTCATCTCCGTTCACATGCATATTTGGTTACCTTGTGTACTGTCAGCTAAGCAAAGCTATGGCCAGTTCAACACACCCCTATCCTGCAGCTTTTCCTAGCTTGGAGCAAACCAGTTTAGCAATGTTCCAATATGCTTACAGCAATGGCGACACACACCTCTCTTGATGTCATCTTTATCTCAAGGGCACACTTCAGTGTTATAACACTACGCTGTGAGGTGCATCCTTACATGAGCAAGGAATCTGTGATTCACTATTACTCCTCTCATTTGCATGGCATTGCCTAATAATTCCTGGCTACTACGCATAACACTGTCACAGCCCCTTAGCAACCCTTGCGCCATAGTATGGTGTAGCATGCCTACCATTGACTATTATGGGGAAATCGTGGTATGTGTTACATTGCAGTTTTATTCTATATTTTTATATTTTCCTTGTGATCCCCTTTGCGCACCGCTGCCCTGTGCTTCCACATCGCAATAGTGTGATTATATATATTAAATGTTAATTTTATATTTTGTACATGTTGTTTTATGCCAATGGCTATATATTTAGCCACTGGCATATATTAACAATATAATACATGTGTTTGGTCGGCTGTCATGGCTCCGTTTTCTATGGTTTACATTTCTGCATGCTTACACTACACTTGCACCACTTCCTGGATTGCTACATACCTTCATTTGCATGCTACACTGCTGCACATGGGGTAATTAGCATACAGAGCCCGGGAGTTGTGCAGGCGTAGCGTACGCAGGTAGTGCACGTGGGAGCAGCTCGTATCTGGATAGCTCGACAGTCATATTTGGTGCTAGAATGCCAATGCTACATCTGCACCTGGCGTAAGCTTTATAAATCCTAGTCATGATGTTCCAGTTGTACATATTGTTAGGAATCATGCTGCCTAAATATCCCTGCCCTCATGGCAAATGTTCACATTGTGACACCTAACACCTTAACATACCACATCTCTGTTTTATGTAGGATCATTTGTTATGCTGCTGGCTGTAATGTGCACCGTATGTCATGTTAGAATTGTTAGAATTGTCATTACTGTGATGAAGCCTGTTTGTTTGTCTTTTGGCTTTTTCCCGATTAGAAGTCGCCACAGCGGAACTCTGGTCCGCTAATGATTGGCAGTAGATTTTCATGAACGCCGAGGTGCCAGCTCAACGTCCAACCTTCAATGAAGGCACGCCTATTTACGCATGTCTTTCGAATGCCCGCTCAGCTGCAGGGAGGACATGCAGACTCCACACAGAAGGCACTCCCCGCACTTCAGCCGAGAATCAAACGGGAGAACCTCTTGCTGTGAGACAACAACACTACCGCTGCATCACCACGGAATTATCTGACTGTGATGAAGCCTGATAGCTACATATATCATTATTTCATTGTTTTGTGAATGTTTCAACAAATCAGTAAAATTAAGATCATGATGTAACATTTCCTGTGTGGTGAGTTGACATCCTTCAGATATTTGTGAAATGGTTTTGGCATAGTATCAAGGGTTCAAATCCAGAAAAAAGTGAAAATCATATTAAGGTAATTATATTATTATCACGTGTGTAAGTGTTGTCTACATGTCTTAGTGACCTAGTATTATCCTGCTTATGTCTCAGTCATGGTTATACTTTCTGACCCTTACTTTCTCCCTAGTGAACACACTTGATTGTATATAGATTGACAGATTACTTATCAGCAAAAAACATAACATTAACAGACCCCAATGATCTAAAAAAAGGACTCAAGAAAATTATAATATTCTTTGCATGTCTCTGCCCCTGTCTCCATGTGTGTATGTGCTCCCACTTCTGTATCATCACTTTCAACATTTTCATATTTATTAGGTTAATGGATATAATGCATGTGTTATGAGCTTTTTACAATTGTTATGAGGGCAATGAAGTGTAATAAATAAATTCTCCTTTGCTTCAATCTGTTGTCATATTTGAACTTAGTTCCTATGTGGTGTGGTTACATAGTACTCAAGTCTGTCAGTTTTTCTTGCAACACAGTCAAGGTTCAAATGCAGATGTGTGCCAAAGTTTTTGAATGTTTTGTATGATTCTTATGGTTGAAACTGTTTGCTTCACATTTTCTTAACAAAACCTTATCCTGCTGCTGTATTAATGTCCTTGGTCCCTTATTGGAAGTACTGTCTTGTACAGATCTTCCCTGAATAATTAGGATGATAAAGTGATGAGTAACACAACACAATTATGTGCAGAAATGAACCATAAACTAATGTCTTAGTATGTCTCTGTATTCTTGTTGCTAACTCTTCTCAGCCCTTCTGTGCCATCAAATAAACCTCCTTGATTCAAAAAGGTTTCCATAAGCTGATTATTTGTGTGGAGGTCAGTAAAAAGTACCACAGACTACTGATAATTCCTATTCTATGTTCAACACTTCAAGATATGATTATTGCAGGCCTTAATACTTTGCCATCACCCATGCAAATGAACTTACCAGAGATGTGCTTCAGGACAGAGTTAAAAAAATTATGACAAATAATTCTTTGAGTAGGTTGTACAACTTCTGCATGTGTTCCTGCAATTTTGAAAATGAGATATCCACATTTCACAGTGATGTTGACTGAATTCCTTCAGTCTGTTATGTATGTCTGCACTGCAACAGTTACACTTGCAAATGTGTTACAATGGTGTGTAACCATTTCACATATAATCCATCCTTGTTATTTAGAAGTGCACTGTCATATTTCTCTGGTGTCTCTTTGTGTTGTCAATGCACATTGTGTAAGCATGACCCAAGACAACTCAGAGTGAGACAACAATTGGTTACTATTTGCACACATTCATCAAGGGATGAACTTGCAAGAATCCTTGCTTGAGAATCCGTTGTTTTGCAATTCCATTTGTCATTAATGCCCCATTATGTGAAACAGGTACATGTCCCTCACTGTAACGCAGTGTTCATGAGTGACACAATACAAATCTTAGCAAAAAATAACATACTTTCAGGGGACAAGCACAGTGTTGTTACAGTGGCCTGTACAGACACATGCATTCATCTTAAAACCTGTGAAGCACAGTACTTGATGTCCCAGCAAGTGAAGTTTTACTATTTAAAAATATGCATTTTCACATTGTTAAAGTCAGACTTCTCCCATGGTGGTTGCGATTCATACTGTGTTCTCTAGATTGTGTGACTATAGGTAGGAGGTTCAGTTCTTGTATGTATGTTTCTAGTGAAAGGTAAGTGAAGTTTCAAAAACAGATGCACTGTGTCCACTTCCACTCAGGAGAAAACTTTAACATTGGGCACTGCTCCCTCTGCATTCCCTTTTAACACAAACATTCTGTCTGCAACACGGTGATATGGCCATCATGTCAAAAGTGCACTCTCGCTCTTTAAAAGTCAGACTTCTTCACTTCTTCTGTGGCACTTGGAATTAATTCTGTGTTTTACAAATAGTATAACTAGATAGGTAAGAGGTTCAAATCTCACAGTGGTGTGTGTGTGTGTGTGTGTGTGTGTGTGTGTGTGTGTGTGTGTGTGTGTGTGTGTGTGTGTGTGTGGGGCTTCAATATTGATTACATACAGCCTCCCAGACATGCAACTTCCGCTCATGGGAAACATTTAACCTGGGAGAGGATCCCCCCTTTGCCTTAGCCCACTTTTACTACAAACATCTTCTCTGAAATACAGTGATGAGGTCATCGTTTCATAAGTTCACTCTCTTAGTATAAAATTCTGACTTCACCTGTGGGGCTGGTGGTGAGTACTGTGTTCTCTTGCTTGTGTAACCAGATAGAAAGTTCAAATCTCACTGTGATGAACTTGTGTGTGTGATTTCAATGTGAAGTATGCACAGATGCCTGAACTGAGGGGAATAATTTTACCTGGGAGAGAACTTCCCAATCCCCTTACTCAGCTTTTACCACAAACATCTCTGCAACACAATGATGAGGTCATCCTTTCATAAGTGCACTCTTTCTTCTTACATATCACACTTCTCTTGTGGCGCTTGCAACTAATACTGTGTTCTCCAACTTGTGCAACCAGATAGGTAGGAGATCCATTTCTCACTATGGAGAACGTGTGTGTGTGTGTGTGTGTGTGTGTGTGTGTGTGTGTGTGTGTGTGTGTGTGTGTGTGTGTGTGTGAGAGTGTGTGTGTGAGTGGTTTTACTGGCAGGTAAGTACTGACTCAACAGCAGATGTGCTGTGTCCACTTCCACTCAGGAGGTGTCAGATAGGAGTAACTTAGGCAAAGAAAGGCAAAGAAGTATTAAGCAGAATTAGAGGGCAATATATTTAAGGAATCATATTCCAAGGTAGAGTTCCATACATTTTCAGTGTTTATGTTACTGTTTAGGATGTACATGAATATAAAACATATGCTTGTCTAATACGTTTCAAGGTACTATACCTGGGCTATGGTTGCCAAATGGCAATAAATGATAAAACATGTCCCTTTCTGATATGCATGACACAAAAGCTGTACTGCTCATTTCTTTTTGTTTATACATGATGAAGTGGAGACTACAATACCATCAGTGATCACAAATATATTACCTGCATATACATGTTGTATTCAATATCTGCAGAATATGCAAATGGCCACTAATGCAGCCACCCTCCTTTCTGTTATCTCAGCTCAGCATGTTATTAACATTAATATCAGATTTACTCTCCTTTGTTACAATGTTGAATTGCATCCCTCTCACATCTGTTGTTAGCATGTCCATTTTAGTTAAGTACATGAGTCAAGAATTGAGAACAGGATTAATTATTATTACAATAATAAGTATTTATGTTTAACATTTTTCTTTGTGACATAATCAGATTTGACTGTATTTATTGAGTACATTTTCTTCATTTACCCTCCCCTTGTACATATGTCTGCACTATTAGCATTGTATTCTGTATACATCCTCCCCATTTAAGATTCCCTGCATCTTAATTTTTGTACTCAACCTACTCTAACTTCATATAAGCTGTCAGCATGTGATCGTATAATAGCTTTGCCCACAGGCAAGCAGTTTTGTTCACATTGTGTGCTCATGTTTCCCAGCACCATTTCATGACCTTTGACACTGCTGCTGGCCAATAAACGGTGCTTGGAAATGTGAAAGTGAGATGAGTAGCATGCATATTCAATGAGCATGGCTGCTGATCATGCTAAGGCATTGTAATCCTGTAAACTTCCCGTGAAGGCTGCACATTTGTTAATCCCAGGGTATATGCTATATAGATTTGTTTTACATTATTTTATATTTGTCATGCCTTATATGACTCTTCAGCTGATCTGTTCTAAAGTTACTGACCCTCATTTGACACCTTTCTACGTCATCCTACTTCTTTCTATTACTTCCCCACAAAGGATTTTAGGGATCTATCTTTCTCTAGTTAATAGGACTTTGTGAGCTGAATTAGTAATACTAAGCTTATTTTTATAATTCTTGTAAGTCTAAGCAGACTTGCACTACATTTATTTATCTTGGCATCTTGGAAATATAATCTTCAATGAAGATATGCCTTGCTGAATGCTATATTCTTTTTAGAACTTAACATAATGCATACTGAAGTGTATTAGGGATCATAAGCTTTATTCTGAATTAATTACACCATGACAACATTACAATAAGAATGGCTTTCAAAATACTATTACCAACTGGAACTCTGTTTTCTTAGGCAGACGCACATAGACTTTTTGTTTATCTATTATGTTTTGGTAGAACTTTTTGGTATTTGAAACAGAGGGCAATATTTCTTTCTATAATGCTGTACCACTAAACAACTGCAGGGATTTTGATTTTGGCATATTTTATCTACTTTCTCAAACTATAAATAAAGATATGCTTTACTGAAGGTTAAGTTTTCTTAGAGAAGCCTTTAGACATCATCATGTGCTTATGATGTATAAAAACTATCATACATATGTACATACATGCAGACACACATATGTGTGTGTGTGTGTGTGTGTGTGCGTGACTGCAGATGATTATGGATCTACTGAAGTTAGATTAAACAAGTAAATCAACACTAAAAAAACTGCAGATGGTTGTATAAAAACATTGACACCCTAACACACATGCTCTGATGACCATGCAAAAGAAATTGTCTGTTTTTTGCAGGGGAGCAAACCACCATGCACCATTGATAACTCTATATAGTAACGCTGAAATTGCAAAATCTCTGGGGAAGGTGCATATTCCCCAACTCAGGAGCTGTCAGTCTTGCATATCTGCCAACCATCTGTTTTGTCAGCAAAAGCATGTCAACAAATAGACAACATTTTTGGAGTTATAAATGCTCATATATATATATATATATATATATATATATATATATATATATATATATATATATATCTATATATAGGTTTACTATCAATATGTTGAACGTCAAAAACATTTTCGACAGACATATCAAACGTAAACGGCTAAAATCAAAAAATAGAACAAATCACAATGTCAAATCCGCTGATCAAATTCAGCACATTTGACACTGTTTTCGAAAACATCACATGATGTCAGTATAGGAGCTCACGTAAAGTAACGTCCTATACCTAACATCACGCCCCCTGCTAACTATATATTCCAACTCCGAGATTGCATTACAGTGAGGAAAGGGATGAATTTCCCAAACCGAACTGTACCATGATCTCTGTACAGTTCTTTGCATTTATATTACTAAATGCATGGTGCATTTGCTAATATAAACTTTCAGACATTCAGATGTTCTACCAGGTGAAAATTCGAACATCTGTGTTTTGAATTTTCCACCTGGGGACATCTCAACCACGAAATTGTAATAGTAAACCATATATATATATATATATATATATATATATATATATATATATATATATATGCATATATATATACATACATATATATATATATATATATATATATATATATATATATATATATATATATATATATATATATATGTGTGTGTGTGTGTGTGTGTGTGTATATATATATATATATATATATATATATATATATATATATATATATATACACGTTTTGAAAATGAAATAAGATACTACTAATAGTGAAAGAAAAGTTGAAAGGCACATATTAATTTTTTATATTTAGCCAATCCATTTATAAAGAATTGTAAGCTCACCTGACAGGCAGCAGTGGTGTAAACATGGTTATTTTTATTAGTGTACAATAACAAGCAGTTTGTCTGCATCAGTTCAACACCTTATGCCATTCAACATCTGATGACTGCTTCTGAAGACTAGCTTACAGTATGCTTTATGAAGAAAATATTTGCTTTATGGTAGAATGGATATTTATTATCCCATTTTGATATCTGAATCCCAGCTGTATGCCACCTGAGCATCAGAATTCAACAGTATCACTTCCACTGCAGAAGCCAAATAACACATATTGCAAACCAGCCTTATCAGACACAAGATATTTTGATTTAAGAATTCTTATATATATATATATATATATATATATATATATATATATATATATATATATATATATATAAATGCTGCCAGATCTTTATGACATGTCTCAACATACCAAACAGCTCATTAATCATGAAAGAAAATGGTTAAATGTGAAAAATCAGCAATTGGCATGAATGTCACATAAAAAAAAAGAAAAGCTGGACTGGCAGATTGCACTAAAACAGCCCCCCGGATTCAGCAAGCAGCCATGCAGGAATAAGCTATTCCTGCATGGCAGGGACCATTCCTGTTCAGTACGTAAGCATGCCATGCATATGTATGAAGGCGCGCTGCCATGCTCCGAAACAGACATGGTTCCATGAATGAGCACAGGGGGTGTGTCTGAGAGCAGAGCTCTCACAAAACACATGCCCCGGCACTCCAGAATTGCCTTTCAGCAATTTAAAACGAGCAAAAATGCTTGTAACACCCTCCCAACCCATCAGGATAAGAAATATTGTCAAAGCCATAAGAGACAATCATCCCTACCAAGGCAAAAGTTGATAGAATGACATATTTAGCATAAGCACATAACGCACACCTCCCAATCCAGCAGAGTAAGGAATGTGGACAAAGCCAAAAGTGACAATCGTCCCACAAACCAGAAAGTTGATAGAATAACAGGTTCAGCATTAGTAGGGATATTCTGAAGGGTACAAATAAAAAAACACAGCAAATATTTTTTTAAACATGCAATAAAGTTTAATCATAGCTGCGTGGGTGTGCCCGTTGCTTAGCTATGCTTAGTCCAGCTTAACCAGCACAAGACGTTAAATAGCAAGAGACATTCAACATAAGCAGTACTGCAATAGTGTAGTGGTTAAAGAGTACACTTTGCAAGCAGCCATTCTTGGTTCGATCCCCACTGTAACCAATTTGCATTTTACATGTGAAAGCAGTACATAAACATTTTTTTTATATAATTAGCTACTAAATAACATATATTTGTTAACCAGAGTACTGTAGTAGGTCCAGATGTGAGGTGTCAGTGTAATAAAGTTGTGAAACCCTATATAAACACAAGTGCCTCATGCAGTATAGTCACACATGAATAAATGTCATAAAAGCACATTGGGGATGTCAGGGACAGCAAACAAATGTATAATATGTAATGAATAATGAATCAATCCCATATAGCAGATCATCTATAGAATAAAAAAAAAAACAATGCTAAGCATTGCACAGCTCTACTTACCAGGTGTAAGCATTGTGTAAATATGACTGCTAAGCAATGTGTAGCCCAGCTAAGTGGATTTGCCCATTGGTAAGCAGTGCTAAACCTGCCCCTTTAAGCACTGCCAGCCTTAGCTAAGCAGGTATGCCCATAGCTTAGCTTAGCTCAGCATATTAAAAACTGTCTAATCGTGGCAAAAGGTGGGAAATCAGATGTATTTAAACCCCGCAGGTGGGAATACACCTCATAATTGGTTGCAGCTTCCCAATGTATGCAGTATGGCAGGTGATGGCGAGGGCATGTGCTTCAGGGTGCAGTGCTGGGGCATACAGGAGTCCAAGGTGAGGGTAGGACTCCTGGTAAATAACCATGATGACAGACTGCTGCAGAGCCAGTATCAGGGCTCCCAATACAAAAGCAGAAGCCTGGGACCATCTTGCCCATGATCTCACCAGTGCCATTGGTATCCCTCAGACTGGTGAGCAGGTCCGGCATCACTATGCCCACTTGAAGTGGAGGAAAAGGGAGTTCTTGGATGAGTGGGTCCAAGAAGCAAGGCAGTGGGGTGATGTCCCAGCAGTGTGAAAGTATTCATATCAATAACTGTTTACCAAAGTCCAGCCTGTGTATGTGATGGATAGGTATGCCTAAATATTTCTCTATTCCTTTTACAGCAGAAGCTGAGTGGGCTGTGAATCAGGAAACCTATGCTAGTAGGTTGCAAAGGCTGCATCGCGAGGCTGGTGAGTTACAATCCTGCTTGTAGTAGATATACCAAATAAATATAAAGTAGTAGAAAGTCACCTGGTAGTATAAAAACTGTGTATGGGTTGTACTGAATAAACCAGACAATATGACAGTAATAGTCACATATAGGTGATATTTCAATAAAACCATAACTGCCTGGCAATAAAGTTCTAAATCCAGGACTGGTTGTGTTTACTCTGGTATTGTATGGCATTTAGTGTTGCAGTCTCTGAATAGTAGTTGTGTTAACCACTGTTACCCACACTATGCTACATAAAAAAATATGTCTTGGAATGTCTGTATAAGACTGTTGTAAGTACAAGGTCTGATTATACAACCAAGAGAGACTTAGACATAAAACACTGAAGAAACAAACAGCAGTTTCTAAATAGCTCACTCTGATGAAACTCAAATTGTTGTATTTTTATCCCACACAGCCATGGTTCAAAGCCTGGGAGTGGTAGTAAGCTGTATGCATAATCATACCTCCCAACTGTACAGATTTTCCAAGAATGTCCAGATATTTGGTTCCTATTTTTGGCCTGTTCCTGTTTTTGTATGGCAAATCTTAACATTCTCTCCACAGGTTTAATATTTAAGAGAAGTAGAATTTAGCTATAAGACAGTTGAAGTATACACTGTGTACAGACATACCACTGCCAAAAACCAAGGCCATAGGGTATTGTAATAATACCTGTAGAGTAATGATTACAGCAATGATCATTAAAGTTGTGAGTACTGCAAGGATATATAAGTTGTTAATTGACATCTCCACCCCCCCACCATATCTGCAACAATAATCTAAACACACAAATCAATGGGTATGTTTACACCAAACTTACTGTTAGGACATATGTCCTATTGTTCAACAAATATTGAAATGTGTTTCTATTAATGTTCCATGTTGAAATACTATCATTGGTGGCCTGTTGCTATCAATGTAACCTGCATGCTGTTGTAATGGCCACTGTGGTTCCATATATGCATGTGTTTTGTTTGCTATGCAACTGTTCCAAATCTGGTGCTTTGGGTTAATGGGAATATCTATGCATGCTGTTATAACTAATCCTGGATTGCTTTGACTATTACTAACCCACATATGTTCTAAAACTGCACACCATAGCATGTTTGGGAAGGTCGGTCCCAGCGGACCCACCTCTCCCACCTGATCTGGCCATGGCACCCGGACCGAGCACATCTGGGACCCACCACGGGACCTCGTCATCTGATGGTCCTGCACCACCTTTGGGTGGAACCACCTCAGGGGATGGGGCTCATCCCCCCTCCCCCCCAGGAGCGGGCACGGACAGGATACTGTCACCCGAAGTCAGGTCTGGGGATTGGTGCATAGCAAGCTTCAAAGGGAGTTTGGAGATCTGTTATGCCAGCTTGAGGGCCGCATGCCACAATTAAAGGGTCAGGCTGCCCCTCCTGCTCAGCCCCCAGTACAGCCACCTTCAGAGCTGTGAAGATGCAGTGGTGACTGCACATGGGTGGGGACCTCAATCCCCTGTTTCCATTTGGTGGCTCATGGGCTTCCAATTTCCAAACACCCCTCCCTGTCCAAGGTGTTTACCTCCCACATGTGTTATATACCTGCCCTGTATGCTGTCTTGTCTGTCTTGTTTATCTTCCTATCCAACCTACCTCCCCAAATATACCTCCTATCCTTCCCCAACATCCCACTCCCACCTTAAAAAAAAAAGCGCAATCTGTTCCCAAAAAAAAAAAAATGTTGCCCCATACATAGCTGTCCAGTTCGCACACGTATCCACTGGACACATGTAATCTGGTTTAATTGGCATCACAACACTTTATTGTTGTCCTCACCCCTCCCACAGGGGTTTGAATGTCCAAATCTACCTCAAAATCTAGTATATATGCACAGCTGTTGCTGTAAAAAAAATGGACAGCTATGGACCTTGCTTACACCTGTCCTGCACGTTCCTAGCTGCTTTCCTTATTGTCTTTCCCTCTGCGTGCCCCCTTTTTCACAACTTTCCTATCACCTCTTTTTTCTTTAAAAGAAATTAGTGCAGGGGTAAGCACTTTTAAGCTGTAGTAAGCAGGATTAAGCCTGTTTGCATGGTGCTAAGCAATGCCTACACAGGTTAAGCACTTTTAAGGCTGTCTGTAAGCATATTTAACTGGAAGTTAGCATTGCTACCACTGTGCAAACCCACTTACAACTGCTTAAAAGTACCTTAATCACTCTGAATCCAACAGCCCTTGTTCTGCCCAGCAAACCATGGAAGTTTTGAACCCAAGACCCTGCATACCATAAACACAGCAATTTACCACTAGGTCATCTGAGCTGCCGATATCTTTGATGTTTTCTCAAACATATCATTCAGCACAGTCATTCAACAGTAGGCAAAATGTATTCATATATGTATATGTATATAAATATATATATATATATATATATATATATATATATATATATATATATATATATATATATATATATATATATATATATATATATATATATATATATATATATATATGGGTCCCCTTCACATGATCGACCTTTCACAAAGTCTGGCCGAGACCATATGATTGACTTTTGAAAAGCCAACCATGGGAAACCACTATCTCCATACAGTGCAGAATGGAAAATTTCCATCTTCCGCACTGGAATGCAATGTAGGAGTTGGTATATTTAATTTACAGGGGGTGTGGGGGGCGGAATTTTAAGGTAAGTGTTTGTTGTGTCTTTTGTGTTTATTCTACATGGTTGGCTTTCCAAAAGTCGATCATATGGTCTCAGCCATATGAAAGTTGACTTTGTGAAAAGTCGACCATATAAAGTAGACCCATTGTTACGGGACAAGACCAGCTTATTAAAATGTATATTAATTTCGTTTATTAATGATGCTGTAATATGATTGTTAAAAAGCAAATATAATTTGTATGCAGGGCTGGGAAAAATACAGCTTTATAAGTCACAGTGTTGCTGTCTTTTAAACTGCATTCTTATAGTATGTAATAAGAGATAATCGTACATGTTGCATGAAGTGAGGCATGTAGTTATTACAAAAAAAAGGAATTTGTTAGCCTGACTCCTCCAGGCAAAGAGTACATTGTTGCTAGGGTAGGTTTGAAACATCCAAGGTCAAAAACAAGACCCCTTGAAAGCAGGTGACTCATGTATAGGAATGTATTCACATGAAGTCTGAGGCAAAAATCACAAGGAAGGAGGACATTTGCAAAGTTTTTTATAGGACAGTCATTGTAACGTTTTGAAAGTGCATGACTAGGTTTGATAAGAAAAATGTATAAAAAATGTGGTCTGTCTCTGTTCAGAATGACTATTTTGACATCTGCTACGAAGACCATCTCCCAGCACTGTAAAAATAAAATTTCTGTTTGCACATCCTGAAGTGTTGTTCCTGACTAAAGGCATATAAGGTAAATTCTTAATGTTATTTATTTATGATTAAAACAATTTGGTGCCATGACTCGAATCTGAACTTTGGTATTGCTGCAGGGCAGTTCTGGAATAGGGCCCATCACAGATTTTCTGTGAATTCCACAATGCTTTATATGGAATAGTCAGAGACTCAGATGTGCAGCTATTCAGGGTGTACAAACATACTAGCCTTGGTAGGGAAATTGTTTTGTAAGGGGAAAAGAAATGGTTTGTGTTTTTTTCAGACAATTTTAGCAAATGTAAGTGCATAACTGTGTTTGTAGTATAAGTGCATGACTGTGTTTTTGTTTGACTAAATAGTTGTAAGATGTACAAGTAATAGTGAGAGGACCCCACAATAAATGTGTATAGTAAATGTATGTGCACATACAGTAGAAGACAAATTAACACAAGGAGGTGCCTTGTGTCAAGAGCGGTACCCTCAGGATTGAATGGTAAGAAGTATGAGAGATGTTTTTATTCTGTCAATGTATGAATGCATGAGAAAAAGAAAAAAAAAGTTAAAAGCTAAAAATAAAGTTAAACCGAGGTTATGAGCCCACAGCATGATTGGGACATAGACTGTAAAGTTAAAACAAGGTCATGAGCCCACTGCATGACTGGGACCTAGACTGTAAAGTCAAAACAAGTTAATGAGCCTATTGCATGATTGGGACGTAGACTATACACCAACTGTTCTGTCCGAAGGAAACACAAACCAATAAAAACAAATATAAGGTATCCAGACAACCACTCAGCAGGTACATGTAACGACAGTTTATTGGGTTCTCAATAAAACCACACAAAAAAATCACGACAGTCCACAGATTAAGCGCTTTCATCGGAATAACCAGCTTCATCAGAATACACATAATACAACTCAAAAGATTTAAATACCCTCCCAAAAATTTTAATCTTTTGAGTTGTATTATGTGTATTCTGATGAAGTTGGTTATTCAGACGAAAGCGCTTAATCTGTGGACTATCGTGTTTTTGAGTGTGGTTTTATTGAGAACCCAATAAACTGTTGTTATGAGTACCTGCTGAGTGGTTGTCTGGATACCTTATATTTGTTTTTTTTTTTTTACATAGATTATACAACAAGTTCATGAGCCCATAGTATGATTGGAATGTAGACTATATACCGTTAAAACAAATTCATGAGCCTACCGCATGATAGTACGTAGAGGTATGCGTTGTTAAAATAAATTCATGAGCCCAAAAGCATGCTCGGACTTAACAGTGTGATTGTGTAAAAGTACCTTCAGAGGGTCTGAAAGAGTGGTCAGTTCTGGACGCAGTACCTATCTGCCCCATTATCCCGACCACAGTGCTGGAGCTGTAACTTTTGAGCTCGTGCAGGGACAAAAGCAAGGGGGTGCTGTGGGAAAAGGCTGATTGAAACCTCTCCTCTGCTGCTGCACTGTGACAGACTTCTTACCCTTCCCTCCCTGTATGGTGTGTGGATTACTACAGTTATTTTCTGTCTTCAGAATTGCCAGGATCCAGGAGTTGTAAGGTAAGCCTAACATTTTTATTATTACTGATTTATAAAATAAGAAAAATGGGAGCAAAAATAAGCAAGCAAAATCAAATCCCTGAAAAGGCAACACCTGCATATTCTATGTATTTTAATTATGGAAAGGAACATTGTAAATATCTGTATGACTGGTTTCAGCTTACTAAGAATTGTGCTGGTGGGGTATTTCCATTAAATGGAACTTATGATAAGACTAAATTGTTGACCAGGAGTGGCCTTAGATCAACTGGTGCCCTAGGCAAAGGGCTCCATGGCACCCCCCACACCACCCAGTGCCCCCATCCTGGTCTACCTACACCAAATAAATACTGGAAAAGCACCCCTGCTAGACTGGCACCATAGGCAGATGCCTAGTTGGCCTATGTCTAAGGCTGGCTATGTTGCTGACATTGAAAGGCATTTTAGAAAAATAAAAAACAAAGCAAAATAAGTGAGTAACAAATGTCAGAATTTTATTATTGGTATATTGGAGCTCTTGAAATGGAAAAAGAGTCAGCATTAAGGGGGTTACAAAATGCTAATAAACAGATGTTGCAGTAAGTAAAAGATGTTAAGAAAGCAGTAGAGACCAGTAAAAGGGGATCTCTTTATCCTGTTTTGGCAGGTTTGGAAAAAAAAAAAAAGCAGAGACGTTTAAAAAGGATAATAATCCTCTAGTAGCTACTGAACCCCACCCCCATATGTACCGGTACAGGTGGCCCCTCTACAAGAATTTGCTGTTTCTCAGACCTCTGCATTTTTTAACACAAGATCAGCTTGGTACTGTTACATCTCAACTTAGTTCTGCTGTTCACATCTTATCTTTAAAACAGGCATCTGCAAGCTAAAAGGTTTTCCTTTCTTCTTCTTCCTGTCATTCTCAACAAGCTTCTACCTTTCTAACAGGAGCACTAGTGTTTGACACTCCTGTGGCTCACCACAAGCGCTCACATGATAGGGTAGGACAAGAGGCTATTGCCTCTACAAAAGATTTTTTTGGCACCTTTAAAAAATGGGGGGGGGGGATAATGCTGATTTGCATACTATGTCTAAATATTTTCTAACTAAAAGAAGAAAAAAAAAAATCCATAAAGGTTTAAGGAGGAATCCAAAAAAAAAATATTGCAACCCTACTTTGACAGATTTAAACCAGATGCTTCGGAAAGTTACTCCAATGAAATAAAAACATAGTTACTTAAGGCTAAAATAATTTTATTCCCACAGGAAATGCACTAATAAATAAAAGGATAGCACTGGTAAATTACACAAGTGTGTCAGGCATGTAAGCAAAATAAAGAGAAAGCCCCTGCAGATTATTTGAGTCATCTTAAAGCAGTGTTTGCCAGATCAAAATGAACAAGCTAAACTAGCTATTGCAGCTACCTTCATGCAGGGTTTGCAAACCCTGTACAAAAATCATATACAACAAGTGCTTATAGACTGGCAGGAAAAAGACTTCAAGTCCTTACTAAGTGCTGCAAATCACCGTACTGACTATGGCAGGGTAATAAAACAAAAATAAATCTTAATCCCTTTGCTGCCACTAAAAGACCCTATGTCCCTATGTTAAAGTAAAAATAAATGAAAAGCCAATTCTATTCTTGGTAAAACTGGCAACACTAGGTCTGTATTAAAAGTTACTTCAGACAGTTAAATACCAGCATAAAAACAAAGTAAAGGCAGTTGGTGTAACAAATGCTATTGTTTCGTATCCTGTTTCAGAACCCATCCCCATTTCTTTAGGTCCGAGTGAAGAAAAGCTGCATCAGTAAACCTACTAGGAAGAGATTTGTTATGTAAGCTGGGTTGTACTATTTACTGTACCCCAGAAGGAGTGTATGTAAATGTTCCAACAGAATCAGAGAGGAAGTATTGGCAGTTTTAGCATAAGCTGAAGAACAGCCTGCTGGAAGCATACAGGCAAATAGTAACTAAAACAGGTACCTGCCAACTTGTGGGCTAAGCATGCAAATAATGTAGGTATACTAAAATCAGCAAAACCAGTAAAAATAAAATTAAACTCATCAAAACCTCTCCCCAGAGTCCCACAATATCCACTAAAGCCAGAAGCAGAGCAGAAAATCAAACCTGTAATTCAGTCTCTAATACATCAAGGAATACTAATACTAGCTAAAAGTCATTGTAATGCTCCTATTTTTCCAGTGAAAAAGCCAGAAAAGGATACTTTGTACAAGACTTATGGCGGTAAGTAATGCAATACTATCTACTTTTCCTGTTGTTCCAAATCTAGCAACAATACTGAGTTCCATACCACCTACAGCTAATTACTTTTCTGTGATAGAGTTATGTTCAGCATTCTTTTCTATACCAATTCACCCTGACAGTCAGTTTTTGTTTGCTTTTATTTATCAGGGACAGCAATATACCTGGACACTGTTGCCACAAGGATATACTGAATCTTCTTCATTATTTTCTCAAATTCTACAAAAGATTTGGAGAATGTGACATTTCCAGGTAGGACTGTCTTAGTACAATATGTAAATGATTTACTGATAGCACCAAATTCCTTTCAGCAATGTTAACAGAATACCGTGCATCTTCTGACTATCCTTGCAGGAAATACCTTGCATCTTCTGACTATCCTTGCAAAAAAAAAGGACACTAAGTGTCAACAAAAAAATTGTAGCTATGGTTACCTCAGGTACGTTATCTTGGTCATTTAATATCTCAGAGTAGGATCTTACAGTAGCTATCCGTCACTCTGAATCATCTTTATTACTTAAAATAGGATGCATCCCTTCTTGACTGCATGTCTAACTAGATATGAACTTACACTTCTTTATGATCCATCTCTGATCTGATCTGCTGTCCGGTTCTAAATCCTGCATCTCTGTTGCCTACTGCTGAGGATGGTGAAGAACATGATTGTATGAGTGTAACTAACTATTTACTTTCTCCTAGGGAGGACTTAAAGGACACTCCTATACTCAATGCTGACATGCATTTGTTTGTGGATGGTTCCTGTTGAAGAGATCAAACAGGAAAGCTGATCTCGGGAATAGCAGTCTGCACCGAGGAAACATTATTGTTGCAACAAAGATTAGAGGGTGTTCACTCTGCTCAAATAGCTGAGCTAGTGGCTTTGCAAAAAGCCTGTGAGTTAGCCAAAGACAAGGTGGCCAATATTTTTACAGGCAGCCATTATGCTTTCGGGGTGGTAAATGACTTTGGGCAACTATGGAGCTAGAGAGGGTTTCTAACCTCTTCAGGAAATAAAATTAAAAAATCAGGGTACATAAAATCATTGTTAGATGCACTTTTGTTACCTAAAAAGCTGTCTGTAAGCAAATGCTGTGCCCATCTAAAGGGAATAGATGCTGTAACAAAAGCCAATAATTTGGCAGACCAAGCTGCTAAACAAGCAGTAGAAAATTGTAAAGATATGTGCATGTAACTATGACAAACTCCAACAGTAATGATTTGTTTGATTTTAAAAAGTTGTCAGCCTTTCAAGCTAAAGCATCACCGGGAGAAGTTCTAAGGTGGCTCAAGGATGGATGTAAAAAATCCTCTGATGGCATATGGCGACATCTGGCCTGCCTAATGGTGGTGCCTGCCTCTTTGCTACCTTACCTGGTAAGGGCATATCATCTACCAGCCCATACAGGTAAGACAGCTTTATTTAATCAAATTACCCAGAGTTGGTATGCCCCTCATGTCTCCTCTCTGATACTTCAGTATGTATGAAATTGTAGTGTATGATTAAAATATAATGTAAGTAAACATGCCAGCAGTAAGGCTGCATGTTTACCTCTACCTTGGGGACCTTTTGTTAACATACAGCTGGACTTCATCCAGATGCCTAAGACTAATCATTTTCAGTTTATCTTGGTTATGGTCTCTATATTCTCTGCATGGGTGAAAGCTTACCCATGTCGCAAAGCAGATGCAGCCACAGTTGTCAAAAAGTTTTTGTATGACTATATACCGAGATTCGGTATACCATGTTGTCCCACAGGGCTCAGTCCTGGGCCCACTCTTGTTTGGCATCTACTTTTCCGAAGTACAAGCAAACACAGGAGGGTTATGGCTGACAAAGTTTGCAGATGACTGCAAACTGGGCGCCATAGTAGAAAACACATCTGATACAGATATCCTTCAGAAGGGTCTCACAGAAACGGATAACTGGTGCCAGAGCCACGGCCTAAAGTTAAATGCCAAAAAATGCATAGTCATACCCTTCGGGAAAAACAAGGTTACCCCTAGCTACCAAATAGGTGGCAATCCACTGAGCACAGAAGAAGTTATCAGGGACCTGGGGACCCAGGTTGATAGTAGTCTGTCATTCGACACCCATGTAGCTAAAGTAGTTAGGAAGACCTTCTACATTGCCCACCTTATCATGAAGGGATTCTCATCTAGATCAAGGGAGGTCATAGTCTCCTTTACTCATCACTCATCAGACCAATGATTGAGTACAATGCCCCATTCGGAATGTATCTGACCCGACACTTGCAGCAGCTGGAGAGGCCACAAAAGTTCCTCACCAAAAGGATAAAGGGCCTCAAAAATCTGTCCTATGCTGCCCGACTGAAAGAACTCCAGCTCTATTCAGTCGCTTACCGCTTGCTCAGAGGTGACCTTTGCCTAACATACAAGGCCATGTCAAACCCAGATTTGATGAATATGCTTCACCTCAAAAAATCTAGATCCATCAGAGCCACAAGGGCGGGAGACTTAAACCTTGACACGGCTTTTAATAGGACGTGCTGGAGGGATAGATTCATCACCCAAAGACTCCCTATGCTGTGGAACAAAATCCCGGTACATGTGAGGCAGAGCACCTCGCTGGCCTTGTTCAAGAGAAATCTTGACCAATGGATGGGAGATCACAGATATACCCCAGGGATAACCTCAGTGTCACTGCTTGACAGAGGCACAGCAAAATAATGGGTATAGTTCCCCATACTAAAGGGGTGGCGTAAGCCACAAAACGATGGGCTAGGCTTGTAAATGCCCTCGGGCAGATAGCCTAGTATGAACCTATGAACCTATGAACCTAATGTTCTATTAATAGCGACCAGAGAACACATTTTAATAATGCATTGCTTGAGGGACTGTGTAAAGTTTTTAATACTAAGTTGAGTCTTCACTACCCCAACCATCCACAGTCATCTGGATTAGTGAAAAGGGTGAACAGGAACCTTAAAAAAAAATTTCAAAGATTTGCGCTGAAACCCATTTAAAGTGTCCTGAAGCCCTTCCTTTAGAATTAATGAGTATGAGGGCCTCACTAAATGCCACCAGGAAGTTGAGTCCATATGAAATATTAATGGGGCGACCCATGGCCCTTCCAGCTACCCCTCCAGTGGGAAATGCCGATTTAACTTTGTCAGATGATGCTATAATTTGTTATTGTAGGAAATTCCTCAAAATTTTGCAGCAATATCATCAAACAGTAAAAGCAGAGTTACCAAAGCCTCCTGACCAACCCTGTCATCAACTACAACCAGCTAATTGGGTCTACATAAAAAATTTTCCAGAGGAAGAACAGTTTCAGCCCAAGGTAGAAGGGTCCTTTCCAGGTCCTGCTGATGACCCTGACCGTTGTTTGCTGTGCAGGACTACCAACGTGGATCCATTCATCTCATTGTAAGAAAACCTGTTGTGTGGGGGATCCCAGACAAATCATCGCAGTCAACATAGGGTGATCGAGGTGTGACAGATAAATCATCTGCCCAGTGAGAAGGTCAACTTCAGTAGCAGTCCATGATGAATTCAGTGACAACAGGTACTTTTGCTTTGTTTCTGCTGCTGTTCCCTTCTATAAACTGGTCGAGAGAAAACAGTTTCTTGCTGGTCCTTCAGTAAAATGCCAAAAATCTAAACAAAACAAACTGCTGAGTATGTTTGCATGTACCTCAATATTCTAAGGCAGGGATTCCTATGATTGCTATCCCTGCATCACAGGTGTCATTTGAAAAGGACCTTAATGACATCAGCTTAACCTGGCGTAATGTAACTGATTTTTCAAAGGTTGTGTTTCTTCAACTTGCAACCACACATCATGGAGACACATGTTATGCCAGAAATGGGACTGTACCAGTAGGGAAAAGCAAATGTAATGACACCAGGCATGAAAGTTTGTTAGACTCTTTGCACTTAAAAAGCTATGACTGGGGGCGTGGCATAATAAGTGACCGTTACTACATATGTGGTAATCGTGCCTACCCCTGGTTGCCTACAGATTGGTCTGGATGTTGCTTTGTAGGCTATATTACTCCTGCTATTCAACATTTCAAACACCCACCAGCAGGTAGACTGAAAAATAAGCAAGCAATCCACTGGACTGAGCAAGTATTTTCAATTTTTAATCCTGGGTATGGAGTGCAAAGGACAATGCTTGAAATCACCATACTTGCCCAAATTCTACAGGAGGTGGCCAACAAAACTTCACATCACATCAGGATGGCAAATCGAAAAATGACTGAAATGCAAACCGGGGTGTTACAAAATCAAATGGCACTTGATATAATGCTTGCTGTAAGAGGGGGTGGTCATGTGCCCTCATAAGGAGTCGTTGCTGTTCCTATATTAGTGACTATCATGATAAACAGAAAAAAAACTGTCAAACTTCATAAAACAAAGGGCAGTATTTTTGGTAACCTGGGAACTAACATAATCCAGGGTATTGTCATTGTACTTTTTATTATATTTGTGATCATTTTGGTATTTTCTATTCTAAAGACAGTGATTACAAGATGTTTAACTTCACCTGCACATGTAATGCCAATGCATGCACAAATCAATGACAGTTCTATTTTGACTAAAAAATGATAATGACTACTATGACGCTGAGGCATATTTTATCAAGTTAAAAAAAAATAAAAATATAATTATATGGTATGACACTGATAGTGGCAGAGGGAGAAAGCTTTATGGGACAAGACCAGCTTATTAAAATGCATATTAATTTCAGTTTATTAATGATGTTGTAATATGATTGTTAAAAAGCAAATATAATTTATATGCAGGGCTGGGAAAAATACAGCTTCATAAGCCACAGTGCTGCTGTCTTTTAAACTGCATTCATTTAGTATGTAATAAGAGAGAATACTATGTGTTGCATGAAGTGAGGCATGTAGTTATTACAAAAAAGGAATTTGTTAGCCTGACACCTCCAGGCTAGGAGTGCATTGTTGCTAGGGTAGGTTTGAAACATCCAAGGTCAAAAACAAGACCCCTTGGAAGCAGGTGAATCATGTATAAAAAGGTGTTCACGTGAAGTCTGAGGTAAAAATGAAGGGATGATGACATTTGCAAAGTTTTCTATAGGACACAGTCATTGTAACGTAATGAAAGTGCATAACTAGGTTTGATAAGAAAAATGTATAAAAATGTGGTTTGTCTCTGTTCAGAGAGACTGTTTTGACATCTGCTATGAAGACCGTCTACCAGTGCTGTAAAAATACATTTTCTGTTTGCACATCCTGAACTGTTATTCCTAACTAAAGGCATATAAGGTAAATTCTTAATGTTATTTATTTATGACTATAACACCATATATATATACATATATATATATATATATATATATATATATATATATATATATATATATATATCTATGGGTCTACCTGATAACACTGACACGAGAAAACACCGACAACAAAATCACCGACACCACAAAACCGAAAGTTCAAAAACACGAAACTTCACATGCCCGACAAACCACAATCCCGACAATCAACAAACAAAACAAATCCCCTGTCCAAAAAGCACACACACAACACAAGCACACCAAAAACCTTACAAATCTACACTAAACCTTACATACACAACTATCTCTGCACTAACCTTAACCCTAACCCTAAGGTCCGCCACTATCTCACACTCACCTAACCCGCGCCCTAATCCTAACTCACTTAATCCACCCCTAACCCTACAGTCTGTCACTATCGTACACTCACCTGACCCACGCCCTAACCCTAACTCACTTAATCTGCCCCTAACCCTAACCCCACACTTACCTTAACATGTCGGTGTTCTCAGCGTCGGAATTTTCAACTGTCGATCATCTCCGTTGTCGATCTTCCGGTGTCGGTGTTCTCGTCGTCGGCGTTTTGCAGTTTTGGCATTATCAGGTAGACCCATATATATATATATATATATATATATATATATATATATATATATATATACACACACACACATATGTATGTATAGGCATATATATATATATATATATATATATATATATATATATATATATATATATATATATGTATATATATATATATATATATATATGTATATATATATATATATGTATATATATATATATATATATATATATATATATATATATAGATATAGATAGATATAGATATATGTAGTGCATTCGGACATTGGATCCCCACTCTAAACCCCTTACTACAACAAACCCGACTAAAGGCTGTGTAAATGGGGGTAAAGGGGCCCAAACTAGTGACCTCTTGTAAGTATAGCCCTTATCTCTATCCCATCCTCCATATCTGAACTGTTGTGCCTCGCAGCAACATCATAAGGCCTGCCAAGTTCTGGACCCAGGGCCTTGTAAACTAGGACCAAAGCAATGTACCATTACACCATCTGAGCCCTACAAAATAGTGATGACATCCCAAACATATCAGTTAGTGCCGTCATCCAACAGCAGGGAAAGGAGTCTGTAGAATCATTCATGCAGTCTATATATACATGTATATATGTATGGAGATACATAAATGTGGGCAAATATATACATGATACATATATGCATAGAGAGATATACATGCACATTCAAATCCACATATATGCATACACACACACACACACACATATATATATATATATATATATATATATACACACATATAGAAAGGTTAATAAATGCATATATATATATATATATATATATATATATATATATATATATGTGTGTGTGTGTGTGTGTGTGTGTGTATACATAAATATACAGAAATATATGAGAGCTACAAAGACATGGCAACAAGAGGGTCATGCTGCTGCACACTGGAATTCTAAATCTGGAAACTCATTCACTGTATTCCTTAAAATGGGCAACAATGACATCTGTGCTGTAACAGAGACCTGGATAAAGTCAGCAGGAAGCAACCCTGCAGTACCAGCCAATAAGTAATTCCACAATGTTTGGCTACAAAATGTGGACTGAAGCTCCAAAGGTGTTGGTATTTCTATATTCATAAAGGATGCACACACCTCCAGAGTGGGAGACCAACATTATGCATTACAGATCCTGCAGGTATAGCTGACATTGGGTAAGACAGTGGTCCAAGTTGTAGCCTGCGATAGGTCACCATAGATTTCACAAGAGTCACACTCCATGTCCATAAACACGCTGGAGAATATCAGTGTACAACCTAACACTCTCATACTTGTTGACTTCAACTACCCCACCATTAAGTGGGAAAGCTACTCATGTACCGATGCACATGCCCTTCACATCGACCTGGTCCTTCCTAACATGGGCAACTGTTGCTCTACACCAATAGTCAACACCTCACATGTTGTATCTGAACACAAACTAATCAAGTTTGGAAATCCCCAGTCATCCTACCCCCACTGTACAGGTAACCACCAGAAAAGCCTTTCCAAAGCTAACTATGGCCTCATAAAAGCAGAGGTGGCTAACCTCATGTTAGCCATGCAAATGGAGACTAGCTGCATGACAGCTGAATCAAACAACAATGCACTATGAACACGTACACAAATGCATGGATACCACCTTATCCAATACAACCAAGACCCTCACCTCCAAAAAAAGGAAGCTGATCTGGAGGTTCCCTGCCATAAAGAAACTGTACAACAGAAGGAGGGAACCGATGTGGTATAAGGTGAAGTCCCAATACAGGAAATAAGCCCTTTTCAGCCTCAGTGCATAGCTGAGATCCCTCATCAAATACTACAAAGCTAGCTGTGAGAACAGACTTTGAGCACATAGTAAAGACAGCCACAAGGCCACATACAGTTATGTAAAGAATCTGCATGGCAATACCAAGAATTGTTCTGAGCAACTAGACAATGTTACCTCCCAGACTGAGCCAACAAGTAATGCCAATATACTGGCTGGCATATTGAGTGCAAACAGTACCCCTTACCCCCCAAAGGACCAATCCCAATACCAGTACACCACCAGGCACCCAGTATTACTGCAGCATAGGTTACAGCACCACTGTCCAAGGTGAAGAATACAGCCTCTATGGGACCTGAGAATGTCCCTGGCAGTGTTCTACATGAACTACAGAGTGACTTGGCACCTTACCCGTGTAGCCTGTTAAAGCACAGCCTCACCTCAGGCATTGTCCCTACTGAATTGTGCACTGCCACAGTCACCCCCCCCCACAAACAGGGTGTAACTACAGACCCTGTGAAATACTGCCCCAACTGCTGGGCAAGTCTGTTATGTGAAGCTATGGAATGCATCATCATGCACCTAATAAACATGGATATGGGAATCTGCAGACACAGGATCCCACACAGTGTACCTTTGTGAAGGGTATGTAATACCTGCTCATTCAACATGGCAAATCTCTTGCCATCAGTCATCTGTGCTGTGGATGAAGGCAAGGTGACACATACAGCCTACATTGATCTTCCCAAAGCCTTTGATAACATTCCTCACTCAGTAGACTTGGCATCGACCCCTATATTACTAGGTGGGAACAGAGGCAGAAACTCAGGGGTATATTGGACATAGTGCTATCATACATTGAGACAATTGCAGATGTCACTGGGTTTGTTGTAACATCCTTTATGATGAATATGACGTTGGGAATACCAATAGAAGCAAGTATTTACCGACTGCATTCCCCAGAGTCTATAACTGATATACCAAGGACACCAACTGTCTGGTGAACACACAAAACAAGACAGGCAGACATTTGGCCAGTCTGTGGACAGTGTGCCAGTGGAGAGGTATGTCAGAGACATATCACTGTGAGGCATGATGTCACATACTAAATGCATGTCCACACAAATCCTGTCAAGCTATCAATCCACAATGTGTATAACAGCACAGCACTGATGACATAGAATATGTTCACAAATCTGGGGATATGTCCACCATGCTGGTTGGCTGTCTCCACATGTCCTGTCCTGTCCTGTGATGTATTGCCACCCACTGTATGTGAATCTGTAAGCCACCACTTCTGAAATGTCCCTCACACAGGCAAGGAAATGGGGCAATGCCCACATTAAGGAATGTCTCATATGTCGGAACTAGCAGCAGTGTCAAGGCCCACAGCACAATACAATGTGGGCACCTACATAGTGGTAAGGCTGTAGCAATACCTGACATCTGCAAATCTGTTACAGAGGACAGACAGAAAGTAGATAGCCAACAGGATATGAATTAGGATGAATGTACTGTAAGATACATGTCTGAAACTTAAATGTTTGCCATTACTACATGACAACAGTCCCCAATGACATGTCCAAAGAACATAGTAGTCTACAGTTAATATCAACATATCAGATCAATATCCAATAGGAGATACATATAAACATACAGCTCAAACACGTAGAACATGATACTCCGTACTCAGAGTCCAGCTTTGCCTGCAGGGGTGTATAGTTTCAGTACTACAATCTGCAATCTACTCTTACTTGAAAAGGCACTGCTAAAAGTACTAACGTAATGATACCATATGTGTTAAACTATTTCTGTCAACCACTGCACTGTAGCTGGTGTAACATCCAAGTGTGACTGCATATAACTTGGGATACTACCCATGTATGGAACAAATCAAAACAGAACAGATTGTGGTACTACCCATGTATACCCAGGTGTCCCATACATTATACTCCCACCCCTTGCTACTGTAATGACAGCACATAGAAGCATGTTATGTACATGAAATTAAATACACTTATTAAAGATGTCATTACCCTGCTATTTTATCAGACTGGAATGTGATCACTGGTTACCAGGGCTGAACTATGCTTAGCAGGTGTAAGCATTGCTTAAATGTAAATGCTAAGCACATTTGCGCACTGGTAAGTGAAGCCCACATGGTGTAAGCACCTTTTCATTTAACCATATGTTAGCAATGTTTAGCTTCACACAAACCCGCGCAAACCCACTTAAAGCTGCTCAAAACTGCCTTAACCACTCTGTATCCAACAGTCCTTGTTTTGCCTAGCAACAAAATAGACAGCCCTTACAGGTGTTGATCACAGGACCCTCAGGGTTATAGTCACAGCACTTAACCACTAAGCCATCTGAGCTGTACAAATGTTTGTTGCTTGTTCAAATATATCATTCAGTACACATACTGAATATTAATGAACAACTGCTTTGACTACTACAATTGTTTACTACTTGTTAGTGAAAATAGTGTTGAATCAGTCATGTGTTTATATCTAAATATACACATATCAGATAAATATGGTGGGATACATCTGAGAAGGTATATGCAACACTCATGTTTACACATAACAAGGATATGGTTTATATATATATATATATATATATATATATATATATACACATTTATTTATATATATATATATATATATATATATATATATATATATATATATATATACATGTACATATACACATATATATATATATATATATATATATATATATATATATATATATATATATATATATATATATATATATATATATATATATATATATATATATATATATATATATATATATATATATATATATATATATATAAATATACTCTTAGTGCAAGGGAATGTAATGTAACTATTGCAGTTATAAATGCAGGATGCTGCTACAGCAACAGAGGTTGTGTCAACAGACATGTTGTGTAAGAAGTCACTTCTGATACTGACATGTGCACCATCCGTTACTGACAGACATCATACAATCATCATAGTGAAGTACCACACAAATCACAGTAAAGATCCTGTGGAATACAGCAGAAATATGACCAATAAACATGGACAGTATGAAACAATCTGATCAGTCCAGAGGTATACACAGAACACCTTAGTGCAAGACGTGTGGACCAAGCCTGACAAAGAGGATGTTTATAGCCATGAAAATGGGGATATCACACAAACACTGGAATAAATAAACTCACACAGCTGATGCATTCACACCCTCCTGTCTGTCCAAACACATAGTAACCGGAGGAGCAGAGTTCCCAAGCCCACATACTTCCCACTAGTCCGTGACATACATCTTCACAGCATCCCACTGCTTTTTCAGAAATACACAACACATATGGTGGCCAGGCAACAGAACACCTGGCAAATATCTGGACATGACTTCACACTAGCTAAATACACTGAGTTGCTAGGCATGTCACAAAGCACTGTGTAAACTACAGGCAGACTGCCACAACACTGACCCAAGTTTCATATGGGGGACTACACATGTACTTGCAAATATAGCAGGTGCTACAGGCATGTATCAGCACAGAGTAGCAGACACTAGTGTGAATGGAGGGGTAAGGGGAGAGTAGTAAGTGTCAATGTTCATTAAATAAGGTATCATCAAAGGCACACACACTCTCTTACACAAACACACACAGTTTCACAGTTGCCATGTCTGGGATTAGAACTCCTACCTAAATAATATGCAACACTACAGCATTATGCAGTTTTCGCAAGCACCACAAAGCTTATGGGACTGCCACTTGTCCAAAGGGTTATTTCCAGGTGACTGACATCAGCAGGCATGCTAAAGTAGGGCAATGGGAGATGTAGTGACTGTGAATGTCTCAAAATCATTCATCTCCACACACACACACACACACACACACACACACACACACACACACACACACACACACACACACACACACACGCACACAGTTTCACAGTTGCAATGTCTGGGATTAGAACTCCTACCTAATTTTTTGCACTACAGTATTACACACGTAACGCAAGCACCACACAGCTTATAAGACTGAGACTTGGCCGGAGGGTTATTTCAAAGTGACTGACATCAGCAGAAGTGCTAACATGTGTAGTGGGAAGTGCAGTGTGTGTGAATGGGCCATAAACCATTCCTCTGGAAACACACACACACAGTCACACACAATGTTACATTTTACAGGACTGGGTACACAAATACTAGATGAATACTGATTTGTACTATCTTGTTACACAGTTATCACAAACACCACAGACACTATATGGCTGAGAGCTACCAAAAGCAATGTCTACAGGGATTGACATCAGCACATCATGTGACATCAGCCAATTGGATGTGTGGTGGGTGGGACAGGTCTGATGATGGAAATCTCTCTGTCACTGTCTGTCTCTCTCTTCCTCACACCTCTGTATCAGGTATCATCAAAGGCACACACACTCCCTTTCACACAAACACACACAGTTTCACAGTTACCATGTTTGAGATTAGAACTCCTACCTAACTATTATGCTACACTATAGTATTACACAGTTATCACAAGCACCACAGAGCTTATATGTTGAAGAGCTCTCCACATGTATCTTTGAAGGTGACTAACATCAACAGCAGTGCTAGTGGAGAGGTAAGGGGAGAGTAGTAAGTGTCACTGTCCATTAAATAAGGTATCATCAAAGACACACACACACTCTCTTACACAAACACACATGGTTTCACAGTTGCCATGTCTGGGATTAGAACTCCTGCCTAAATAATATGCAACACTACAGCATTATGCAGTTTTTGCAAGCACCACAAAGCTTATGGGACTGCCACTTGTCCAAAGGGTTATTTCAAGGTGACTGACACCAGCAGGCATGCTAAAGTAGGGCAATGGGAGATGTAGTGACTGTGAATGGCCTCAAAATCATTCATTTCCACACACACACAAACACACACACACACACACACACACACACACACACACACACACACACACACACACACACAGTTTCACAGTTGCAATGTTTGGGATTAGAACTCCTACCTAATTTTTTGCACTACAGTATTACACATGTATCGCAAGCACCACCCATCTTATAAGACTGAGACTTGGCCAGAGGGTTATTTCAAGGTGACTGACATCAGTAGAAGTGCTAACATGTGCAATGGGAAGTGCAGTGTGTGTGAATGGGCCATAAACCATTCTTCTGGAAACACACACACACACACACACACACACACACACACACACACACACACACACACACACATGCACACACACACACACACACACACACACACACACACACACACACACACACACACACACAATCACACACAACTTTACATTTGACAGGACTGGGTACACAAATGCTAGATGAATACTGATTTGTACTATCTTGTTACACAGTTATCACAAGCACCACAGACACTATAAGGCTGAGGGCTAACAAAAGCAATGTCTACAGGGATTGACATCAGCACATCATTTGATATCGGCCAATTGGATGTGTGGTGGTTGGGACAGGCCTCATGATTGAAATCTCTCTGTCACTGTCTGTCTCTCTCTTCCCCACATCTGTGTGTGTGTGTGTATGTTTGACATGTTATAGTGTGTTGGCCTTGGATATGTATGAGCATTCCTATGCAATGTGTGTGCAAAGCATGAATGGTGTACAATGTGTTGTGTCTGCAGAGACATCTGTGACTGTCAGATATGTATAATCCACTATGTTGTCAGACATGGGCTTCATTTCTCTAAGTTTAGGAGCATGCCCAGCATGACCTTCTGTATTGAGTGTGTGAATCCATTCCAGGTAGTTTGTACTCCAGTCCAGGGTTTGGTGTTCTACACCTACAGCTAGCAACCTGGTTATGCAGGATATCTGTAGGTAGGTTGACAATATGGAGTCACAATGGGCAACAGATAGTGGGATACTGTAACTATTTTGTCTGTGCTGCTTGTGTTACATGGTTGGTGTTAGCAGAGATACTCAGACATATGTATTGTTCTACACTGTGATGTATTATGTCATCAATTACTGACAGATATTTTTATTTGCTCACAGTTATTTTCTGGAAAATACAAGATGAATGAAGCTGTGTCCAGTATTGTGGTCTGCAGCCTACATATTCTTGCACACTCACGCCATTCTGGAGGGGTAGCTGCAGACACTTGCTAATGGGTCTGTCTAAATGGTCCAGCAGCTTGGTACTATGGTGGCTGAGGATCACTTTCTTGTACATATATTAATGTAACAGAATGGCCATATCCTGCTGTGGCCATACCTCTCAGCTGTACAGATTCACCCAGGTTACCCAAAGGCAGGGCTCATATATCTGGTCAGTTCCCCTTCACATTGTAGGTTACAAGCAGGTTTGTAGCCACCCATTACTGGGTTTGCAGGCAGGGGTAGTATGGGCACACATCAGAGTTTCAGTCTTCACACAGTCCATGACGTCTATGCTTCTACAACCCCCACTCTGTTATTCTATCCTCTTCCTAACATTATGCGAGCGATATCTGAGAAGTATCTCTATAGTTGTCCCTTCATTCCAGCGGTATCTAGGGGTTGGTCCACAGTTCATGCAGTTGGACATGGTGGACATGCTACTGGGATTTGTCAACATGGCCTTACATTTGTGTTCTGTTGACTGTGTTATGTTGTTAGTTGGGACCCCATGCGATAACATACATTGGCACAATGGGTGATGCACAGGCCTTTGACAGAGGACTGTAGGCCATTTGGTAGTGATGCAGGCCATCTGTAGCAGGCCAGTGCATGCTGTCACTCCTACATTCCCAGGCTGCGTGCCACTGGATTCCCTGAGGTGACAGGGTGAGTGTGCAAGGTGTTAATGGTAATAGTTCCTGTCCATATTAATCCATTGGCCTGGATGCTGGCAGGGTGCTGCTTAAAGCTAGGGACACACCTGCATGGGACACTTCTTCAGCATGCTGCATTCTGCGGGTATTCCTATACAGAAGTGTGGGGGGGTCATACTGTACTCATTGCCAACAGCAAGGATATGACCTGTGATAAAACTGATGTGGATGGTGGGGTGAGCTGAGTGCATGTCTGATATGGAAGCTTCCTGCAGCTGACTCACAGATATACCTAGGACATTCCCCTTATGCTGCCTTTTGCGGGGACATAGGCAGTCTCTCATTACTTCATAACTGTGCCTTTTGTGTTCTGCCACTGACTGTCCAGACTACATCAGTATTCCATACTACACAGACAACTAATGTGCTGCTAACCTGTATGTACAATTCCAAAGGTGTGTGCAGTTGACAGTTACATTTTATGTACTCTGTCTAGGGTACTTCCACCTGTGTACTGTATGTATGTCTGGGCCCACATTTATGGCATGTCCATCTTTCAGACAGTGACAGATATTGACATATGGACAGTGAGTATGGATGACTGCTGACATGGGTATTGCTGAGAAGCATTGTGGCTGGGACTGCAGTTGTTGGAACATGGCCCTGTCATCAACAGTACTGGCCATAGGCCACTGTGACACAACCCTCCATGCCTACATTCTGACCACTTCCAGATAATATTGAACACACAACAACCTAACACATGGACCCCTGCATATTGTACACATGCAACAATCTATCCTGTAGATTGGGCCAACTCAGGTTATCTGTGCTCCACTGTTATTAAACCCACAAGTACATGTTACTGCAGTTCTACATAGGATTGTTGGGGGGGGGCACATCTGATGACTTTAAACATATGCTATGACTGCACTGGTATTTCAGGTACTCTGTTAGCTTCCATTTCATTTTGTATTCTGACCTATCATGCACACTGGAGGCAAATCAGTAGAGTACCGATCTTAGGTTTTATTGACCTACATTTCAGTTTCAGACTTCTTACCCTTCAGAACTAACATACAACTGCCAGACCTGTTGTAGTCTGTCTGTGTAAGTCTGGAGGGGGCTGTTCACCATTGCCATCAATTGGAGGCCTTAGCCCAGCCTTCATTTATGGTCATCTATACCTGTCCTGCTGGCTGACACTGGTGTTGGGTATGTGAGCCTCATTGACATGCATGCGTGTGTCCTATGGGCACAGATTTGGGCCACCACATGTACTGCAGTGGGATTTGTCACCTTGTCTAGTACTGCCTAATAAGTTGACACCATTATTTGCTATGGAGTTCATGCTACCCATATAGGTGTCCACTATCTGCTGCCATCCCATTCAGCCACAGGTTCACCTTGCATGCTCACGTCCATACCACATATACAACTATCAGAACATACTACTCCATTCAGCAACTGATAGGAAGAGTGGCTTACCTTGTGGCTGTGCCAGTATTGAGGACAGTGCTGGAGGGCTGACTATGTCTGATGCACATAGTACACTCCCTATACATGGTAAAGCACAGGTAGTGTCATGTTTGGCATCCCTTTTACTGTATGTGCGAGTCAGAGAGAGGTGTCATTCCCTGGGTCCCTACTGTGTCAGAGTATTTGCTATGTGTTGCCTCTTTGCCAAGGTCTGGGCATACTGGGCACGCTTCCTTTTGCCTACAGGGGCAGGCTCAGGTTGTTCCTCCTCCGAGTCCCTCTGTGCCTGTGATGGTCTTGGCAATGGTGGGGGGCCTGTGTGGCCTTGCCCTGTGCTGTTCCTGCTGCAGCTGTTTCTGCAGGATCATATTGTGTAGCATGGCACATACTATAAAAATTTGTATAAATGCAGCTGGAAAGTACTGCAAGGTTCTACTGGATATGTCTAGGCAGCGGAACCATGACTTGAGCATCCCAAACCCATGCTCTGTTATGATTCTGGTTTGTGCGTGTGCCTCATTATGGAGTTCTTGTTTAGGTGTGTGTGAATTTCTGATGGGTGTCATCAGCAATGGCTCCAGTGCATAACCAGCATCCCCAACTAGGTGGCCGTATGGGATGTCCCCACTGGCAAATAACTGATACAGCTGTGGCATATGCCAGATGTGGGAGTCATGATAGCTTCCAGGGCTGCCAGCACACACATTCAAGATAATGCCTTGGGCATCGCACACAACCTGGCAGTTGATGGAGGGGAAGCCCTTGCAGTTTATGTAGACCCTACCCCGCTCACCGAGTGGTGCTTTGATGTTTATGTGCATGCAGTCTATAGCACCCACTACCTCAGGGTATTCTGCTATTTTGTGGAAGAGATGCATATTTCTGGTCAATGCCTCATGGGTGCTGAGGAAATATATGTGCTCACCGGTATGTGCTGACATGGCATCCAGGAACTGGTGGAGTACTCTGGATTTTGATACCTGTGAGATCTCCATGATATCCCTAGTTGCTCTTTGGAAGGTACCTGTGGCTAGTATTCTTAAGCCTACACATACCTTGGTATCCACTGGGATGGGTTCCACTCTGTTGGTTCTGTGTGTGAGGCGTGGCCGGCACAGCTCAAAAATTTGCTTAGAATGTCCCTGTCCACCATATAGCGCTCCCCTATCTCCAGCTCATGTAGCCCCCGGTAGGTTTCCCTGGGTCTGTGCACTCTTCTCCTTCTCCTTACTGTGGGTTAGTCGTCAGCATTCAAATCTTCAACACCCTCAGCCTTTTGCACATATTGATGTACGAGAGCAACAGCAGCCCCTAACATTTTGTTCATTTTGTCAGGTAAAATTTCTCTGTCTGTGTACACTGGTGGTGTAGAGTTTGTGGGAAGAAAGAGACTGGAAGGTGTTTGCATAGTTTATAGTAGTGTGCTAGGCTGTTCCATGGGAAATTAGCTGATTCTGATACATTTCACCTGCCAGCGATGCTAGTTCTCCTTGATTGCCTTCCTACTGCTGTTTTCCCTTCCCATTGCCTTCCCATTTAAGCCCCGGGGCGCGGTGTGCATACCCAGTCCTCAGATGTAAACAGAGCTGCTATTTCCTGTTTTTTTTTTTAAACCCGGTGCTCAATGCGCGCACCTGTTTAGGCAATGTAAACACTGCTTGGCAGCATCAGACACACCCCATTCCTTAGCTGTGCTTAGCAAGGGCAAACACGGTCTACAGAGCTCCAATAAGCTTACAGCATGCATGATACTCCCCCTTATGAGGTCATCTACCACTTATACAATGTTGTTGCTGCACCTATGCAGTTGGGTGCAAGCTAACACTGAGAGGAAATCTGTGATTCAGTATCAGTCCCCTCATTTGCATAAAACCAAATGCTAATTCATAGTTACTATACTCCACTGAGCCTTCCCCCTTAGCAACCACTATTCCCTGGTATTTTGCTTTATGCATGCCATTGACTATTATGGCAAAATGCTGATTTGAGTTTAAAAGCTTATTTTCAACTTGTTTCTTATTTTCGGGTTGACCCCATATGTGCACCACTGCCCTACGCTTAAATGGCCGAAATCGGCCCAAAAGAAAATAAAAGTTATTTTTTATAATTTTGCAAATATTTCTCATGCCAATGGCCATACATTTGGCTATTGGCATGCCTACTACATTGAATACATGCTTTCTTTGGAGCTGTCTTGCCTCTGTTTTGTAGTTTGCAGAAATGTATTCAGTTAGTAACCAAATACATTTCTGTAGGTTACACTATTCCTGCACAGATGCCTGCCTGCTTCCTGGATTGCTAATTCACCTCATTCACATGGTTTTCACCAGAAAATGGGGTAATTAGCATATAGCAGTGGTGTCCATGCAGGAATAGTGTAGGAGTGCTCGTGCACGTCCTGGGAGCCCGTTCCTGGATCGCTCGCTGGCCATACTGCATGCAGCAGCTCTTGCACTATTCTTGCACTCCATGCAGAGCTTGCTGAATCCAGGGGAATGTCACAATACTGGCATAAAGATGATAGAAATTATGCTGATTTGATGTAGTTTTGTTTTACTTATATTCATGTAAAGTGCCATACTATACTTTAACAAACGTTTAAACTATTTAAAATTAAGTTGAAAATGTAGCATTTAAAAAGGTACAGTTCAAGTAATATGAACCATTGTACAGCACCCTTGTATACAGCTGAAATACCAAAATTAATGGCAGCTAATCTGTCAGAATAATATAAATATTAAAAACATAATGGAGAGCCCAGTTAGTGTTTAAAAAGTGCTGTTACATAATCTCTTTTCTACTACATCTGAAGATAATACTGAGTACAGATCTGCAAAGTTAAATATCAAAATGAAGTTATTGGAAAGCACTCTGCACAAATAAATGGAAAATCCCTGGGATTCAGCAAGCAGCCATGCAGGAATAAGTTATTCCTGCATGGCAGGGACCATTCCTGTTCAGCACGGCAGCACGCCATGCATAGGTATGAAGGCATGCTGCCATGCTCTTAAATTGACATGGTTCCAAGTACAAGCACAGGGGGTATGTCTGAGAGCAGAGCTCTCACAATACACATGCCCTTACACTCCAGAATTGCCTTTCAGCAATTAAAGATGAGCGAGAATGCTCTTAACACCCCCAACCCATCAGGATAACAAATCTGTGGTCAAAGGCATAAGAGACAATCGTCCCTACCAAGCATACCTCTCAGCTGTACAGATTTTTGCAGACTGCCCAGATGTTTGCCTCATATTTTTGGTGTGTTCTTCCTAAAATCTGTACCTTTCTGGCAAATAGCTGAGGGATGAAGTCATTAAATAATGACAAAACATTTGAGTTTAAGACTCCATATCCTTCAGAAAATTCATGTTAATGTAAAACCTATTATTCTATCAACTTTTTTAAGTTTATAAGAGCAATATTTAAAATCTGTCCCTATTTTCCCCCCATCATTTTAGGTTTTGTCCAGATATCTTGTTCTAAGAGGTTGAGAGGTATGCTACCAAGCCAAAAGTTGTTAGGATAACACAGGTAGCACAAGCACATAGCGCACACCTCCCTACCCATCAGAGTAAGGAATGTGGACAAAGCCAAAAGGAATAATTGTCCCACAAAGCAGAAAGTTGATAAAATAACAGGTTCAACATTAGCAGTGATATTCTGAAGGGTATAGACAAAACAGCACAACAAAACTGTTTTTTTTTTTTTATAAATGCGATAAAGTTTAGGCGTAGCTACACTGGTGTGCCTGTTGCTTAGCTACGCTTAGTCCAGCTTAAACAGTGCAAGAAGTTAAATAGCAAAAGACAACCAAAATAAACAATACTGCAATAAAGTAGTGGTTACAGTGTACAATTTACAAACAGCTATTCCTGGTTCGATTCCCACTGTAACCAATTTGCATTTTACATGTGAAAGCAGTACATAAACATTTTTTTATTATTATTAGCTACTAAATAACATATATTTGTTAATCGGAGTAGTGAATTAGGTCCAGATGTGAGGTGTCAGTTTAATAAAGTTGTGAAACCCCCATATAAACACAAGTCCCCCATACAGTATAGTCAAACATGAATAAATGTAATGAAAACACAATGGGGGATGTCAGGGACAGTAAACAAATTTATAATATGTAATGAATGATGAATCAATGCCACGCAGCATATAATCTATACAATTAAAAATAAGCAATGCTGAGCATTGCACAGCTCTGCTTACCAGGTGTAAGCATTGTGTAAATATGACTACTAAACAATGAGTAGCTCAGCTAAGTAGGTTTGCCCATCAGTAAGCAGTGCTGAACCTGCCCCTTTAAACACTGCCAATCTTAGCTAAGCAGGTTTGCCCATAGCTTAGCTTAGCTTAGCATATTCAAAACCGTCCAATCATGGTAAATGGTGGAAATCGGCCATATTTAAACCCCACAGGTGGGAATACAGCTCATAACTGGTTTCAGCTTCTCAATGTAGGGAGTATGGCAGGAGTTGGTGAGGGCATACACTTTCATGCACAGCGCTGGGGCATACAGGAGTCCAAGGTCATGGTAGGACTCCTGGTACAAAACCATGATGAGAGACTGCTGCAAGGCCAGTACCAAGGCTCCCAATATAAAGCAGAAGCCCGGGACCATCTTGCCCATGATCTCACCAGTGCCACTGGTATCCCTTGGACTGGTGAGCAGGTCCGGCACCACTATGTCAACTTGAAGCAGAGGAAGAGGGAGCTCTTGTACCAGTGGGTCCAAGAAGCAAGGCAGAGAGGTGATGTCTCAGCAGTGTATAAGTACTCATACCAATAACTATTTAATAATGCCCAGCCTGTATATATGATGGATAGGTATGCTTACATATTTCTCTAGTTCCCTTACAAATACAGCTGAGCAGGCTGCAAATTAGGAAGCCCATGCTAGTAGGCTGCAAAGGCTGCGTCGCGAGGCTGGTGAGTAATAATCCGGCTTGTAGTTGTCATACCAAATAAATATAAAAGTAGTAGAAAGTCACCTGGCAGTGTAAAAACTTTTTTGTGTATGGGTTGTACTGAATAAACCAGACAATATGACAGTAATAGTCCCATATAGGTCATATTTAAATTAAAATGTAACTGCCTGGCAATAAAGCTCTAAATCCTGGACTGGTTGTGTTTACTTTGGTATTGTATGGCATTTAGTGTTGCATTCTCTGAATAGTAATGGTGTATTAACCACTGTTACCCACACTGTTCTACATAATGAAAATGTCTAGGAATTTCTATATAAGACTGTTGTAATTACAAGATCAGATTGTACAACCAAGAGAGATGTAGACAGAAAACACTGAAACGACAGACAGCAATATCCAAACAGCACACTCTGCTGAAACTTATATTCTTGTATCTTTACCAGACATAGCCATGGTTCGAATCCTGGAAGTGGCAGTAAACTGTATGCATAATCATACCTCTCAACTGTACACATTGTTTTTAGAATGTCCAAATAATTGGCTCATATTTTCTGTCTGTTCCCCTGTCACCCTGGCAAGTGAGATGATCTCAGAATTGTAGTCAGCAAATAATGACATACATTTGATTTCCAGACTTCAAACCTTCAGAAAATGTATATGAAAACACATCCTGTCATTCTAGCAACTCTCCAAGTTTATGAGAACAGTATTCAAAATATGTCGTTTTGAAGAGTTTGTTGTTCCAGTTATTTTCAAGTGTTTGTATTTCATGGCTACCGACAATGGTTTGGATGCTTCTGTTGAGCTTACTTCTCAGCCGTCATTGCTACCTGGTTCTGGTGTGAGTGAAACAACTAATCTCACATAACTGTTACAGTTAATGAATGAAAAGCTTGAGAATTTGTCCATGAGACTGGACAGTTTATCGCAACCTAATGCTGCAGTAAGACCGAAGGTCACAACAGTTCTGTCACAGGAAAGCAAACATCTGAGTGTTTGGCTTTAGCTAACAATGCCGTTAACAAAGTTGGAACTGATGGAATGAATTTTGCTGTCAAACACAGCTCACCTGTAAACAGACGCAGTGGCGAAGGTCCTATCCATTTAAACTCAACAACCGAGTCCTCTTCAGGGCTTATAGGGCTTCCTAATGTTGCAAAATGGTTAAAAACACAACCGGCTTTTGGATTTAACTGCAAAGATGTCATTAGTGAATGCTCGGCTGGAGGAGGTGAGTCTTATCTCTTAAATTAAAAGAGATTGATTGGAAAATGTTAAAACTAAAAAAGTTACAATTGGAAGTAAATTATTTTGGAGAGTGTAAGAAACAGGGTGTAGTACCAAAAGGTTTGTGATCCTGGCAATACCCTTCAGGGTTAGAGGTGGGGACAGTGTTTTACAATGAACTTTTAATGTTGCTTGACAAGCACGGTACGGAATTAATGGACATGATGTGCAAACATTAATCTATTTTTATTGAGGCTTTAACTAACGAAATCACAGTTTTAAATAATGACATTAAAACACACCCTGAGTTCATAAGGTACCATTATGATTATAAAAGGGTGTTTTCTTCTATTGACCAACAATTATTCAAGAACACAGAAGTGAAACTCAAGAAACTGAGAAGGGACATCAGTGACTATAAGAATGGGGTTGCATACCCAAAACCACCACCCTCTCAAGGTAAGGGTATATTTGGTCATGTCCTCGCACAAAGTATAAATGTTGTGAACACAGTCAATGGGAATGATCCTGAGGTACCCGTGAGGGTAGGACCAGGAGTCAGCGATCTAGATCTGTTTGAGGGCAGCTGGAGGGACAACATTGCTGACAAGCATCCTGTTACCAACGCGGTTGGCAACAACCACTACAACAGTAACAAAATGAATGATTCTTTTTCCAACAGGGGCCAGAATCATCCACAGAGATACAACATGAGGGGCATGAAGGAGAATCACAAATACAACAGATAACTAATGCACCTGTCATTTTGTTGAATGGTAGTGGTGACTTCACGGTGTACAATTTTTCAAGTTACACCATTTGCCAGGAGTTGTGTGAACTTTTCAGTAAGGGTTTGACTTTCGTACCCGAGGAACATTTTGACTTACCAGGGGTTTTGATTGATTTGAAATTATATATTCGAAAATTGAACTTGTCTGTAATTTTTGGAGGTATGGGTTACATCAATGACCTAGTACGTACAACCCACCCGTGTGCCCCACTCTATCTTTGTTCGAGCACATGTGTGAGTCTGATTTGAGGTCTTTATGTATGAGTGCTAGAAAAAATGTTATTAAGAACATAACTGAGGATGAAGCTGAAGCTTTGAGGTTGGTCAGAGCTTTATCGGTCTGGTTTTTGAAACCGGACAAGGGTGGAGGTTTGGTGATCATGGACAATGATGACTATGACAACAGAATGTTTGACGTGTTAGATAGTAAGATCTACATGAGGTCCAGCCTTAATGAAATGAACATTGCTTACAAAAGAATCTTTTCCTTCCTTAGGGATTTGTTGATAGAAGGGTTGATCAGTGTTGATGTTTATAATTACCTTGTGATTTTGAAGCCAAGAACATCCAATTTGTTTGGTTTACCTAAACTACACAAAAAACATTGAAATCTTCCCCATGAGGGCTTTGGTGAGTGCAAGGTCTTCTATTACATATGCATGCTCTAAGTTTGTGGATGACTTATTAAATAAATATGTAGTGAGGGAGGAACAGATATGCAAAGACTCTTGGGCTTTCTTGAAAAATTTAGAAAAATTTTAATTCCATGACAACATTTCTTTCTTAACAATAGATGTGGTGGACCTTTATTTCTCTATCCCACACGACATAGGGTTAGAATATATCACTAAGAAACTTATTTCTTACGGAGCAGAGAGTGATGAAATACATTTGATTCAAGAATTACTGGATGTGATTTTGAACAACAACTATGTCAGTTTTAATGGCAACATCTACAAGCAGGTGGTAGGATTAGTGATGGGTTCCCCATGTGGGGCAAGTTATGCTAATTTAGTTCTAGCACAGTGGGAACACAAGCACATATTTAGTAAAGACATCCATAAGAAAGTAAAGCTTTACAATAGGTTTTTGGACGATATTTTCATCATGTTTCAAGGGAGTGCAGATGACGCATGTAGCTTTGTGGAGGCATTAAACAACAGTACTTCTTTCTTAAGATTCACACACACATACAAAGAGGACACTATTAGTTATTTAGATGTGAAATTGGTAAGGGACACTGTACGTAAAGGTTATTTAGCTAAACTTTTCAGGAAGCCTACGTATTCCAACACTTTGTTGCATTTTTCCAGTTGTCACCTGTTCCATCAGAAGAAATCTGTCCTAAAGGGACAGTTGGTAAGAACGGCTCGAATGACATCAGAAGACACGTCATTTGTGATGAATGTATCTTGTTGAAGCACGTTTATGAGTCATGGTTACCCAGAGTCATTAGTTGATGAGGTGGTAAGAGAGGTTTGTAGTAAGAGACTGTCAGGTATTTTTAATCCCATCCTTACCGTAAAAGAAGGAAATTTAGTTTTGGATGTGGAAGAAGAATTGAGTGTGGTGGTGCCCAGTACAAGTTCACCACCAGTAGTCATGGGCTCAACAGATACAGACTTGGTTTGTTACAAGAATAGTTTTATTACCCCTTTAACTTTGGAAGCAAAGTTTATTAGTAACATCCTTAGAAGAAATTGGCACTTACTGACCTTTGAGAAGGATTTAGTAGAGAAATTAGGTGACAAACCAGTTATTATTTTTAGAAAAGGTAGAAATCTAAAAAGTATCATGGAAAGTACGATTATGAAACCCACTAGAACAGAGGGCACATACAAATGTGAGGCATGTAATTATTGTAAATTAATTTCTACAGGGTCTAGCTTCACAGTGAATCAACACATGTTTAAAGCCAGAGGCCGGTACAGTTGTAGTTCTAAATCAGTGGTTTACCTGGCTTCCTGTCAGTCATGTCCGGCTTTTTATATCGGTAAGACTGACAGGAAATTAAAAGAAAGGATTTATGAACACACATATCATATAAGTAAAACGAGTAGTACCAATGCCCTAGCGAGACACTGTAATGTGAATCCTTCCCATGCTTTTTTGTTTAAAGTGATAGATCATATAGTGGTTGATGAAAAAGGTGGACCACATCAGTTACTGTTAGAGAAACGTGAACTTGTTTGGCAGCTTAGGCTGAATTCCTACACCCCCCCTGGTTTAAACGAGGTCACATCTTTGACTTGTATTTTGAAGTTGAGAAGTCTATTGAGGTGACACACGCAGTATTTCATTTCATGTTAGCAAAAGGTAGCAACTGTTGTAGTTTATTCCCATTTTTCATCTTGAGTTCCTTTGTACATTTTTATAGTCTAGTATTAAAAATTTGTTTTAAAATTTTTTTTTACATTTTTAGAACACAGATCCTCTAAGATCTTAGAACACAGATTACCGTATGTATTTGTACTTTTAGGTATTTGATACCCTGTTCATAGTTATTGGCATTTTTGCTTCAGACACTGTCACCTTTTGGTGGTGTGATAGCAGTCTGTTGTTATATTTGCACTTATTTTCCTTTCTTCTTTTACACTCCAAGCATTTATTTAAAACTACATTTTCCTACATTTATGCTTTTCATTCAGTATTTCTGTACTTCATGTTAGAGTACAGTTTTGCATTTTGTTTTTTCTAAAATGAAAGTTTTTAACAGATGTTTTAAATGAATGATCTTATTTTGCTGACATGAGCTTTTTTAACACAAGAAAAAGGTTTTTGATGCCGAACACTTTTAATTATTTAACTTAGTATTTAATTAGTTAATTGAATGGTGGCTGAATTTAATTACTGTGCTTTGCTTTGGCGCCTTTTTCATTTTAAAACTGTGTATGAAGTTTTTTTCTTTTGTCTGATGAAGTCTTCCAAAGGTGGAAGACGAAAAGCGCTTCACATTAAACATTTTTGGAGTTATTCTAGCCAGATCGGAGCCTGTGTTGTTTTTTTTTTCATTTTAAACCAGACAATATGACAGTAATACTCCCATGTAGGTCGTATTTAAATTAAAATGTAACTGCCTGGCAATAAAGCTCTAAATCCTGGACTGGTTGTGTTTACTCTGGTATTGTATGGCATTTAGTGCTGCATTCTCTGAATAGTAATGTTGTATTAACCACTGTTACCCACACTGTTCTACATAATAAAAATGTCTAGGAATGTCTGTATAAGACTGTTGTAATTACAAGATCAGATTGTACAACCGAGAGAGATGTAGACAGAAAACATTGAAGCGGCAGACAGCAATATCCAAACAGCACACTGCTGAAACTTAAATTGTTCTTTCTTTACCAGACACAGCCATGGTTCGAATCCTGGAAGTGGTAGTAAACTGTATGCATAATCATACTTCTCAACTGTACAGATTGTTTTCAGAATGTCCAAATAATTGGCTCATATTTTCTGCCTGTTTCCCTGTCCCCCTGGCAAATCAGTGGGTTGATCTCAGAATTGTAGTCAGCAAATAATGACATACATTAGATTTTCAGACCTCAAACCTTCAGAAAATGTATATGAAAACAAATCCTGTCATTTTAGCAACTCTCCAAGTTTATGAGAACAGTATTCAAAATATGTCCCTATTTGTACCCCCATGTTGTCAAGCTTTGATCAGATTGTGTGCATTAAGAGTGAGAGGTATGTGCATAATATTAACTTGGAATCTGGGAATATGTGTAGAAACAGTCAGGTAGTGTTAACAAATATTTCCTCCACAGATCTGACAGATAAGAAAACTGTACCTGCCAATAAAGATTTAAATCCTGGACTGGTAGTGTTTACTCTGGTATTTTATGGCTAACATGTAGCATTCAGTAATATTTGATATCAGAATAGTATTATTGTCAACCACTGTCTCTCACACTGTGCTACATAAAAATATGTCTAAGAATGTCTGTATAAGACTGTTGTAATCACAAGGTCAGATTGTACAACCAAGAGAGACTTAGACAGAAAACACTGAAGAGATAGACAGCAATATCCAAACAGCACAATCTCCTGAAACTTATATTGTATTTTTATCAGACACAGCCATGGTTCAAATCCTGGGAGTGGTAGTAAGCTGTATGCATAATCATACCTCTCAACTGTACACATTCTTTCAGAATGTCCAGATAATTGGCTCATATTTTCTGCCTGTTTTTCTGTCCCCCTGGCAAATCAGTGGGATGATCTCAGAATTGTAGTCCGCAAATAATGACATATATTTGATTTTCAGACCTCAAAACCTTCAGAAAATGTATATGAAAAATATGAAAACAAATCCTGTCACTCTAGCAACTCTCCAAGTTTATGAGAGCAACATTCAAAATATGTCACTATTTGTACCCCCATGTTGTCAAGCTTTGACCAGAGTGTGTGTATTAAGAGTTTGAGAGGTATATGCATAAAATTAATTTGGAATCTGGGAATATGTGTAGAAACAGTCAGGTAGTGTTAACAAACATTCCCTCCACGTGTCTACCAGGTAAGAGATGTAGAATTTAGCTATAAGACAGTTGAAGTATATACTGTGTACAAACATACCACTGCCCAAACCAAAGCCATAGGGTATTGTAATAATACCTGTACCTTAATGATTAGAGCAATGATCATTAAAGTTGTGAGTACTACAAGGATATATAAGTTGTTAATTGACACCCCCCACCATATCTGCAATGATAATCTAAATACACAAATCAATGGGTATGTTTACACCAAACCTACTGTTGGGACATATGTCTTAATGTTCAATAAATATTGAAATGTGTTTCTATTAATGTTCCATGTTGAAATACTATCATTGGTGGCATGTTGCTATCAATGTAACCTGCATGCCATTGTAATGGCCACTGTGGTTCCATATATGCATGTGTTATGTTTGCTATGCAACTGTTCCAAATCTGGTGTGTTGGGTTAATAGGAATATCTATGCATACTGTTATAACTAATCCTGGATTGTGTTGACTATTACTAACACACATATGTTTTAAAACTGCAACACCACAGCACATTTGCGAAAGCCGGTCCCACTGGAACCACCTCTCCCACCTCATCTGGCCATGGCAGCGGGCCACAGCACATCTGGGACCCACCCAGGGACCTCCTCGTCTGATGGTCCTGCACCACCTTTGGATGGAACTGCTTCAGTGCATGGGGCTCACCCCCCCCCCAGAAGCGAGCTCGGACAGGAAACTGTCACCCAAAGTCAGGTCTGGGATTGGTGCATAGCGAGCTCCAAAGGGAGTTTGGAGATCTGCTATGCCAGCTTGAGGGCCACGTGGTGCATTTAGAGGCTCAGCCTGCCCCTCCTAGTCATCCCCCAGCACAGCCACCATCAGGGCCGTGAAGGTGCAGTGGTGACTGCCCATGAGTGGGGACCTCAGCTCCACTCTTTCCATGTGGGGGCTCATGGGCTTCTGATTTCCAAACACTTCTCCCCATCCAAGGTGTTTACCCCGCACATGTCATATATTGCCCCTGTATACTGTCTTGTCTGTCTACCTACCCACCCTAAATCCCCAAATATACCTACTATCATTTCCCAACATCCCACTTTCACCTTAAAAAAAGGGCAATTTGTTACCCCCAAAAAATGTCGCCCCATACATAGCTGTCCATTTCGCACGTGTCTACTGGACACATGTAATCTGGTCTAATTGGCTTCACAACACATTATTGTTGTCCTCACCCCTCTCTCAGGGTCATATAGGCTATCTGCCCTGGGGGCAATTATAGCCTAGCCCGATTCTGTATGGCTTACACCACCTTACGATTTGAGTATTACATTTTGCTTTTTGGTTTTTTTTAGTTTGCCTCTCCTCTAGTGTCTCTGGACACGGAGGGTAATCCCTGGGACAAACCTATGATCCCCCCCACCTATCGAGATTTCTTGAGAGAGATTCAGTGAGGTGTGCCTCCTCATGACTGGAAATTCTATTCCAGAGCGAAGGGAGCCTCTGGGTTGTTTGAGTGTCCAAATCTACCTCCAAATTCAGTATATATGCACAGCTGCTGCTGTAGAAGAAATGGACAGCTATGGACCTTCCCTACACACAGCTACTTTCCCTATTGTCTTTTCCTCTGTGTGTCCCCTTTTTCACCACTTTCCTATCACCCCTTTTTTCTTTTCTTTTAAAGAAATCAGCGGGAGTGTAAGCAGGATTAAGCACTTTTAAGCAGTAGTAAGTGGGTTTAAGACTGTTTGTGTGGTGCTAAGCAATGCCTACACAGATTAAACACTTTCAGGCTAACTGTCTGTAAGCTTTTTGAACTGGAAGTTAGCATTGCTTACCGCCATGCAAACCTACTTACAACTTCTTAAAAGTGCTTTAATCACTTTGTATTCAACAGCCCTTGTTCTGCCCAGCAACAAAATAATCAGCCCTTGCAAGTCTCAAACCCAGAACCCTGCACACCATAGCCACAGCGATTTACCACTAAGACATTTGAGCCGCACATAAAAGTGATGTTTTCTCAAACATATCATGCAGCACCATCATTCGACAGTAAGGAAAATGTATCTATATATGTAGATGTATGTATATGTGTGTGTGTGTGTGTGTGTGTGTGTGTGTGTGTGTGTGTGTGTGTGTGTGTGTATATATATATATATATATATATATATATATATATATATATATATATATATATATATATATATATATATATATATATATATATATATATATATATATATATATATATATATATATATATATATATATATATATATATATATATATATATATATATATATATATATATATATATATATATATATATATATATATATATATATATATATATATATATATATATATATAGATGTGTATATGTATTGCATTCGCACATTGGATCCACACTCTGAACCTCTTACTGCAAAACATCTGACTAAAGGCACTGTTAATGGAGGTGAAGGGGCCCAAAATAGGGATCTCTTGTAATTATTGCCATTATCCTTTCCTTCACAGCTGAACTGATCTGCCTTGCAACACAATAACCAGCACTTGAAAACTTGTACCTAGGACCCTGCAATACATAGCCACAACAAGTTAACAGTAAGCCATCTCAGCTGTAAGATGTCAGGATGATTTCTCTGACATATCATGCAGAACAGTCAGTCTACCATATGGAATGTACAATGTGGAAGCAGTAAACATTCCAATAATACATACATACACACACACACACATATATATATATATATATATATATATATATATATATATATACATATATATATATAATATATATATATATATATATATGTGTGTGTGTGTGTGTGTGTGTGTGTGTGTATACACATACATACACATATAAATATATAACTTCTTATAGATATGTATAAAAAGAGTATATATAGAGGGTGCACAGCATATCAAACAGCCATTATTCCTACAGGTGTCACCTTTTCAAATGGCCAGTGTTTGATTCTTTCCTACAAATGAGAATTATTGCATGAAGCATATACCTACACACTATGCAAAGGATATGATACCACACAAGTTTGCATACATAGAAATGTTTATTTGTGTACTATTTCAGTTGTTTATGCCATTTCTTATAGCAGTTAGGTGTTTGAAATACATACCTGATTAATGCAACTCTCAAACAAAACATATGATACAGTAATCTGCAAAACATAACAAACTTTGCTGTCCAGGTGAAAGCCTTCAAGTAGTACAACAGTAAAAAACACACTTGCCTTGAAGATAAGAATCAATCAGCACTTAATTACAGATGTAGTTCAGCAGCCTCTACTTACACTCTGTACTCAACCCCTAGGGGGAAAAGTATTAGTTGTCACAATGTAAATGTATCTGTTTCATAACAATGCTTAACTTAAAATGTCACTATCACACTGACAAAATAGAACTGTGTGGAAGACAGTAAGCTCTAGCCCACCACTTTTCCCATGGTGAAACGTATGAAAATGTACAGCCATATACCTTAATGTTCTTACTACTGATAGTCCTCACATGTTGTAACAGCCTGGATTAAAAACATTTAATACCCCTCCCCCATTAAATGTCTTACAAGGGCATATAACAATGTTCTCCATACACTGACCTCCAGACTGTACAAGGTCACACATGTTTTGTTTGGCTGTAGCCCTCATATATATGGAACCTACCCCACAATTTGTGTGTGAGTCCACAACATCACTGGACTGATAGAAAAAATGGCAGCACTAAATAATGATAGGCCATTACCTAACAATCTCTTACTGCATGACATCAGGACAAAGCCTGGAATATAGGTGGAGGCAGAAGCTGAAACACAAGGCCATATTTGAAATATTGCTGTTATACACTGTGAAAGTTGCTGGTGTTACAGGACTGGTTGCAACATACCCTTACTCGGAATATGAAGTCAGAAACACAAATGGAAGTTGCCATGTACCGATAGAAATCAACGGCGAGAATGGCACTCATATGTCAGAGACAAGACCCATGTGGTGAACAGACAAAACATAACAGCCAATCCTCTGGCCATCGTGTGGATAGGCCCACAGTTGATAGCTATGCAGACAGACTACATTCCATGCAAAACTAGCATGTACACACAAACCCTGTAAAACTAGCAGTATTAAATGCATATAACAGCACTAATCACACAGTGTCTCTAGGTGTGGAACCTTATACAAACATATAGTTGGCCTGTGTCTGCAAGTCCTGTTGTAAGAGGTATTGCTCCCTGCTGTCTGTAACACTGATGCCCACAGACAGGAAGGATGTCTTCCATACAGGAAATGTAAAGGGACAATGCCCACATGATGTAATAATTTATAACAGTGGGTTGCTATGACATTGGCTATTTAAAGTACTACACATCTGGCTGCATGCAATTATCAAGTGAGGAACACCAATTGGTGCAGAGGCCATCACCTGATCATGAGTATCACCTACAAAAGCCATGCTGCAACCTATTCAAACCAGCTCAATCCCTGTAGTGGAGAGAGAGAGAGAGATAGAGAGAGTGAGAGAGAGAAATAAAAGAAAAAAACAAAAATAGTAATAAAAACAAAAATAGTACAAAAAAAAATCAAACAAGGAAGACACCCAAGTGGTACACAGAAGACAGCACAATAATAAAAAAGATATGTGAAACATATCAACATGTAATTGAATATAGTACTTGGTCTGTAATAATGGGATAGATGATGTTGAAAGATTTATATGTGCCATCAAGACTTGCTGTAATGATGTCCTGTTGAACAACTGCTATGGACATAGTATCTGGCCCTGTGGGCAGTGGGCCATACCTGTCAACTGTACAAAATGTCAATATTTAAGCCATCATAGTGTTTGTTCTGTTCCTCCAAACATGTATATTAGTCTGGCAATTAGATGAAGGTGGAAGTAATGAAGTCATGATAGACACATGAGTTTCAGACCCCATCACCTTCAGAACAGTCATGGTAATGTGCAATGTATCATGCACAAACTTCATAGGTTTGTAATAGGCATATCTACGATCTGTCCATATATATCCCCCTAATGTTAGGTTGTGTCCACATGTGACGCTCTGTTTCGTAGCAAGGCAGAACAGTGCAGCTGTGGAGGTAGGTGGTTCAGAGTGTGGTTCCGATGTCTGAATTTACTTCATATATGTATATAGACATGTATGTCTACATATGTACATATATATATATATATATATATATATATATATATATATATATACATGTATGTCTACATACATCTATATATATATATATATATATATATATATATATATATATATAGAGAGAGAGACGTGTATGTCTACATACATAAAAAAACACACACACACACACACACACACACACACACACACACACGTGCATATGTATATATATATATATATATATATATATATATATATATATATATAGATATATATATATATATATATATATATATATATATATATATATATATATATTGACTGTGTTGCATGATATGTTTGAGGAAACATCACACATATCTGCAGCTCAGATGGCTTAGTGGTAAATTGCTTTTGCTATGGTGTGCAGGGTCCTGGGTTTGACACTTGCAAGGCCTGATAATTTATTTGCTGGCCAGAACAAGAGCTGTTTGATACAGAGTGATTAAGGCACCTGTAAGCAGTTGTAAGGGGGTGTGAAATGGACAGTTATGTATGGTGTGAAATTCTTGTTGGGAACAGGTTGCCCTTTTTTTGTAAAGGTGAAAGTGGGATGTTGGGGAAGGATAGTAGGTATATTTGGAGAGGTAGGTTGGGTTGGAAGACAGACAAGACAGCATACAGGAGCGGTATATGACACATGTGGTGGGTAAACACCTTGGATGGGGAGAGGTGGTTGGAAATTGGAAGGTCATAAGCCCCAAATGGAAACAGTGGGACTGAGGTTCCCACCCATGGGCAGTCACCATTGCACCTTCATGGCCCTGAATGTGGCTGTGCTGGGGGCTAAGCACGAGGGGCAGACTGACCCTCTAATTGCACCATGAGGGCATCAAGCTGGTGTAGCAGATCTCCCAATTCTCTGTGGATCTCCCTATGCACCAGATCCTGGATCTGACTTCAGGTGACAGGATCCTGTCTGTGCCCACTCCTGAGGGTGGGGATGAGCACTATCCCCTGAGGTGGTCTCACCTGAAGGTATTGCAGGTCCAGCAGATGAGGCAGTCCCGGGGTGGGTCCCAGACATGCTGTGGCCTGGTGCCATGGCCAGATGAGATGAGAGAATTGGCTCTGCTAGGAACAGCCTTCCCAAACATGCTACTGTGTTGCAGTTTTAGAACATATGTGGGTTAATAATAGTCAACACAATCCAGGATTAGTTATAACAGTATGCATAGATATCCCCATTAACCCCAAACACCAGATTTGTAACAGTTGCATAGCAAACAGAACACATGCATATATGGAACCACAGCAGCCATTACAATGGCATTGATAGCAAGAGGCCACCAATGATAGTGTTTCAATATGGAACATTAATAGAAACACATGTCAATGTTTGTTGCACAATAGGATATATGTCCCAAGAGTAGGTGTGGTGTAGACATACCCATTGATTTATGTGTTCAGATTATTGTTGCAGATATGGTTGGGGGAGAGAGAGATGTCAATTAACAACTATTATATCCTTGCAGTATGAAGTTCTCAGACCTTTTTTTCCTGTTTATGTCTTCCAGGTACCATGTCCCAGGAGTGTCTCCCTGCTTATACTCCACAGGAGAATGATATAATAATAACCCTCCTTGTGCATCACCACACAACCCTCTCTGGACGTATGGCCCATGATCTGCAAGAGAGAACTGCCCTGTGGAATGAGCTTGTCCACAGGGTAAATGATGTCGGCCTGCATAACAGTGGTTATGAGCAGGTGCAACATAGTTGCACTGAGCTCATCCGCCATGCCAGTAAGCATGCTGCTGCAGTTAGGAGGGACCAGCTAGCCACAGGTGGGGGTCATGCCATCCAGCCTTCACTGACACATGCTGAGGAGCTCCTCACCAGCCTTGGGGCACCCGCCCGCCAGCCAAGCCAGAAACCTCATGATACCATTGTGGAGGTGGGGCTGCCCACACAGTGGACAAAGAGCATGCAGGTAAGGCCCCAGGGCACATTAATAGATCACTGTGGCTTATCCATTATCATCTGTAAAGTATCTTCATGCATTTGTCAGATAACATAGTATGATGCTGCAGTGTAGTAATGAACAGATATGCATACTCTCTAGTATTGGGGGTTTGTACTGTTGATGTACTGAAATGCTGCTCCCACCCTGTACCAATGCCACAGGTGTGGCTACTGACATTACATCTCTCACACAACTATGTAGGTCCTTCTGGTATACAACTGGGGCAGCAGCCTCTAGCTGGTGAATATGGAGTTGTTTTGTTCAGGTTTGCTAATACACCGGCCATGTTATGGCCATGGTATTTGGCATGCACACATTTAACATGCCTACCCATTATGCATGCTGTACATGTTCACTCATTGTTGCTGGTAACCGCACTGCATCACAGTGGTCACCATGGTGGCATATCTGAAGGGTATGTATGAGTCCTGCAGTATACCTAACAACCTATCAGTGCAAGATGTGTGGACAGAGATGAACATAATGGTGGGACAAATGGCCTACAGTAGGGACATGTCTGAAACATTACCCTTATACAGTGGCTACAACAGTGTTTGCACCCCTATTACAATGGCAACTGTTACAGATCTACACAATGCCATATCACAATACCACATTCCACACCTTTTACAACCTGTAATGTGATCCTAACAAGAACAATGAATATGTAATATGGAATCCTATGTTAGGTTGACAAATATGGGGAATACATACCTTATGAAACATTGGAATCATATGTGTGCACACACTCCAAATAACATATTGTGGAAGCAGCTTTTGAGGTACTAACAGCATTCACTCTTCTTGAATATGCACCTTCCATCAAGTACAGGACCTCGATGTCACACCAAGTAATGGTCTGCTGTCCAAGAAGTATGTCAATGACATGTGCCCACTCACCTACAGCAGAAGCAGCCGTGACTTGCACACATCTTACAAACCATGGAATTAATCCCATATCCAAAAGGTAGCACTCAGGAGTGGGAGATGTAGCCTTACCTCACCATTGCATATACCATGGCAAATAGTGCAGACAGTCATGTATGTGACTATGAAGCATGGGATAACATTAATGTAGAAAATAAACAGGTGCCCATCCAAGTCAGATGACAACACATGTTGCAAACTGGTCATGGAGGCTGCCCAGAAGCATGCAGCAACACTGAGGGACTTGCAGGAATGTCTAGCAAGTACTGCCTATGCAATACCTGTGTCTACAATCACCTGGACTCTGTATAAGTGCGGCCTATGGGTTAGCATAATCAGATGGAAGAGTTGTTCCACAGGAAACATCATCCAGGGCTCTCTACAGGTAGCATATGCATAACATCAAGTCTCCCAAAGGCATGTGTTGCAATGTATAATAGTGTATTGAGATCAAGGCTGAAACCTACACAAGTATTAATAAAGATACATGTGGTGCACAAGCAACACTTCACTCTACCTCAGGCCCACCATCCCCATATATACCTTGCTGGTGCCAGTGTACACCTTTAGATTTGCTGTTCATTAGCAGGAACTAGGCCAGTAGACATGGTGTTCTGAATTTGGAACACTGCAAATGACACTCATGTGTGGCCCATAGTTGTCAGGTATCTGCAATAAGGCTGAGGATGGGGAGGGGTGTCATCCTGAAACAAAACAGTGAACTGAAGCATACATCAAAAGATCACTAAGAATGGCTGTATCTGAACACAGTCATGGTCATGAATTGTGCCAGACATAACCCTGACTTTACAGCAGTAGTGAAGGCACTGTGTGACCTCCAAGGGCTGTGCACATGAGCTGCCCTTCCAATCTGGCAGAGTTGAGGGACATTTGTAGGGTGAAGTGACCAAATAATGGCAAGTGAAGATGGGCCATGCTAGTATACCCCTTCCAGGAATAGTGACTGCTGTAGTTCACTTAACAGGTGCTGCAACAAACCATCATGTTAAGGGTGTGCACACTTATGCAACCCACATATTGTATGCATCTCAGTCAGAATCTGCACAACTAACCCATTTGTTTGATACTGCATTTGATTGCATAGGTCATATGTCACATATCAGGTGAGTGTAATGTTAACATATGCAGTATTGTAGCCCCACTGCATATCAGGGAAGAGGCTGGCATGTCAATAAGGGTGTGTACACTCCTCATGGCCACAGTAAGCTTAGAAGGTTGTCAGTGTAATTGGATTTTATTGCTTATACATGCACTGCTGATGATGAGATCTGTAAATCAGAAGTGAGACATTCACTATTGACATCTGTCCTCATATAATCCCAGGTATGTGTCAGACAAACACATAAGGGCTGTGAGCAACAGAGCAAACATAACTGCCACACATATACACATTCAGCAGTGGTGTGTACACTCGTGAGTTATGGTGCACAGTACATGCCAGGATGCTGAACAGGTGCACAGCAATACTGTGTACATGAGTGCAGTGTGTTCCAGGGGAAGGGACATCACCTACTAACACAATTCGTGCATCACAGAGATGCATAATGTTGGTAACAAGGATTGAGTATAGCTGTAGTGCATGCTGTTGAGTGCCATATGTCATGCATGTTGACTGTTGTTTAATGAGAGGTCTGTGTAATATCTTTGTGCCACCTCACCTGTAAGTAAGTGTGTGTGTGTGTGTGCAGAGGTAAGCAATGATGTACAGGTCTTAAACTATGTTTTTTGTTTTCCCGTCACAGGTGGCAATGTGGGTCAGGGTCTCTTCTGCAGGCAAACTGATATTAGTGTCCGTACAGACTCTGACAATAATGATAGGCATGGTGAGGCACAGGCAGGGTTGTCAGGGGCTGAAGATGTGCCATCAGTTGATATCCCACTTTTATCCACCCCATCCCAGTACACAGTTACAATGCCTATACATACCCCATTACCAGTGGCCATAAAGGGACAGTTGGCGGGTGATGGCACGGGACAGGACAGTGTGGGGACTATGGCACATGTGTCTGTACACAGCAGCCATAGCCAGATGACCGGCAAGGTACCACACAGGCAGATGTACAGGAGTGCTCATAGGAGGGCTGCTGACCATCGTGCCCCTGACAGAAGTGCCACAGCAGGTATCACCAGACGCATGTTTCGGGCCATCATGGAGGCACAGGCACATATGGAACATTATACCAGACAGAGTCTGAGGCTCCAGTGGGCTACTCATTCTGCTGTATTTGACAACATCCGTGATCTTGCAGGTGCCCACTGTTATTTTGCAGAGGTCCTAGATAGACGGTTGGGTGAGATGGTGGGAATCTTCGACCATGCAATGTCTGTGTTAGAGCATATGGTGGGAGTAGGGTGACAGCCACGTGGACGGCAGTCAGCAACAGCAACAAGTGGAGGTCTACGTGCACGTACAGTAAGTCACAGCTGCTCCCGTAGTGGCACTACCAGCACTGCAGGGGAGGTGCTGTCTACACCACAACACAGTAGGCCACATGCACATGGTCATGGCTGGTCCCAACAGGGACCCAGATCCAGAGGACATATGTCATCATTAGGGGAGTATACCATATCTAGGCTTTTACCTGGTAGTGCCCGTGGAACCCCTGGCAGGCACAGTTCTCATGTCTATGGTCACACACGGTGAACTGCACACCCTGCCATGTATGGTCTGCAGCTGTCCAACAAACCCCTGTATAGGGCAGCCACATGGCAATACTGTGTGCATACATACACACACACATCACCAACACAGCTAGGGCACCGCCATACCTACACACACACCACATCTGCACAGCCCAATTGATAATGAAACACCCTAACACACACACATGATGTCAACCAAATGGCTCAGCCTAGGTCTCTGGAAAACCCACAACACACCCTAAGCATATGATGATACCTGTGCCACATCCTTATCATCCATACCATCAATGCAGGGACATGCTAATATGGTTCTGATGCACAGGGTGAATGTACTAATGTTTAGCAATGTAATGCTGTGTAACACGTTTTCAGCTGGAAAGTTTAATGCTTACATGTCAGGATGTGTAGCTGTCCAGCCATGATGCATTATAGCTGTTATTAACACTGACTGATTGTGGTTTCCATAATGTATTCAGTTTGTGTTGTAAGTGTCTATGTGTCAACAGGATGTTGGTCTGCTGTTGTTTCCTACAAGGAGTATGGCATTGTGGTGACACATTGACTGTGCCATATCCTGGGTACAGCTGAACACAAGTAACAGGTCTGTATAACAGTTACTGCATGTGCCACATGGCTGATAGGTCTGAGGGGTGTATACAGGTGAGTGCATGGTGGCTGATATCAGCAGCCCTTCTACAGTGGCCAATGGTAAGTGTACTGGGTGGCACACACCAAATGTTTGTGAATAACACACACACACACACACACACACACACACACACACACACACACACACACACACACACACACACACACACACACACACACACACACACACACACACACACACACACACACACACAGAGGCTTTGGTGTTGATGCAATACACAGACAGTACTGTACACATGGATGTACTTAATTTTGCAGTGAACTCATTTTAGCCTATAAATCCAAAAATAAGATAGTAGAAGAGTCAACCATGAAACACAGGATAATCCAGTCTAGTGTGTAAAATGAATAGTCTTTTAATTTAGTGCACAAAGGTAAGTGCTTTCATGGATCGCTTCATCAGACCATGTCTACAATCATCAGAGTATGTTACTGCATTTCTAAAGATAAAAAATGTGTGAGTAACACACCACATGTAAGACTCCAAACTCTGGTCAGTCTGCAGATAGCCCTACAGGTGAGAGTTTCCTCAACTACATAACACTGTCATCCCAGACTTTAAATAATGTAGAACAGCCATATCCACAGAAGCCCTATTAAACCAACATTACTTCAAATGTAGAATAGCAATACTTACATTCTGTCCACATATCTGGAACATCCCCCTACCGTTTGTTAGCCTGTCTTCACAGTGTATGCTGTAAGAGGTATTTCCAACTACCCTCTGTGATGCTGTTTGTAAGACACCCATGTGACGCCCTGCTCACAGTGAAGGAAAAGGGTTAACATCCACATGAAGTGCTAGGTTATAGGAGCGTTTTTCCATACAATTGGCTATAGGAATGACATCACAGCTGTTTCACATGCAATTAGCAAGTGGGGGACTGCAATTCATGCAAAGACCATCAGCTGATCATGAGCATTACTTACAATACTCAAGCTGCTGCCTATGCAAAACAGATGTACTTTTCCACATCCACCAGAGAGTGAGAGAGAGAGAGAGAGAGAGAGAGAGAGAGAGAGAGACAAAGTAAGAAAGGAAAGGAGTAAGTGAGTAAGAGTCAAGCATGTTTGTGTATGATCCATGGGTGGAGAGTGGTATCTAGGTATTATAACGGTTGCCTATATTGTTTACTAATCCATACTATCACATAGTAATTGCACATAGCTGTACACATTTATGACTGAGGATTGTCTACAACAACCTCTACAGTGTTTGAAAACTGTTGGCCTTGTAATGTGGACAATGGGACATATAGGTCTTCAATATAATGATGTAGTAAAACCCACACTGCAATGAATCCTGTCATTACACAATCACCCCAACACTCATACAGAATACTGATGACACACACATGCTTACCAGTACGGAGTTTCAAACTCCTACCTCACTGTGTATTACTATTACAGTGTTACCCTGTTATTGCATGCCACCATGGAGCTTACATGTTGGTGAGCTGTCAAAAGGTATCTTTGAAAGTGAGTGACATCAGCAACAGTGCTAAAGGAGGGGTAAGGGAAGTTTAGTACATGTGAATGTCCACAAAAGCAGGTGTCAATGAAGACACACACACACACTTGCTCAGGGAAACACGCACATTATCGCAGTTGGCAATATCAGGATTAGAACTCCTACCTAACTAGTTTGCTACAATACAGTATTATGCAGTTATCACAACTGCCACAGAGCTTACATGGCTGAAACATGGCCAAAGGATTCTTTCAAGGTGAATGACATCAGCAGGTGTGCTAAAGTAGGGCAATGGGAGGTGTAGTGAGTGTGAATTGCTTCAAAATCATTAATCTCCAAATACACACACACACACACACACACACACACACACACACACACACACACACTTGCCCATACTGAGATGCATAGGTTCATTGCTTTGCAGGTGTGTAGTAGGTGAATGAGCCTGAAGGCTGTACAAGGCTAGGCAAAGTTAATACCTTGGCATTAGGCCACATGACAATAGCTTCCAGTGTGGATCAGGGATGTAGGCCCTGGAGTGGTCCCCACAGGTGGGTATTGTATTCACCATCCACTCATCTGGGTTACTATTGTGGGTGGCCAGTGATGTGCATTGCTTCCCATGTATGTGATCTATATTCCATAACATGGACAGTGTCTGGGTTGTGCACATGTCCCACACTCATGTTCTGTGATGTATGGAGGTGTACTTGAGGTCTCTGGGGCATGTTGTGTGGACAAATTGTGATCTTCTGATGTAGCATTCCTGACCTCATTTGGTGAGATGTGGCTATGGAACTGAGGTCATGCTTGCACCTACATTGACGGCATGATACAGGTATTCAGTGGAGTTAGTGGTGTATGTCCATATAGGGCATGTGTATAAGGCATGGTATTCCCTTTGTGGGTTAGATTTGCAGACTCTACAGTTGTTGCAGGCATCCAGTGAGGAACATAGCAAAAGGGCCACTGTAAGCATTTATTTGCCTACTGCAGGGATGGAATAAGGTGCCATGTCCTCTTACTGCTGGATAACACGCACTCAGTTAGGAGATGTAACACATCACAGTACTTTCTGCTGTCGGTGGCACTGTTGTAGTCAACAGGCATGTAGTCCACTACAATCACACCATGGTTGCTATCTGTGAAACAATATAGAGGGAAGTACCAATATAGTGGTTGTTGCCTAGCCAAGTGTGTTTGTGTAGGAGACGTATGTGGAGAGTGTTCTCTGAGTAATACAAGTGTTGCCTATATTGTTCATCAATCCATAATGTCACATGTAGGGCTATGGAATTTATACACCAGCCTCTCTGGTGTTTGACATCTGTTGTCCTTTTAAGGTGGACATTGTGACATATACTAGGTCCTCAACATAATCATTTAGCAAAACCCAGTCCACAATGCATCCTGTTATTACACAATCACAGCAACCTCCACACAGGACACTGATGACAGCCACATGCACACACACACACACACACACACACACACACACACACACACACACACACACACACACACACACACACACGCACACACGCACACTGGCCAGTACTGAGAGTCAAACCCCTACCTAGCTATGTATTGCTACTATAGTGTTCCACATTTATCACACCCATCAGGGAGATTATAGAATAGATGTTGCCCCAAGGTACTTCTAAGGTGAGGAACATCACCAGCCCTTGTAAATACTGGCATTGGGTGATGTAGTGGGTGAGAGATCCCAAAAATAGTTTTACTCTAAACACACATTTACATTTGCCAAGGGTGAGGTTCAAACCTCTATCTATTAATCTTTATGGACCATTATGCTATGCATTTACCACATGCACCACTCACCTGACATGGTTTAGGGTTGGCAACAGGTACTTCTAAGGTGGATGATATCTGAGGACTGCTAAAGTCAGGCTCTGAGATGTGTAGTGGGTGTAAATGGGGCCAAAATCATTGTGGTACATGCACACACAAACACTTGCCACAGATGAGATTCAAACCAATGCCTGTGTAGCTTCTGCTACCACATTGTTAAGCATTTATGGCACGTGCCATGGAGCTTCCATGTTGGATAGCTCTCCACAGGTATCTTTGAAGCTGACTGACATCAGCAGCAGTGCTAAAAGAGGGCTAAAGGGAGAGTAGTAAGTTTGAGTGCCCATAATATCAGGTATTATCAAGAATACACACACTCACAGTTTCCATGTCTGTGATTAGAACTCCTATCAAACTAGTATGTTACACTATAGCATTACACAGTTATCACATGCACCACAGAGCTTATAGGGGTGGCTCTTCTGCAAAGGGGTATTTAAAGGTGACTGACATCAGCAGGCTTGCTAATGTAGGGCAATGGGATGTGTAGTGACTGTGAATGGCCTCAAAATTATTAATCTCTGCATACACACGGTTTTACAGTTGCCATATCTGGGATTAAAACTCCTACCTAACTATTATGCAGTTATTGCACATGCCACAGAGCTTATGGGGCTAAGATTTGGCCAGAGGGTTATTTCAAAGTGACTGACATCAGCAGGTTTGCTAAAGTAGGGCAATGAGAATGGGAGTGTGTGTGAATGGGCCATAAACCATTCCTCTGGAAACACACACACACAAGACTCAGTCACACACAACTTTACATTTGACAGGACTGGGTATACAAATGCTAGATGAATACTGATTTGTACTATCATGTTACACAGGTATCACAAGCACAACAGACACTATAGGGCTGAGGGCTACCAAAAGCAAATGTCTACAGTGATTGTCATCGGCACATCATGTAATATTGGCCAATTGGTTTCATTGAATATTGTGGTCTGTGTCTCTCTGTAGTTATTTATTTTTCTATTTGATTGTTTCATAGAATACTGTGTTCTCTCTCTGTCACTGCAGTAAGTGGGGGCTATTGTGTTTCACTTCATTGATATTCAGTGTTAAACTCAGATTAGAGGGTTTCTCTGTATTCATAAGTGTTAGTCACATATCTTTGAATTTATTACTGCTCAATATCTAAGTTGTTTAGCTTCTACTACATACCTACAACCAACTGCATTACTAGCTGAGTTAAGTACAAACATGCAGTGTTAAAGATTCTACTGCATTTTATTTTTCTGTCTATTTAATTGTTTCATTGAATATTGTGGTCTGTGTCTCTCTCAAGTTATTTATTTTTCTATTTAGTTGTTTCATAGAATACTGTGGTCTCTCTCTGTCTCTGCAGTTAGTTTCCCACCTTCCCTCCCTGTTCTTGTTCTAGTATTAATCTTGGTGGTTTTGGAATTGCCCGCCCCTCTTGTAAATTTGTGATTGAACACTCCTCCTGGGTCTATCTCATTTGTTCACTCAACCGAGTACAGTGAGATCATATTTTGACTTCAGACACTGCTACCAGTCCCATCTGAGCTCTATCCCAGCTCTATTCCAGTCTAGTGTCACTAGCTCATTCTACCTAATACAGACAGAACATTTGTGAAGGGCAAGCCACTTAGTTCCTTACTTTTGAATTATCTTCTGTTTCTACTTTCTCCTTTTCCACTTTCCAAAAAAAATTGTAGTTTATTGGCTGTTTGAGCAGTTTTTCCATCTCTTTTAACTTTCTGGTTTAAAAGCTTGTGTTTGCGCTTGGTTCCCACCTTTCCTGTAACTAGTCTAGTCCAGATACAGATTTGCTGTATCCCAGATTGTTTGTAAGCTTCTGAGCCTCCCAAGTCTTTCTGTGTTGGAGGGAAGCCTTCTGGCTTATAAGTGGGAGTGGTAAACACTAGGTAGCCTATCTACCACAAGAGTGGTTTCCAGCCGAGAAATGATAGTTTACTGGCCATTTGGCAGTTTTTCCATCTCTTTCAACTTTCTGGTTTAAAAGCCTGCATTTACGCTTGTTTCCCATCTTTCCTGTAGCTATTCTAGTCCAGATACAGATTTGCTGTATCCAGGACTGTTCCTTTCTATGTTGGAGGGAAGCCTTCTAGTTTATCAGTGGGAGTGGTAAGCACTACATAGCCTATCTACCACAAGAGTGGTTTCTGGCCCAGAAATTGTAGTTTATTGGCCGTTTGTACAGTTTTTCCATCTCTTTCAACCTTCTGGTTAGCTTATCAGTGGGAGTGGTAAGCACTAGGTAGCCTATCTACCACAAGAGTGGTTTCTGGCCCAGAAATGAGAGTTTATTGGCCATTTGGCAGTTTTTCCATCTCTTTCAACTTTCTGGTTTAAAAGCCCACGTTTGCGTTTGTTTCCCATCTTTCCTGTAACTAGTCTAGTCCAAACACAGATTTGCTGTATCCAGGACTGTTTGTAAGGTTCTGAGCCCCCCCAAGCCTTTTTGTTTTGGAGGGACGCCTTCTAGCTTATCAGTGAGAGTGGTAAGCACTAGTTAACCTATCTACCACAACATTGGTTTCTGGCCCAGAAATTGTAGTTTATTGGCCATTTGGGCAGTTTTTCCATCTCTTTCAACATTCTGGTTTAAAAAGCCCATGTTTGCACTTGTTTCCCACCTTTCCTGTAACTAGTCTAGTCCAGATACAGATTTGCTGTATCCAGGACTACTTGTAAGCTTCTGAGCCCCTCAAGTATTTCTGTGTTGGAGGGAAGCATTCTAGCTTATCAGTGGGAGTGGTAAGCACTAGGTAGCCTATCTACCACAAGATCCATGTACAGATTCTTAGTTTTAGCACTTGAATTTACTTATTCGTGCTCAGCACTTGTTCATGATTTGTTGTTAGCACTAAATAAGCTACAAATTACTACAGCATGCAAGCATCCTCTTTACCTAGAGGAAAACACTTTTTGTACTTACTTTCCTCAATTGTTTAGAGAAAAACAGCTCTTATACTCACTTTCCTCACTTGTCTAGAGGAAAGTAGTTTTTTATTCAGACATGTCCAAAGGTCAGCTCCCAATGTTCTCTTCTGTCTATCTGATGAATCTGGGCATCTTGGGGCAATGTAGCAATTGCCTCATGTACACAGACAACCATCTCCTCCTACCACACAACACCACAACCTGTGAGAGATGCACTTATCTAGTCAAACTGGAGGTAAAGCTCTCTCCAACCAAGACTGAACTTGACAGTCAATAGGAGAAGGTAAACACTTGCACCACACCACACTCATCACATAGTCCCACTAAACTTACACCACCATAATCCACACATAGAAACACAAAAACATTTGCAGAGGCTCTCAATAATAATCTGCTCAAGCAACAGGGACCTCCAAAGCAGAAATGCAAGCAACCTCCACCCCCCAACACAACCCAAATGACACATAGCCCACAGACTCAGTGTGCCAATAAACCAAAGCCCATAAGGCAAAACAACGTACCCAACACACTAGTCATAGGTGACTCTATAGTCAGGCACACTGATGTCCCACTCACCAGGCTAAACAAAGAGAAGGTTACTGTCAGCTGCCTGTTGGGTGCTAGGATCTGCAACATAACCCACACACTCAGGTCACTCCACAACAAGTACAAATATGACTCTGTCATTGTCCATGTTGGTGTGAACACCCTGAATGTACCTCCCTGGACTACATGAAAAGAGACATGGAAGAGCTCTCCAATCTTGTAGCTCAGGCAGGTATGACCCTAGCCTTGAGTAGCATCCTGTCATCGCCCAGAATGATACCGCAGTACAAGGACAAAATGATTGACTTCAACAATTGGCTAAGCTTCAAGTGTCATTCTAAGGGGATCCAGTATCTGTCTGCCTGGGATGACATGGTCGACAGGCCACGATGCTTTGTCAGAATGGGCTGCACCTGTCACCCCTGGGATTCCGGATACTGGCTAAGGGTCTTGCTGCCCCTATAGTGCCTTTTTAAGGCAAGGTTCAAATGACAAATTCACCACCGTAACAGGAACAGGGAAGCAAAAACTGAGGGTAATATTACTCAGTGCTAGAAGTCTAAATCTCAAAATGCACTTACTCGGGGCACTCCTTAAAATGGAGAACATCGATATCTGTACAGTGACTGAGACCTGGTTCAAGGCTCTAGAGAGCACCCCTGCATTACCAGGCTATAACTCATACCACACTTTTCGGCCATCTAACCTGGACCAGAACACCAAAGGCAGAGGTGTGTACATATTCATTAAGGATATCCACACCTCCAGGCTAGTTGCGCAGCATAATGCATCCGAGGTTATCCAACTGCAACTAACTCTGGGCAAAACTGCAATTCAAATTGTAGCTTGCTACAGATCCCCCACAATGCCCCAGGATTCTCACTCCTCTTTTCTTGATATACTTGAAAATATTAGGGTTCAACTAAACACCCTAATAATGAGCGATTTCAACTACCCCACCATTAACTGGGAAAACTGCTCATGTGCCAACTCCTTCACTCAACACTTTCTGGAATTCATAAATTACAATGCCCTGGATCAACTTATCCACACCCTCACCAGGGGCAACAATATCCTAGCCCTAGTCATTACCAACATGAGTGACCAGTATTCCACAGCTGAAGTCAACTCCTCATTGGTCAGATCCGACCATAAGCTAATCACCCTAGATATCCACATCCCACCCCCACCCACCATTAAGGAAACCATGGTAAACCATTTCTACAAAGCCATCTTCATACTTTTTAAGACAGAAGTGGCAAACTTCGTGACACCCATGCAGATGGACAATACAGTTGTGACTGCTGAATCCTACACAAATGCATTCTATAAGCACTTACATGAGTGCATGGATTGTGCAATCCCAAACAGAACCAAGACACTATCCTCCAAAAAAAGGAAGACACTCTGGTGGTCCCCTGCCATAAACAAACTCTACAACAGAAGGAAGAAACTGTTGGAAAAGAGAGTAAAATCCCATGAGTGTAGGAGCTCCCTGGTCAGCCTCAGTAAGAAGCTGAGATCCCTTATAAGATCCTCCAAAGCTAGCTATAAAAACAAAATCGCCACTGATTCTAAGGACAACCACAAAGCATTCTATAGCTATATCAAGAATCTCAATGGCAACACCCAGATCTGCTCTGAGTTACAGCACAACGGCACAAAAATTACAGAACCAACTGATATTGCCAACATCCTGGCAGATAGGTTCAGTGCTAACTTTACCCCCTCTCACCCCCTAAAGGGACCATATCTATATAGGAAGAATGCAGAGTCCCTGTAATCACATATATGCAGGTAAAAGCTGCACTCTCTAAAACCAAAAACTCAGCATCCATGGGACCAGACAACATCCCAGACTGCATTTTACATGAACTTCAGAATGAACTGGCTCCCCACTTAAGCACCATGTTCAATCATAGTCTCACATCAAGCTTTGTGCCCACTGAATGGTGCACAGCAACAGTTATCCCACTCCACAAAGGGGGAGCTGCCACTGATCCTGGGAACTATTGCCCTATTAGCCTGATGAGCCTGGTCTGCAAGGCCATGTCACATATCATCATGGAACTCATAAACAAAGGCATTGGTAACCTCCAAACTCTGGACCCCACCCAGTTCAGGCTTGTGAAAGGCAGATCATGCCTTCTGAACCTAATCGACTTTTTTGAGGCAGTCACCAAAGCCGTAGATGAGAGTAAGGTGGTTCACACAGCCTATCTTGACCTCGCCAAGGCTTTCGACACATCCCCCATTCTGGAATTATAGCTAAACTCACTAAACTTAGTATAAATCCCTACATCACAAGATGGGTTGCCAACTGGCTCACTGACAGAACCCACACTGTAAAAGCTGGAGACTCCAATTCTGACTTTAAACCAGTGACAAGTGGAGTACCACATGGTTCAGTCCTGGAAACACTCCTGTTTGGTATTTACTTCTCTGAAGTACAGGCTAACACAGAAGGCCTCTGGCTAATGAAGTTCACAGATGACTGCAAACTAGGAGCCATAGTTGAGTCCGCAAATGATGTGGACATCCTACAGAAGGGCCTCACTGAGACAGATGCCTGGTGTCAGAGGCATGGCCTCAAGCTCAATGCCAAAAAGTCCATTGTCATCCCCCTTGGTAAAAACTCTGCACCCATGAGCTACCACATAAACGGCAGTCTACTTAATGCCGAATGTGTGATAAGAGACCTTGGGACTCAGGTAGACAGTAGTCTCTCCTTTGATAATCACACCACCACAGTAGTCAGGAACTCCTTCTATGGGGTACACCTTGTCACAAAAAGGTTCTCATCCAGGAAAAAAAAGGTCATTGTTCCCCTCTACTCGGCACTCATTAGACCTATTATAGAGTACAACGACCCTTTTGGAATATACCTCACAAGACATCTGCAGCAGCTGGAAAGGCCAGAGAAGTACCTCACAAAGAGGATTACTGGCCTTAAACAGATGCCCTACACTGACTGTCTCAAAAAACTCTGGCTTTACTCCGTAGCATATTTTCTAATCCGAGGAGATCTCTGCCTAACATATAAAGCTATGTTGAACCCAGAGCTGTTGGACATGCTACACCTAAAGAAATCCTAATCCCTCCAAGCTACACACTCTAGGGACCTAAACCTTGCCACCACAATAAACAGGACATGCTGGAGCAATAGATTCCTGTCCCAGATACTTCCTATACTCTGGAACAAGCTACCCATCTATGTCAAGCAAAGTTCCTCATTAGCACTCTTCAAAAAAATCTTGATGAGTGGATGGGAAATAGGAAATGCATCATGGCAATCACTTCTGTGGCTCTGCTCAACAGGGGCACAGGAAATTAACTTTCTTGGGTAGCATAAGCCAGGGAACCTTGTTGGCTAGGCTTACTCAGGCCCTTGGACCGATAGCCCATTACCTACCTAGGAACCTATGAACCTATGAATTGGATGTGTAGTGGGTGGGACAGGCCTCATGATGGAAATCTCTTTGTTACTGTCAGTCTCTCTTCCCCACATCTCCATGTGTGTATGTTTGACCTATTATAGTGTGTTGGCCTTGGATATGTGTGAGTATTCCTATCCAATGTGTGTGCAAAGCATGAATGGTGTGCAATGTGGTGTGTGTGCACAGACATCTGCATCTGACAGATATGTATAGTCCACTGTTGTTGTCAGACATGGGCTTCATTTCTCTAAGTGTGGGAGCATGCCCAGTATGACCTTCTGTATTGCATGTGTGAATTCATTCCAGGTAGGTTGTACTCCAGTGCAGGATTTTGTGTTCTACACCTACAGCTAGCAACCTGTTTCTGCAGGATATCTGTAGATAGGTTGACAATATGGAGTCACAATGGGTGAAAGATAGTGGGATACTGTAACTATTGTGTCTGTGCTGCTTGTGTTATATGGTTGGTGTTAGCAGAGATATTCAGGCATATGTACTGTTTTACACTGTGATGTATTATCTCATCAACTACTGACAGATATACTTATTTGCTCAAAGTTATTTCCTGGGAAATGCAAGATGAATGAAGCTGTGTCCAGTATTGTGGTCTGCAGCCTACATATTCTTGCACACTGATGGCATTCTGGAGGGGTAAGCTGCAGGAACTTGCTGATGGGTCTGTGTAAATGGTGCAGCACTTTGGTACTGTGGTGGCTGAGGATCCCATGTTTGTACATCTATCATCATAACAGAATGGCCATATCCTGGTGTGGCCATACCTCTCAGCTGTACAGATTCACCCAGGTTACCCAGAGGCAGAGCTCATATATCTCGTCAGTTCCCCTTCACATTGTGGTTTATGAGCAGGTTTGTAGCCACCCATTACTGGGTTTGCAGGCAAGGGTAGTATGGGCGCACATCAGAGTTTCAGACTTAACGCACTCCATGGCATCCCTGCTTCTACACCCCCTCACTCTGTTATTCTATCCTCTTCCTAACATTATGCGAGCGATATCTGAGAAGTATCTCTATAGTTGTCCCTTCATCCCAGTGGTATTTAGGGGTTGGTCCACAGCTCATGCAGTAGGACATGGTGTGCATGCTACTGGGATTTGTTGACATGGCCTTGTATTTGTGTTCTGTGGACTGTATTATGTTGTCAGTTGGGACCCCATGAGATAACATACATTGGCACTACAGGTGAGGCACAGGCCTTTAATAGAGAACTGTAGGGCATTTGGTAGTGATGCTGGCCATCTGTAGCAGGCCAGTGCATTCTGTCACTCCTACATTCCCAGGCTGACAGCCACTGGATTCCCCTGGGGTGACAGGGTAAGTGTGCAAGGTGTTAATGGCAATAGTTCCTGTCCATATTATTCCATTGTTCTGGATGCTGGCAGAAAGCTGCTTACAGCTAGGGGCACACCTGCATGGGGCACCTCTTCAGCATGCTATATTCTGTCGGTATTCCCATACAGAAGTGAGGGTCATACTGTACTCATTCCCAACAGCAGGGATATGACCTGTGATAAACCTGTGGCTGATGGTGGGGTGAGCTGACTGCATGTGTGATATGGAAGCTTCCTGCAGCTGACTCCCAGATATACCTGGGACATTCCCCTTATGCTGCCTTGTGCGAGGACATAGGCAGTCTCTCATTACTTCATAACTGTGCCTTTTGTGGTCTGCCAGTGATTGGCCACTACATCAGTATTCCATACTACACAGACAACTAATGTGCTGCTAACCTGTATGTAAAAATTCCAAAGGTGTGTGCAGTTGACAGTTAATTTTATGTACTCTGTCTAGGGTACTTCCACCTGTGTACTGTGTGCATGTCTGGGCCCACATTTATGGCATGTCCATCTTTCAGATGGTGACAGATATTCACATCTGAACAGTGAGTATGGATGACTGCTGAATTGGGTCTTGCTGGGATGCGTTGTGGTTAGCACTGCAGTTGTCAGAACATGGCTCTGTCATCGACAGCACTGGCCATAGGCCACCGAGACACAACCCTCCATGCCTACATTCTGACCACTTCCAGACAATACTGAACACACAACAACCTAAGACATAGACCCCTGCATATTGTACACATGTAAACATCTATCCTGTAAATTGGGCCAGCTCAGGTAATCTGTGCTCCACTGTTATTAAACCCACATGCACATGTTACTACATTTCTACATAGGATTGTGGGGGGGCACACCTGACAACTGTAAGCATTTGCTATGACTGAACTGTGGCTTTCATTTCGTTTTGTATTCTGACCTATCATGCAGACTAGAGGCATATCAGTAGAGTACAGATCTTAGGTTTTATTGACCTACATTTCAGTTTCAGACTTCTTACCCTTCAGAACTAACATACAACTGCCTGACCTGTTGCAGTCTGTCTGTGTAGGTCTGGAGAGGGGCTGTTCTCCATTGCCATCAATTGGAGGCCTTAGCACAGCCTTTGTTTATGGTCATCTACACACCTGTCCTGTTGGCTAAGGCTGTTGTTGGTTATGTGAGCCTCACTGACATGCATGTGTGTGTCCTATGGACACACATTTGGGCCACCACATGTACTGCAGTGGGATTTGTCACCTTGTCTGTTACTGCCTACTTTGTAGACACCAGTATTTGTTATAGATTTCATGCTGCCCATATAGGTGTCCACTGTCTGCTGCCATCCCATTCAGCCACCCAATTCCCTTGCATGCTCACATCCTTACCATAGATACAACTAGCAGAACATACTACTCCATTCAGAAATTGATAGGATGAGTGACTTACCTTGTGGCTGTGCCAGTATTAAGGATGGTGCTGAAGGGCTGACTATGTCAGATGCACATAGTACACGCCCTATACATGGTAAAGCACAGGTAGTGTCATGTTTGGCATCCCTTTTACTGTATGTGCGATTCAGAGAAAGGTGTCATTCCCTGGCTTCCTACCGTGCCAGTGTATGTGCTATGCATTGCCTCTTTGCCAAAGCCTGGGCATACTGGGCACGCCCCCCTTTGCCTACATGGGCAGACTCAGATTGTTCCTCCTCTGAGTCACTCTGTGCTGGCCTTGACAATTGTGGAGGGTTGTGTGGCCTTGCCCCATGCTGTTCCTGTTGCAGCTGTTTCCGCAGTAGTTGTGTAGCATGGCACATACAATGAAAAGTTATGTACATGTAGTTAAAGAGTACTGCAAGGCTCCACCAGATATGTCCAGGCACTGGAACCATGACTTGAGCATCCAAAACACATGCTCTATTATGATTCTGGTTTGTGCGTGTGCCTCATTATAGAGTTCTTGTTCAGGTGTGTGTGCACTTCTGATAGGTATCATTAGCCACAGCTCCAGTGTGTAGCCAGCATCCCCCACTAGGTGGCCATATGGGATGTCCCCACTGGCAAATCCCTGGTACAGGTGTTGTCATATGCCAGATGTGGGAGTCGTGATAGCTTCCAGGGCTGCCAGCACACACATTCATGATAATGCCCTGGGCATCACACACGACCTGGCAGTTGATGGAGGGGAAGCCCTTGCAGTTTATGTAGACCCTACCCTACTCACCAGATGGTGCCTTGATATGTATGTGCATGCAGTCTATAGCACCAACTAACTCAAGGTATTCTGCTATTTGGTGGAAGAGACGCATATTGCTGGTCAACACCTCACAGGTGTTGAGGAAATATATGTGCTCACCGGCATGTGCTGACATGACATCCAGGAGTTGGTTGAGTACCCTGGATGCTGATGTCTGTGAGATCCCCATGATATCACCAGTTGGCCTTTGGAAGATACCTGTGGCTAGTATTCTTAAGCTTACACATACCCTGGTATCCACTGGGATGGGTTCCTCTCTGTTGGTTCTGTGTGTGAGGCGTGACTGGCACAGCTCAACAATTTTCTATAGGATGTCCCTGTCTACCCTATAGTGCTCCACTATCTCCAGCTCATGTAGCCCCTGATAGATTACCCTGGGTCTACTCTTCTCCTTCTCTTCACTGTGGGTTGGTCATCAACATTCTCATCCTCACCACCCTCAGCCTCTTGCACATATTGATGTATGAATGTGACAGCAGACCCTATCATTTTGTTAGTTTTGTCAGGTAAAATTTCCCCGTCTGTGTACACTGGTGGTGCAGAGTTTGTGGAGAAAACCAGAGTGAAAGTTGTTTGCATAGTTTATAGTAGTGTGCTGGGCTGGGCTGCTGCCTGTGTAATTGACTGATTCTGATACACTTCACCTGCCAGCTACGCTAGTTCTCCTTGATTGCCTTCCTACTGCTGTTTTCCCTTCCCATTGCCTTCCCGTTTAGGCCCTGAGGTGCGTGGCACATACCCAGTGTTCAGATGTGAACAAAGCTGCTATTTCTGTTTTTTTTTGGTTTTTGTTTATAACCTGATGTGCGGAGCGCACACCCATTTAGGCAATGTAAACACTTTTTAGCAGAAAATGGCCCTCCCTAGACACGAACACGCTCTGCATTTCTTGAAATAAGACATTACAGCCTCAGACACACCCCCTTCCTTAGTTGTGATTAGCTAAGGGCAAACACAGGCCACTGAGCTCCAATAACCTTACAGCATGCATGACTCTCCCCATTATGAGATCATCTACCTCTTATGCTTATACCATGGTGTTGCTGAACCTACATGGTTGGGTGCAAACTAACACTGAAGGGAAATCTGTGATTCAGTATCAAGTCCCTCATTTGCATAAAACTGACTGCTAATGCATGGTTACAAAACTGACATTCAGCCTTCCCCCTTAGCAACCACTATTCCATGGTATTGTCTTATATATGCCAGTGACTATTATGGCAGAATGCTGATTTGGATTTAAAAGCTTATTTCCTACTGTTTTCATTATTTTTAGGCCGATCCTGTTTGCGCACAGCTGCCCTATGCTTAAATGACAGAAATCAGTAAAAAAAAATATTCTTTTACAATTTTGCAACTATTTCCCATGCCAATGGCCATATATTTGGCCATTGGCATGCCTACTACATTGAATAATTGCTTTCTTTCGAGCTGTCATGCCTCCATTTTGTAATTTGCAGAAATGTATTCGGTTAGTAGCCGAATATATTTCTGCAGGTTACACTACTCCTGCACAGATGCCTGCCTGCTTCCTGGATCGTTAATTCACCTCATTTGTATGGTTTTCTCCAGAAAATGGGGTAATTAGCATACAGGAGCTGTGTTCATGCAGGAATAGTGTACGAGTGCTTGTGCATGTCCCAGGAGCTCATTCCTGGATCGCTCATCGGCCATATTGCATGCAGCAGTTCTTGCATTATTCCTGCACACTGTGCAGAGCTTGCTAAATCCTGGAGAATGTGTATTATGCTAAATGATGGCATTTCTTGAGATTAATGTATTAACTATGCATATCGTATAGAAGGAACCCATGGTTTAAGCTATGTTTTGTGAATAATAAACATTGGCAATCAACAGTCAAGGTTCATAGCTTCATAGGTTCATAGGTAGGTACAAGGCTATAGGCCCAAGGGCCTACGTAAGCCTAGCCAATCAGGTTCCCTGGCTTACACCACCCAAGAAAGTTATTTTCTTGTGCCACTGTCGAGCAGAGACACAGAAGTGATCCCTGGGGTGTATTTCCTATTTCCCATCCACTCATCAAGATTTTTCTTGAAGAGTGCTAATGAAGAACTTTGCTTGACATAGATGGGTAGCCTGTTCCAGAATATGGGAAGTCTCTGGGACAGGAATCTATCCCTCCAGCATGTCCTGTTTATTGTGGTGACAAGGTTTAGATCCCTAGAGTGTGTAGCTCAGAGTGATTGGGATTTCTTTAGGCGTAGCATGTCCAACAGCTCTGAGTTTGACATAGCTTTATATGTTAGGCAGAGATCACCTCGGAGTAGGTGATATGCTATGGATAAAGCTGGAGTTTTTTGAGGCGATCAGTGTAGAGCATTTGTTTGAGGCCAGTAATCCTCTTTG
>NC_056732.1:231186484-231228984 GCF_019279795.1 Protopterus annectens | reverse complement strand
CCTCAATATTTGTGGTTTTCTGACAAATCACTGAGGATTGAAATAAATGTCATACATTTCAGTTTGACTTTGTTTTCCTTAGAAAATGCATGCTAATACAAATGCTGTTATTCTAGCAACTTTCTAAGTCTGTAAGAGCAATATTTAAAATCTGTCCCTATTTTAGGCTTTGTCCAGGTTTCTTATGCTAAGAGGTTGAGAGGTATGCGTATGGTGTGTAATGCTCTAGTTAAGGGGGAGGCCAAGTTAGTCAATTAACTTGATCAGGCTTGACCCTGTAACTTGGTTACAGGAGACAGAGCCTGAATTTACCATACCAACTACCAGACTGCTGAAGGAACTGTGAGTGCCAGTGGAGACAAGAGCCTGATTATCAGACTGCCGATGGAATTGTGAGTTTGAGTTTCAGAACATTTTCAGGGCATTATGAGTTTCAGTGCATTTTCAAGGGACTGAGTTTTATTTCATTTTCATGGAATTGTGAGTTTCAAGGGAAGATAAATTTACTGTTGCTCATGCTAAGTCTGTTTTCAGTGTGCAACTAACTGTTTTGTTTAAAAAAAGTTTTCACAAGTGAATTGGCAAATGTTTTACCAGGTCTGAATGAATGCATAAATATTAAGTGTTTTTTAGAAAGTAGTAAGATAAATGGTTAAAAATCTTTTTTATTGTTAATTACATTTAATTGACTGTAATTGAGTAGTAACTGATTTCACATTTTAGGTTTAAATAGAGTGCGGCACTGTGTTTTTATCATTCTGATGAAGTGTTTTACGAAAGCGGAGATTAAATCTGTTTATGCTAATTCAGTTTTTGTCTCTTCTGTGGTATACAGCGAATTTTGGTGGTTAACTGTTTTTTCAAATGGCAGTCACTGTTTGTGTTGTAGAATTTGAAAGCAGGGTTAGCAGCATAATTGTCTTTGGTGCAGAAGGCTATGGGTTTTACTCCCACACCATCTAGATGGAGTGCTGATATTGCAATGCCATTTTGACTGTGGATTATTTGGTGCATTTTAAGGAGGTATAGGGGTTCTACACTCCTGAGTGTGTCCTCCTTTGTATAAGATGCCTAGTAACTTGTTGTTGGATTGTCAGTCATTAACTACTGCAATATTACCAGCTTACCATTTTTAATGTAACAGACAATTTATTTTTCAAAGGCAGCATGCACTGAATTTGTAGATGAATCATTGAAATGTAAAGTTGTTTGCTAGTAGCAACCTCTTTTCTTAGTTACAGATCTCTTTAAGGTGGAATTATCTGGATGACTTTTACTTCTGAAAAGATTGTGCTTTTTGAGTAATATTGGTGGATTATAATGATAGAAGTTTGAGTGGCATTTTATGGTCAACATTTTCTGAAATGTGTAGCTTTATCATTATTTCATACATTTTGTTTCATTGCTTTCTAAAAGAATGTTCATAACTACAGATTTAAAACGCCATTCTAACAAATTGTGATGTATTATATAATGAATATAATTTATCATGAGGGCGAATCAGAGAACACATACATGTGTGCATGGCCCTATAAATGTGTGCAATGAGCCTATGGTTTGAAAACAGCTCAAAGGTAAACTTAATCCTCCACTGTCAGATGCATTTTCTTTTAATGTGGGTTTTCATGCCATTTCAATGAATGCAAGTTTCAAGGGCAGAGAAGGTTACTGCTCATCCTGAGTCTGTTTTCATTGTGAGAATGTATTTAGCAAATGGCTTGTGCTATTTTATTTCAATATCTGTAATAATTGTAGAAGTAAATAAGAAAATGGGTTCCCTGTGTCTTTATTTAAAATATCTATGATAATTCTTTCCATGCGTTTACATACAAGACCAGTCAGACTTATGGTCTGTGGTTATCCAAGCCAGTAGAAGGCCAAACCTTGTGCTAAGGATTAACTACTGCAGTCCTCCATTCACTAAGTATGAAGCCAATTACTAGGCTAATGTTGAACAGTGATTTTAGAGTGCTTGATACCTCATGTTTCATGCTATCCAAGAGGTATCCCAGGATATTATCAGGGCCTGTTGAGGTAGTATTCTTTGACTTGGAGAGTCCATTGAAGACTTGTTTGCTAGTGATAGCCAGAGGATTTATGGTCAAGCATGTCTTCTGAAAGGTATTGAGGGGAAGAAGGGGTGAAACTGGAATTAGATTCATCAGCCAGCAGGTTTGCTATATCCTCTGATTCCTTCTAAGTGGTTCCATTTACAATTTGTTCAGCACACTGTCATGTTACCTTTGAGATTGTGAACAAAGCTGATGAAGACCTTGTCATTATCTTTTGACTTTGAGGATATTTCTGCCTCAAATTTGGCTTTGGTGGGCTTGGTAAGATTTCTGAGTTTATTATTTAGTTTGAGGGGTTTCATACCCTTCTGGGTATTGTAGTTCCCAGTATTGGCCATGGTATTTCTTCCTTGAATTTCTTTTCTTTCCAATAATTTTGTTCAGACTATCACTGGATCATAAGACTAGAAAAAGCTCCAAACAAGCGCCTAGAGCATGTGACAGTAACAGTCCCACCAGTTCTGGTGCCTAGGGTAATTATTTTGCTTTAACCAATTTCCTTTCAGCAAAGTCTTGTGATTCACAGAATGTAAGCAGGGTAGTAAGGATGCAAATTTCAACTGCTTTACTTTTTACTTGATTGACTCCCCATGGGTACACATCTTCATTAATTGTCAGTGGCAGTATGACTTAGCCCAGCTAAAATGTATTTTCTGTTGGGAATGTAAGGTTTACCATTCCAAAGGGTTTAGTCTGACTGTAGGCCATAGGAGTGATCATGCATTGCCAGGAGACCCATGCTGGTGAAAGGGAGGTAGTTGTGGCTCATAGCTTGGGTGTTACCTAGGTAGAGCACTATATGTTGTACCTACAGACCACAACACTGCAGAGCATGTGATGCCTAGACCCTGACAGTCCTTTGGTCAGCAGCATCACTGGAGGTGTAATGAGCCACTACAGGGGTTAGAGGCAGCAAGGGGAAGAAGAGTAATCTTGGGGGGGGGGTAAACTGATCTGTACTAGTGTAAATGGACAGGTATTTTGTTTTTTGACTTATGGAAGATGTACCTTTGGAATGAAAATGTTCATGCATCGTGTAATTACTACCCTGGCATATACTTCCAAGTGATCTGTTCAGAGATCAGCAATATAAAGGGGGTGTGGCTTGGTCAGCAGTGTTAATGTGGGTGTTGCTTGTTGAGGTGGCAGCAGTCTGGGAGTTGTGAGTACAAATTTGAAAATCCTGGCTACACCCCTGACGGGATCAGTGGTGGCTCCCCCTTTGTGGAGTGGGATAACTGTTGCTGTGCGCCATTCAGTGGGCACAAAGCCTGATGCAAGGCTAATATTGAACATGGTGCTTAAGTGGGGAGCCAGTTTGTTCTGAAGTTATGTAAAACACAGCCTGGGATGTTGTCTGGTCCCATGGATGCTGTGTTTTTGGCTTTAGAGAGTGCAGCTTTTACCTGCGTAGTTGTGAGTACAGGAACTCTGCATTCTTCCTGTATAGATATGGGCCCTTTAGGGGGTGTGGGGGGTAAAGTTAGCACTGATTCTATCTGCCAGGATGTTGGCAATATCAGTTGGTTCTGTAATTTTTGTGCCTTTGTGCTGTAACTCAGAGCAGATCTGGGTGTTGCCATCGAGATTCTTGACATAGCTATACAATGCTTGTGGTTGTCCTTAGAATTAGTGGCGATTTTGTTTTTGTAGCTAGCTTTGGAGGATCTTAAATAAAAGGGATCTCAGCTTCTTACTGAGCCTGACCAGGGAGCTCCTCCACTCACGGGATTTTACTCTCTTTTGCAACAGTTTCTTCAGGTGAACAGGTAAAAGTAATGTTCCCTCACTGTTACAAAGCCATTGGATTTATTTACCTTAAAACAAGTAATTTATTTCTTTATATTTATTTGTTAACCAGATAAACATCTAATCCTTTTATACTCTTTCTGGCCATTAACTATGTCAAAATGGCAAAGGTAAATGCAATATATATATATATATATATATATCTAGACAGCTCAAAGTAGCCAATCAATTAGTGTTTTTATGGATGGGAAGAAACCAGAGTATTTGGAGATTACTTAGGCAAATTCATATGTAATATGTAAATTCCTCGAAATGTAAGGCAAAGATGCTAACGAAATGAGCTTGTCATTGGCTTTAGCCAGATAGTTTAGTGGCATAGATGTCTCCGATTTAAATCCAGATTTATTATATATCCTTTGCTACAGTTGTGAGTGACCTTTTTATTGCCAGAGATTAGTGTTGTTACTGTGTCTTAGCCTCATATGTTCCTAGGTTCATAGGTCTGTACTAGGCTAATGGCCCTGGAACCTTTACAAGCCTAGCCCATAGGATTACGCTGGCATCATGCCACCCAACCTTAGTTCCCAGTGCCTCTGTCGAGTAGAGCCACTGGAGTGATCCCCAGGGTGAATTTCCTATTTCCCATCCACTCAAGAAGATTTCTCTTGAAGAGGGCCAGTGAGGTGCTCTGCTTGACATGTATGGGAAGTCTATTCCATAGCATGGGCTGTCTTGGGGTTAAGAACCTGTCCCTCCATCATGTTCTGTTGATTGTGGTAATGAGGTTGAGGTCTCTGGAGCATGCGGTGTGGAGGGACTTGGATTTATTTAGATGTAGCATTTCTAACAAAGCTAGGTCAGACATGGCTTTGTAAGTCAAGCAGAGATCACATCTAAGCAGGCGATATGAGAGAACAGTTGGGGTTTTTGAGTATGTCCATATAGGACAAGTGTTTAAGGCCTAGGATCCTCTTTGTGAGGTACTTTTGCAGCCTCTCCAGTTGTTGCAGGTGTCTAGTGAGGTACATGCCAAATGGGGCATTGTACTCAATGATTGGCCTAATGAGGGAAGAGTAGTGTGAGACAATGACCTCTTTCTTCCTGGATGCAAAACCCTTAGTAATGAGATGTGCCACATAGAAGGACTTTCTGACCACAGTGGCAATGTGGTGGTCAAAAGAGAGGTTGCTGTCAATCTGTGTTCCCAGGTCTCTTATAATGCCTTCTGTATTCAATGGACTACCATCGATGTGGTAATTCAAGGGAACTGGGTTTTTCCTAAGGGGGATGACAACACATTTTTTGGCATTGAGCTTAAGACCATGGTTCTGACACCAGTCGTTGGTCTCAGTGAGGCTTTTCTGTAGGGTGTCAACATCACTTGAGGAGTTAATAATAGCTCCCAACTTACAATCATCTGCAATCCTTGTCAGCCAGAGTTTCTTCATGTTGGCCTGGACTTCAGAGAAGTAGATACCAAACAGGAGATGACCCAGGACAGAACCCTGTGGAACTCCACTCATGACTGGTCAGCAGTCTGAATTGGAGTCTGCTACTTTCACACTGTGGGTTCTATCTGTGAGCCAGTTTGCAACCCACCTAGTGATATAGAGGCTAATGCCTAGCTTAGTGTGTTTTTCTATGATTCCTGAGTGGGGAGTGGTATCAAAGGCCTTGGCCAGATCAGGGTAGGCTGTATGAGCCACCGTGCCTTCATCCACAGCTCTGGTGAATGACTCAAAGAAGTCGACCAAGTTGAGCAGGCATGATCTAGCCTTCACAAAACCAAACTGTGTAGGATCCAGAGTTTGGAGATTCCCTCTATCCTTGCTTATTAGGTCCATGATGATGCGTTCTATAGCTTTGCATATCAGACTCATCAGCCTAATGGGGTGATATTTCCCAGGGTCTGTAGTGTGGACAGGGATGACTGTAGTAGTGTGCCATTTGTTAGGTACAAAGCCTGAGTTGAGGCTGTGATTGAACAGGGCATACAGGTGAGGTGCCAGTTCACCCTGTAGTTCATGCAGAACACAGCCAGGGATATTGTCAGATCCCATAGGAGCTGTATTCTTGGCCTTGGACAGTGCTGTTTTAACCTGTGCAGCAGTAATACTGGGTGCCTGGCAATCTACTCGTATTGTGATTGGTCCTTTGGGGGAGAGAGGGTTAAAGTTGGCACTGAATCTGTCAGCCACTATATTGGCAATATCTGTTGGCTCGGTATAGGAGGTTCCATTGTGCAGTAGCTCAGAGCAAATCTGGGTATTGTCGTAGAGATTCTTTACATAACTATAGAAGGCCTTGTGGTTGTCTTTACTATCTGCTGCAATTCTGTTTTCATAGTTAGTTTTAGAGGATTTGATGAGTGATCTCAACTTTTTGTTGAGGCTGATAAGGGAGTTTTTTCAGTCTTGGAACTTCACCTTATTCTGCATCAGTTTCCTCCTTCTGTTGTAGAGTTTTTTTATTGCAGGGGACCACCAGATTGCCTTCTTTTTTTGGAGGAGAGTGTCTTGGTTCTATTGGGTATGGTGAGATCCATGCATTTGTGTACGTGTTTGTACAGTGCATTGGTGTATGATTTGGTAGTGATGCAATTATTCTCCAATTGCATGAGTGCCGTTAAGTTAGCCATCTCTGTTTTTTGGAGCTGAAAGTTAGCTTTGGAGAAGTTTTTCATGGTGGTTACCTTTGCGGGCAGTGGGGGATGGAAGGGATGTGGCTTTCCAAGGTGATTAGTTTGTGGCCGGATCTAACCAGGGAGGAGTTGACTATTGGTGTAGAGCAAGTCACCCATATAAGTAATGACCAGGTCAAGGATGTTACTACCTCTAGTGGGGTATGAATGAGCTGGTCCAGGGCATTGGAATTAATGAATTCCAGGAAACGTTGGGCAAGTCTATTAGTACATGAGTAGTTTTCTCACTTAATGGAGGGGTAGTTGAAGTCACGCAGTATGAGATTGTTAGGTTGGACCCTAATATTCTCCAGGATGCTTAGGGATATGGAGTTCGAGTCTTGGGACATGGCTGGGGACCTATAGTAGGCTACGACCTGAATCACTGTCTTACCCAATGTTAGCTGCACCTGAAGTATCTCAGATGCATTATGTTGGGCTACCACTCTGGAGGTGTGTGCATCCTTTATGAATATGGAAACATCACTGCCTTTGGAGCTTTGGTCCAAGTTCTGGGGCCGAAAGGTGTGGAATGAGTTATAGCCTGGTAGTGCAGGGGTGCTTTCTGCTGCCTTGAACCAGGTCTCTGTTACAGCACAGATGTTGATGTTCTCCATTTTAAGGAGTGCTTCGAGCAAGTGCATTTTGAGATTTAGACTTCTAGCACTGGGCAGCATGATCCTCAGATTGCATTTGACTGCAGCTGTTATGGTGGTGATTTGGTCTTTGGAGCACCGCCTAAAAAAGGACACTATAGCAGTGGCAAGAGCCTTGGCCAGTATCCGGAAGCCCAGGGGTGACAGATGCAGGTCATCTCTGGCAAAGCATTGAGGTCTGTCAGTCATGTCATCTCAGGCAGACAGATACTGGATCCCCTTAGAATGACACCATAAAATTAGTCAATTGTTGAAATTAATCATTTTCTGCTTGTACTGTGGTATCATTCTGGGTGATGGTAGAATGCTGCTCAGGGCTAGGGTCATACCCACCTGTGCTACATAATCTGAGAGTTCCTCCATGTCTCTTTTCATGTAGTCCAGAGAGGTATGTCTCAGGTCATTCACATCCACATGTACAATGACAGAGTCATATTTGTACCTGTTGTTGAGGGACCTGAGTGCATGCATTATGTGGTGGATCCTGGCACCTGACAGGCAGCTGACTGATACTTTCTCCTTATTCAACCTAGTGAGTGGGACATCAGTATGGCTCACTATCGAGTCACCTATGACTAGTGTGTTGGGCATGCTGTTTTGCCTTAGGGGCTTTGGTTGCATGGCACACTGTTTTGGAGAGTTATGTGTCTCATGATTAGTGTTGTGTTGTGGTGGTTGAGTGTGTTTCTGCCTTGGAGGTCTCTACTGTTTGGGTAGATTTTTAATGAGAGCCTCCGCTAAAAAAAATTAACACCTCTATTGTTGATATAGTACATGATCAATAAGAACCAATACTAAAACAGTGAACAAAGTGGAGTGTAACAGATTAGTATAGATGTACAAGATGAAGAGGGAGAGAACCCTTTGGATTTTTTTGTGGGCAAACAAAAGGAAAAAAACAAAACAGGGAAAGTAAATAGAAAAACAAGGAATTAGTAATGGGAGTGAAAGACGATGTGGTGACATACACTCTCAATGGTTACCATATATATAATTGTAGTCATATTGATATCGCCCCAGAAATTGTTTCTATTTTTGAAAAGGGGTTAAAATTTGTTCTCTCCGGAAGGTTTAATGTTTGTGATACTCTAATTGAATTAAAATTATTCATTAGAAAAATGAACTTAGCACTTACTTTTAATGAAATTGATGGTACAAGGGAAAATATAAATGGAAATAGAGTAGGCCATAAGAAAAGTCTTTTTAATCCTCCCCTTCACCCCACCTTGAAGGTTTTTGAGTCCACATGTATGGCAGAATTGCATGAGCTTTCCCTAGATAAGAACTTTCATAAATGTCATAATTTAACTTTTGCGGAAAAAAACAATTTTAAGTGGATTGATTCATAACCCAAACATAAGAATTATGAAACCTGACAAGGGGGGAGGTACAGTCATAGTTGACAAAACTGATTATTTGAGTGCTATGGTTTAAATAATGCAAGACACCACTAAATACTCCTTGATTTTCAAGAATTAAATTAATATTGCTTATCGTAAGATTGATTTAATCTTGGAAGACCTACATTTACAAGGAAGAATCACTAGTAAAATTTATGAGTTCATAAAAGTTGATAAACCTTGGGTCCTTATGATTTTCAGAATCCCTAAGGTCCACGAAAATGTTTCCAATCCACTTTTCAGGCAAATTGTGGCAGCCAGTTAATCAAAAACACACCCCATAGGTGTGTTTTTAGATCAAGCTTTGAAATGTACCATGAATATTAAGACACACGTGGCTAGGGATTATTGAGACTTTTTGGCAAGGTTGACTAGCAACTTAATTAAACCTGGTATTGGGTTCTTGATTATAGATATTGTTCGATCTCTTTTCTTCCATCTCCCTGGAAGAAGGTTTGGATTTTCTTAGTGACAGTCTTGCAAGTTTTGAATTTTTGAAAGGTTAGGATATGAATCTGTATATTGATTTGATGAGTATTGTTTTAGAGAATAACTTCATTTTTTTTTGAGGTGGAAACTTTTTGACAGATATAAGGTGTTGCTATGGGGGTGGTCAGTGCCCCCCTGTATGCAAATTTGGTACTGCTGAGCTGGGAAAGAAAATACATTTTTCCTTCACATTTCTGGGTACACATCAAACTATATATCAGATTTTTGGATGACATCCTTGTTTTATGGGATGGACCAGAGGTGACTGTTGGGGAATTTTTGGATTACTTTCATGATATGACCACTTTTTAAAAATTCACCCACAATTATAACAAGTCCAAAATTAATTACTTGGACACCAGTATACAAATCTCTGGGGAGAGCTTCAGGACTAGAATTTATAGAAAACCAACCTTTAGTAACTCATGCTTCCCCTTCACTAGTGCACATCCCTTAAAAAAACAGGAGTTTAGTCAAGGGACAATGTGTTACGGTGGCGAGAATGAATTCCCATTTTGACGACTTAGTGGAAGAGCTTAGGCTTATTTCGGGTATGTTTATTGAAAGAGGTTACCCAAATGAGCTTGTGGCTAATATATGCCAAGAGATTATTGCAGGATGGGGTAATAAATACAAGCCCTTGGTTGGTATGATGGAAAATATCTCTAGACCTGAACTCCCATTGTCCAGAAAAAATTTTGGCAAGGCTTAGGTAGTTGAATTTAACCATGCTGCACCAGCTGTTAAGAATATAATTAGAAAAAATTGGAATATGATAAGATACAATTCTGATTTCATGGGTGTAGTAAGTACGGAACCTAAGTTTGTGTTTAAGACAGGTCGTAATTTAAAAAGTATGTATGAAGGAACTCTTTATAATATGATTGGTAAGAAAGGAGGTGTTACCAAAAAATGTTGAAATTGCAGTCAGTATGATTTTATATATGACAGAGACTGTATCACATTAGGCAATGCAGCCAACAGTAAAATTTGATTAAATAAAGGAAGCTGTTGTAGTAAGGGGATTATTTATTTAGCAATTTGTAAGAAATGTGAATGTTTTTATGTCGGAAAAACTGAAAAGACCTTGCAAAAGAGAATTTACGAGCATAATTACAGTATAAAAACAAATAATTCTAGCAATGTCTTATATAAGCATTCATTGTTAAAAGTTTCTCATGATGAGTTTTTATTCTATATTTTGGAGCATGTAGAAAGGGATCCCATGGGTGGAGACTGGGATAATTATTTATATTACAAAGAATTAGTGTGGCAGTTTGGGCTTAATGCCTTTACATATCCATGGCTTGATGACTATATTTCTATAAACCAGTATTAAAGAAAAGGACATCAAAATTATAGGGCTGATTTATTTTTTAACCCCTGAATGGATTGCAATATATATTATATTATGTTTTATTGTATTTTAATAATAACTTCATGCTTTTTAAGGCACATGGTACTGGTCAGCCTCAGTAAAAAGCTGAGCTCCCTTATAAAATCCTCCAAAGCTAGTTACGAAAACAAAATTGCCACTGATTCTAAAGACCACCACAAAGCATTCTATAGCTATGTCAAGAATCTCAATGGCAACATTCAGATCTGCTCTGAATTGCAGCACAAAGGCACTAAATATATAGAACCAACTGATATTGCCAGCATCCTGGCAGATTGGTTCAGTGCTAACTTTACCCCCATCTCACCCCCTAAAGGGCCCATCTCTATACTGGAAGAATGCAAAGTTCCTGTAATCATGGCTGCACAGGTAAAAAATACACTCTCCAAAGCCAAGAACACAGCATCCATGGGACCTGACAACATCCCAGGCTGCGTTCTACACAAACTACAGAATGAACTGGCACCCCCACCTAAGTACCATGTTCAATCATAGCCTCACCTCAGGCTTTGTACCCACTGAATGGTGCACAGCAATGGTTATCCCACTCCACAAAGGGGGAGCCACCACGGACCCCAGGAACTACTGCCCCATTAGCCTGATGAGCCTGGTCTGCAAGGCTATGGAACGTATCATTATGAAACTTATAAACAATGACATTGGTAATCTCCAAACTCTGGACCCCACCCAGTTTGGGTTTGTAAAAGGGAGATCATGTCTCCTAAGCCTGATAGACTTCTTTGAAGCAGTCACCAAAGCTGTAGATGAGGGTAAGGTGGTTTAAGCAGCCTATCTAGATCTCGCCAAGGCTTTTGACACCATCCCCCACTCTGGAATTATAGATAAACTCACTAAACTAGGTCTAAATCCCTATGTCACAAGATGGGTAACTGGCTCACTGACAGAACCCACATTGTGAAAGTAGCAGACTCCAAATCCGACTTCCGACCAGTGACAAGTGGAGCACCACAGGGTTCAGTCCTGGGTCCTCTCCTGTTTGGTATCTACTTCTCAGAAGTACAGGCTAACACAGAAGGTCTTTGGCTAATGAAGTTCGCAGATGACTGCAAACTAGGAGCCATAATGAAAACTCGTAACGATGCAGACATCCTACAAAAGGGTCTCACTTAGACAGATGCCTGGTGTCAAAGCCATGGCCTCAAGCTCAATGTCAAAAAGTGCACTGTCATCCCTTTTAGTAAAAACTCTATACCCATGAACTACCACATAGGTGGTAGTCTACTTAACACCGAAAGTGTGATAAGAGACCTTGGGACACAGGTGGACAGTAGTCTCTCCTTTGATAATCACATCACCACAGTAGTCAGGAAATCCTTCTACGTGGCACACCTCATCACAAAAGTTTTCTCATCCAGGAAAAAAGAGGTCATTGTTCCCCTCTACTCATCACTCATTAGACTCATTATAGAGTACAATAACCCTTTTGGTAAGTACCTCACAAGACATCTACAACAACTAGAAAGGCCACAGAAATACCTCACAAAGAGGATTACCGGCCTCAAAAAGATGCCCTATGCAGACCGTCTCAAAAAACACCAGCTTTACTCCATCACATATCGCCTACTCAGAGGCGATCTCTGCCTAACATACAAAGCTATGTCAAACCCAGAGTTGGTGGACATGCTCCACTAAAAGAAATCCCAATCCCTCCGAGCTATATGCTCTAGGGACCTAAACCTTGTCACCACAATAAATAGAATATGCTGGAGGGATAGATTCTTGTCTCAGAGACTTCCCATACTTTGGAACAAACTACCTATCTATATCAAACAAAGCTCCTCATTAGCACTCTTCAAGAAAAATCTTGATGATTGGATGGGAGACAGGAAATTCACCCCGGGGATCACTTCTGTGGCTCTGCTCGACAGGGGTGCAGGAAAATAATTTTCTTGGGTGGCAAAAGCCAGGGTACCTTTTTGGCTAGGCTTATATAGGCCCTAGGGCCAATAGCCTAGTACCTACCTATGAACCTATGCACCTACATTCAAATTATCTTCTATTTTAATTTGTTAATTTTAAACAAAACATTTTTAAGCTAGATCCATTATTTTTTTGAGAGTTAGAACAACTTTAAACAATGTTTTGTTTAACGTTGAAACTGTAGGTATTGTAAGTCTGATGATTCACTTATTTTGAAGTGCACTTGTTCTTTAAAGGGTTTGGATGACATAATTGGGGATGAATAATTAGTGTTAATTAAGTCTGCTATATAAGGTTGTGATATATGTATTTATTCTTAAGTCCTAAAAGGAACAATGAAAGTGCTTAATGTGTGAATAAAGACTTTAGCATTTTATCTGGTCTCCATTTATTCATCTGTTGCACTCTGCCTTGTTCACCATTTTAGTATTGGTTCTTAGTGACAGAGTGGGGCTTGCCTATTTCTGGTTTTACAAGATCAATACGGTTAATTTTAATATCAAAACTCAAATAATGACTCAAAGGGGTAAAGGAGTACATCTTGAGGAATCTTTTAAAAGTGTCTTGTATGGGAGACTCTTTCAACCACTAGGGGATTGCATATGTATGGTGCATGCCAGAGATTTCAAAGTTCACTTTTGGAATTTAAACCCCAGGGATGAGGAACCCAAAGATCTTGGAAGGTTGTAGAAAACCAGGAGTTCTTTCAGGTAAGGGTGACCTATGTCATATAGGGTAAACAAACCAGCACAAAAATTCAAAGGTAATTCAAGACTGTATTGCTAATCAGTGTCAGCTTTACAAAACTGGAATAATATGGTAATATGTTATGCCAATTAACAGAGCTGCAGAATTCAGTACCAGCTACAATCAGTTCAGGTATGTATCTTGAAACCTTGGGTAAAGCTTGTTCTAGCAGTCCAGATGAGATGAGACTGCACCACGCACCCCCACTGCTATGACTTTAGGCAGCGGTAAATATATGATGTGTGTGTAGTTTTCTTGCTAGAGGAAACATGGCTTATAAACAACAGAAAACAGTTCTCATCTAATATCAAGAAACCTCCACTAATATTGTTTACCTTCTCAACAAACTCTAGTTTATTTTCACCCTAAATAATGCTCAGATTCATAACTGAGAAGTTCTGTTGCCTAAGAATGGCAAGAATATGCATGGTCACTACCTTGGATGTGATACATTTCTGGAGATTAAAGTTCATCCAGCTTTGGGTGCATTGCAAGTCCCTGTCAAAATAACTCACAACATACAAACTGCCCTAAGTAAAGGAGAGGTAAAGTTGAATATAACTCTCATTTGTAGTGATACTGTGAACATTTTCTATGAATGATCTGAACAACCAACTGACACTTTTATATTGAGAATAGTGGAGGATACAAAACTGATACCTGTAGGACACTACAAGTAACATAGTAACTTCAGAATGAAAGCATGCCAGAAACAAACCATTGAGTATGCCCGGTAAGATAGGAAACCAATATAAGGCAATACTTGAAGTTCCACAGTAAATCTGATGATGATCCAATAGAATTTTGTGGTTCACTGTATCAGATGTTATAAAGAGCTCAAGAAAGACTAAGACGCAGTAACAACACTAATCTCTGGCAATAAAAAGGCCACAAACAACTGTAGTAAAGGATATCTCAGTACTGTGCCAGGTGTGGAAGACAAGACTGGAATGGATCATACACTCAGTGCGCATAAAAAGTTAAAACAATGGAGTTTGCATAATGGTTAAGATGTTTACCTAACAAACACAAGGTACAGGGCTTGAAACTCACCTTTGGAAGGGAATTGACTAGGCCTAATATGTCCCAGAAGTGTTTTTACCTATGAACTTTATCCTTAGCCTCCTAATTAAATTATCAACAGATGTAAGGTTAGAAGTCAGCCAGTAATTATCAGTACCATCTCAATCAAGTATGGAGCTTTTCACATTAGGGGTCACAAGACCTCCTTCAAGGTAAATGGTAAGATATCACCTACAATGATGTTGGGATGAAGATACTTCTGACAATACTGCTGCAGAGAGAAGACATATTCCCATGTTCCCCAGCTACTCTTGATACAAGTAGTTTAAATTTTATAGTGTTATTCTTTGAAAGTATGTTAAATTGACATAACTGAAGTGAATAGCTGTAGTAATATTACTGATGAGAAAAACTGTGAAAAAAGTTAATTATTTCATAGAGCTTACTGAAGCCATTGGATATGACAGCAGATCATATGATGAACAGTGATATCAGCTCCCTCTTGAAATTTTAGCACTCAAAATGCAGAGAGCTGACAAGCCCAAAAAATGATAACCCTCCCCCCCAAAAAACAGAAGAGTGAATTTCAAACATTAATTGACTCTCAGACTTAATAAATGTAATTCTGTTTTGTAGGATATTCAGTGCCCACATTATGGGACTTGCTATAGCATGTCATGACATTTTAAATGGTTGCCGATAAGTCTTTGGGTTTCTAGAAAGTCAGAAAGGGAAACATGGGTCTGTCATAACAGACAAGGTACTCTGGGTGCAAGTAAATTCAGGAAATGGGAAGTTTAGTACTAATGTGACAATTGCATTTCTAAAGCCAAGACAAGAGTTGCTAAGATGATGAATCTATCACATTCCTATGCTGGCATCATTAAGGAACTGTAAAAGGTGTGCAAAGAATTAAAGGAACAGTCTAAACAGGTAATAAGGACACAGCTCAGTGTAAAAGTATGCATATTACTGGAATACCCACAAAAGAGTAAAGGTCAGGTTTATATATGAATCCCTTAAAAGAAGAATGTCATAATTGTATATGTTATTTGTAAAATAAATGGATGCGATGTACTTGGTTGCACATAAGTCTGACCAAAACTGAGTGAGATTACAAACTATTTATACCAGGATCGGTAGTAATAACACAGCAGCCCAGGCAGATACCTGTATGTTGTGGAATATTTAAAGCAAAGGACCAGATCCTGACCCTGCTTTGACGAACAGGCAAGATATAAAAGAAAGGAGAAAATATATTTTTTTAGAAATGATTAATGTGTTCCGCATCAAGGTAGGAGGACCCAATCTTTAGCTTCTATGAGAGAACTAAAGTTTTGCATTTTGTACCCAGTTTATTTTCCTAGAGGATTCAAGATAAAAGACCTGGCTCTCAGGAATCCCTGGCTGACATTTGAGAACATATGCGGGCAGAAAGTTTAGAGGTTTTAGAGGATATAGAGTCTGCTTTGAGTACAGTTGCAGAGATTGCTGGCACTGAGAGTGTACATATCTCAAAGGTGTCAGTTTTAAATAAAGTATTCAGAAGGTCCGCAAATCAGGAGGAATTCCTGTTTTAAGACGCATGTGACACAATGCCAGAAAGCTGTAATATGACAAAGCAATTAGGCTGAGTGAAAAACCAGACGAGGACTTTGGAATTTAGAGTGATATCATTTTATGATTTGTTACCAAGTCGTGTGTTGAATTTGTACACCAGTGGGAAGTAGTCCCTGACTATTTTGGCTAATGAATGGGTTGATTAATTTTGTTTTGCAAAAATTGTTGGTAATGTTCATATGAAACAGGTCTATATTAGATCAGCGAACGTTGATTGATCGAACTTATGTAAGCGAAAGCTTAAAGTATCGAAGCAACAGAAACTTAAATTTTTTCCTAGGGAAAGAATTCGGTTGTCCATTTCTGTTGCTTTGGTATTTTCAGTGCTGTGGTGGAAAGTTACGGGTCGGGTTCAGGTAAGTGTGCGATTGTGTGGATGTGAGTGTTAGGGTGGGTTAGGTGAGTTAGCGTTAGGGAGCGGGTGAGGTGAGTGTGCAATAGTGACGGTCCTCAGAGTTAGGGTTTGGGTTAAGGTAAGTGGATAGTTAGTGGTGTGTGTATAGTTTACTGTAGGGTTAGGTGTCAGATTTTGGGTGTATGTGTGTGGATTGCTGTTTGTTTGGTGTGATTTTTTTGTGTGTATGTGTTTTGGATCAGCAATTTTTTTCCTTAGGAAAAAAAAATCGCTGTTCTAACAGTTCAAGATTGTAAGCTTTCGCTTACATAAGTTTGATCAATCAGCGTTCACTTTTTTAAACATTCGCTGATCTAATATAGACCATATGAAATACCCCTTTGTGTTACTATTGAGACACTTTAATGCTATTCAAAGTTGCAAGAGTCCGATGGAGTGTTGTAAATAGACATACAGGGATTTATGAATTACTTCCTATTGGCTTATAAGGTGATATTGGGCCCTGAAGGTAAAAATTACTTGGGTGGTTAGATGTTTTATTAGACAGTGAATTTGAGCTAATTTCATTGTAACTCTGCTATCAAAATATTATGATATGAAATTCTTTGAATATCTACTGAAGAAGATTTGGGGAGAGGGAATCTCCTATCCCTCATTGGCCTCGTTTTACTTGCTATGAAGACAGCTGGTTTGAGCAAAGATATACATGTGCAGATATTTAATAATTACATAATCAATCCAACTGGATTGTTCTGTATTAGGAACAGGAATTTTTTAAATGCCATGTAACATGCCTGTACTAAGTTTTAAATCTAAGTTAAGAAGGGAGTGACTGGAGAACTGCTTGGAGCACCTATCATTGTTTTTAACACCTTTATTGAATTATCACTTGTGAAATAGGAAAATTTACATTCATATAAAAGTAATCACAGTATAATTAACATAACAAACATTTTACTTCACAAATATTGCTATAGACCATCTAACCTAAGCACCATTACATAAACTATTCAATTCCTGCCTTTTTTAAATAAGAAACATCTTTATTAAACCATCACTTACCACATAGGCAATCGTATATTTATACAAATGGAAACAAGCCACACTCAGACAATCCTACTTGCAGCATTTTACATCACAAACCATAATGACACACTCCCAATTGCAAACATTATATATCAATTATAATCTACCCAATCTTTTTCAGTCAGACATTACATAGCTCATTTAAGTCCTGCCACCTTTTAAACCTTATTCTTCCCTTGTATGTATTGTTCCCACAATTCCCATTTTTCCAATGTAGTTTGCTCCTACCCTTTTCTAAAAATCTGAATTCCAGTTGTTTTATCTCTGTTACTATATTCACTACTTTTAGCATAGCTGGTTTAGATTTTGCTTTCCAATTTCTAATACTTGCTTTTCTGGCAGCCACCATAATTAGACACAGCAAGGCTTTACCATACCGAGGCAATTCCAATTCTGTATCATAACTCAGAAAAAGCATCTCCCTCGTCAGACCAATCTGCCCACCCAGCATCTCCAACAGTGCATAGGAATATCTATGTAAACATTTTCAGACAAAAATGCTAAATCTGCTAGATTTTCTTACATATTTGGGAGACATACATATATCCTCCCATTATTTCTTTGTGAATTGCTTATACGATCTCTTCTCAATCCTCTGGTTGATTCTTATAGTTATCATGCAATGTTTTATATGCTTAACTAATTATTCCTTGTTTAATGGCAGCTTCTTTTCTAGATTCTACTAAAAACTCTACCAGTGCTGGTCTTTTGTTTGGGACCCCCCATTTCTTTCTCCTTGCCTACACTCTGATATCAATTCCTGATAGCAAAGGCAATCTCTAATGTGCAGTCCAAATAAATTCTTGGTGTCTTCCCATTCTAGCAGCTTTCCCTCTCTAATTATTTGCTCCCAATACCTTGGTTCCTTTGCCAGTTTTCTGCAACAAATTCCAGACTCCTCTTGCATATTGTCTGCATCCCTGACTGCAGTCATTCCTATCAGCATAATCTATCATTGTTAGTTATCAATGGGTAACATGCAGCAAAGGATAATCCATTGTGCTTACCAAATTGAATGGATTTTTTTAGAGTTTTGTGTTAAATATTAATTTTAGGATGCATATTTTTTTAAATACCATTATTAGCATTGTTGAATTTACAATGTTAAACATTTTGAGATTCACAAGTTGGAGCCACTATATCATTATATTTTGAAGTGTATTTATTTGCAATAGAATAATTTTCCTGGCATTGGCATTAACTTGATAAGTGCATATGTGGTGACTACTTTTGGAAGCTTTTTTAAAGAGAATTTGCAAATATGAGATTATTTTTTACATTGGATTTGAATAGGCTGAGTAATCCAAGTAAAAGGAATAGAGTGATGAGCTATTTGATCAAGTTTAAGTCTAGTGTTACAGCACTGTGGACAATTTGGATTTGGGAGATCAAGAACAAATCGTATTAGTGAAGGGTTATAGGTCTTGTGGTACAGCCTAATCATTTTATATGGCATGATGAATAGCAATGATATTGTTGTTTTCTGTTAGTGGCCTTTGTGTGTTGGAAGGGAAACCTGCCACTTGCTCAAGTCACAAAAGTAAACTCATTGCAAATTACTTTAATTGCCAATGGAGTTTGTCCTTCCCCACTATTGTGCTACTGCGGACATGGTATCTATAAGTATGGGGGATGGGGAGGGGTACATATGATGGGGTAGTACATGTGGATTTGTAGTCTACATGTGTCAGGGTACAGGTGGACTTGTAGTCTACATGTGTCGGGGTACAGTTGGACTTGTAGTCTACATGTGTCAGGGTATGGTGGATTTGTAGTCTACATGTGTTGGGGTACAGGAGGACTTGTAATCTACATGTGTCAGGGTATAGGTGGACTTGTAGTCTACATGTGTCGGGATACAGGTGGACCTGTACTCTACATGTGTCGGGGTACAGGTGGACTTGTATTCTACATGAGTCAGGGTACAGGTGGACTTATAGTCTACATGTGTCGGGGTATGGGTGGACTTGTAGTCAATTTGTGTCATGGTACAGGTGGACTTGTAGTCTACATGTGTCAGGGTACAGGTGGACTTGTAGTCTACATGTGTCGGGGTACAGATGGATTTATATTCTACTTGTGTTGGGGTATATGTAGACCTGCTATTAGAAAAATATATATATTTTTAGGTTTACTGAAAGTAGATTTTAGCAAGTAATTTTCATGGTTTTATCACATGGTGCCAATATCTTTGGCCGAGTGACACAATTCCACTGGGATATACATTAGTGGATGAGCAGGGCTATATACTGGGGAGACTCATTTTACAATTTATTGTGTTTTTCTGCCACAACGTATGCAGTGAAGAGATTCTTATTTTATTATGAGGAAAATGGTTGTTTTTCAAGAAGGACTAGTCTTATATTTAGGAAAGTGGAATACAATAACTCAATTTGTCCCGGTCCCCTTCAATAAACACAATGACCTTTATTAAACTTCCATAAACACAACTATATTGAACAATATTTTAATTTATTAATCATAACATGACCATCCATATAACCATTTACTAGAGCAGCATAACCTAAGTCATCCTAACCAATAAGCAGCATCCTCACCTTCACTTGCTTACTTTTACTTATCAAGCAGCATCCCATCACTCACTTTCATTCCCCAACTCATTGAATTAAACATCCAACAACAGAGGGGAAACAGAAGAGGGACAAGCCTGCCCTTCTTCTCTGCCTAAACACCAGACCAATGAAATAGCCAGGCAATCTTCCATGTTCATAAAAGAGGGAGGAAGGGTGGGTAGCAAGTTCATGCTGAATCTGATTCCTTACCTAGTTACACTCACACAAAACCAGTTAAGCCCCTCCTTACACTTAACTCATTTCCTTACAACCCTCCTACTTTCCCAATTTAACACTTCTAGCCCCGCCACACTAACTTTCTTCCACTACCATCTTAACTCCCATTACTATTCCTACCTGACCCACTTCAGAAGATGTCCCTGGACAAATTGGTCTGTTCCCAAACCTCTTTTGTCCCAGTCCTCTTCAATAAACACACCACACCAAATGACATTTGATTACCTTTATTAAACTCCCATAAACATAACTATATTAAACAATATTTTAATTTATTAATCTCAGCATGAACATCCATATAACCATTTACTAGAGCAGTACAACCTCAATCACCCTAACAAAATAAGCAGTGTCCTCACCTCCCCTCACTTACTTTTACTTATCAACAAGCATCCCATTTCTCACTTTCATTCCCCAACTCATTGTTAAACATCCAACACCACAGGAGGAACAGAAGAGGGACAAGCCTGTACCCTCTTCTCTGCCAACCAGGCCAACACAGGCTGTTTCCCCTCATTCACTCCAGAACCTTCACCAAACCCTGCAAAAACAAACCTAAAGGGACATTAAAGAGGTCCAAATCAAAATCATTCAGGTGTATTCTATCCCCTCTGGACTGGATCTTTGTCATCAACATCCCAGTGTCCTATATAAATACCTAAAATAGCCATTTGCCTAACTTGCCTTAAATTAACAAACCAATGACCCCTCTCCAAAGCCAAAATAACTGTGGTACTACCTACGACCACACAATACACCTACCTGGGTATAACCTCTTTAAAATAACAGATCCTCACTGATTCTAACTACCAACTGTAGCTTTGGAATTATCCCAGATTGTCACTTGCCCAATGTACCAAAAGGACACTAAGAAGCCCAGTATCACACAGAACAATGCAAACCCAATTGCATGTCATCTATCCTAGCTGCAACCCCCTTTGCCTCCCAGTGGATATAAGAATGACCAAAATGAAATTTCCTTTCCTAGTAGAAGAAAAATTAATTCAATACTAAGCCAGTAACTGTGCCGAGTTATCTAATATAAGACAAGAAAACATTTGATGATCAACAGCCCATCCTCTTAACATCTTCAATTGATCTGCTATCCATCTCTCAATCTGATAGCCTTCTAATGCACAAAGAATGAGTGGAAACCTCTCACCAAAAAAAAAAAAAAACAACACACAGAAAAGCTCTCCTCATCATATATACAAACTGATTACACATCATCACCTTGCCTCCTACCAATCAAAATGAGGTCCTGAGGACTACCACCCAACATGAGACCACAGCTAACCCACAGGATGCAACCAATTATTCCATCATCTGTTAGTTTTCATACTATCAACCCTACCGTAACCTATCAACATATGAACCAGTCCAAGATTTATTAAAGTCTCATAACTCTGCCACCCATACAACTATACTAATCACAACTAAGTCCAACATGACTGACTGAACTGCTTTACCGTATTCCCAAGCCTGAACCAGATATTTCAACCATAATCCTTCCAACTAAATTCTTTCTTTCTCATGCAGCTGCAACACAGTTTACCAAATCTTGCAATGCTCTATCATACACCTTCCTTTTAAAAGCTGCCCAGGATTCCTGGACCAAGCATCTGATTATTCCAGGCCAACCTGACACACCTCATCTGGCAACACCATTGGCTCGTACCAGTATGCCAGCTTACCCGAATGAAAATTAACCCTTTTCTCCTGCAACATCTCCTGCTAGACCTTCAAAGCCAGCCAAATGGGAACTAACTGCAAACAAGCAACATCCCTCCTCCATTCGCTTTGCCATCTTGTCGACCAGTGAGCCACAAAACATTCCCCCCAAAATATGTCCCCATCCCAAGACTTCCTGCCACATCTGAAAACAATTGCAAATCCCCTTGAACAATCCAATTCGCCTGCCAAAAGCCATACCTTTGAACTGGTCCAAAAATCACAACCACAATGCTAAATTAGCATGTACCATTTTATTAACCCTCACCCAATGATGCTTTCCTTTCCCCCCATTCAACAAGAAAGGCCATGAACCCACAAAAGAAATGACCCAAGTGCATGACATGCAAAATTCTGGAGCCTGAAGAACTTCAGGACATCCTTAATCCGCATCTTGTCCTCGGCTTTCACCCACTGAATCTTTTCTTTCAAAGTGTTACCTTTACATCTGGTAAATAAAACAACCATGACCTGCATCCACTACAATCTCATAAAAACAAAGCCTTGCTTGGCCCTTCTAACTTCTACCTAACCAACAGAACACCCAGTTACTCACACATCCCCAAAAACACACGCATACCTTCCAATGCTCTGCCAAACCCTTCACCTGCACTTAAAAAGTCATCCAGATAATGTACCATCTTCTGGCTGCCAACTCCATTAGAGAGCAGTGCAAAATATCTCAGAATGGCACAGGCCACTGAGCATTCCATCAGCATAGCCTTGTCAAAGCAAAACTTAAACCCAACAACCATGCCCAACCACAGCCACTCTTCCTCCCAACCAGTATTAAATGAAAAATGGATTCAATATTTACCTTCACCAATCATGAGTCTGTAAACTCCTGAATAACCTACACTGCATCATCCAAAGCTACATAACTGACTTTTTCCATCATCTTCCAAAATAAAATCATTCATATAATTCACATTGGGATAAGACACATGGTGAATCAAATGAAATTCCCTGCTGCCTTCTTAGGAACCAACCCCAACAGAGAAACCTCAAATCTGTTAAAGGGAAGAATATCAAACGGACCCATTAACCTACTTGGCAACCAGTCCTACTCCACCAAGCTATCCAAAATCTCATCCTTCCCCTGCAAGGGATGCATATTCCTACAAACTGACCCCGCCCCTTCCACCCTTGATTTAATAGAAATTCACTCAGAAAACCCATCTATTAATTCACCCACATTAAAGACCCAGCATACCCCTGTCCCAATCCCCCAACTTAACTTGGTAGTTAGCAGGGGGGTTTATCTACCATAGTGGTTTGCCAAATGTCAGGATCTCTCACATCCCAATGCAGTGACTGATCCACTGCCTCTGGCTCTCAAAACCTGTGATTGTACTACAACCAGGCATTCCCCATCCACGGACACTATACCTCACAGATCATGCACAAATAAGCCAAGAGTGGCAAGTCTAAGGCAGTATCCTTCTCCAGCAGAACCACCATGTAATAAATAAAGCCTAAACCCAATTGTCCCATGTGCTGGGCCATATTCTACCTATCCTCCTCTGCCTCAAACCTGCTAAAGCTGCCAAAGTCTTTACTGTTTGTGGTTTCTGATTCCATCAGACATTGAACCCCATCCAATTAATTAATTAATTCAAAATATCAAATTATTCCCCCTTCCAGATCTTTTCTTTAACTAAAGTAGTAGGTGAGGGGGGGGGGGGTCAACCCCCCCCCCCCCTTGCCTCAGGGACAGCTTAGCTAAACCAAAAACCTGACCAGATCCCAAAGTCCCACCCATCCTCATGTGGTTGTGACTCCACCCCACCTGTGGATGACCCCAAACTCCCCATAATCAAACCTAAACACCTGCTTCACCCTGCTCCTGATGTATGTCATCCTCACCTGTCCCACACTACTTCCAAACCACACCAAATCTGACAAGCCTATGTGAGCACCTAACAATGTATCATTATCTGTGACCTCATTGCACACTGCTCCAGTGGCTGGAACATCCACCATAATAGCATCCATCACCTGTCGAGTCCCCTTCCTTCGGCCACTGCCTGATGCAAACTCTGTGCTTCCGTCATTGGCAAAAGAAAGAGAGGAAGAGAAAAAATGCAGTTGAAAGTACCAAATCCTGTGCCCTGCAAACTAAGGCTCATGATCATAACCTCAACACCTATTACAGCCATAAGGAATATGAACAAAGTCATAAGTACAAGTGGGACCACAACCCACAAATAAGACAATCTGAACATATTGCCGTGACAAACCTCAGCTCATTGATGTAATAACAGCTTCTGTTGTAGCATAACTTTCGCAGGATATAATGCCTGCATCTCAAATACCTGTCATTATTTCCTACCTCCTTCTTTAAGGACCCACCACCCCTTCCCAGAAACCACCAGTTATGAGATGGTCAAATTATGAGACAAAATTTCAAACATTCTGAACAGTGGAGAGGTAAGCCTCACTACTCTACTCCAGTGAGGTTTTTAACACAGACAGCAATTCATACCTGTCAACATTTAGAGCAGGAAATGTGGACAAAGATACAGATCATGGGGGCACAGAGACCCCAACAATGGGACACTTTAAATAATACTCTTAAAGGCTTAGATTGCCACTCCAAACAGCTTTTTTTTTTTGAACTATTTATAAGCCCCATTTGTGTGGGACAATCCTGCATTAAATATTCTAGCTATCAAAACAATAAATAGCAAGCAAGCCAAAACACAATATTTACCTGAATACCAAGAATATAATCAAGAAACAACTAATGACAATTAAAATCAACATAAAGACATTAAAAGCCTAATAGTGTGACAGCAAACAAACTGAGAAATATCATCACTGCCACTGTTAACTTCAGATTAACACAACCAAAAACAATATTAGTACACAACAGTCTTGTCCGGTTCTACAGCCAGACTCATCAAGGCACTCCAATGTGCCACTTAGCTCTCACCTTCATGACAGAAGTGTGGTGTGAAGCCCTGCTTTTGCCTCAGTGATTTGCTTTCTCTCAATTAACAAGGTTTTATTGCATTCCACCACAAGTCTGGTATGTCAACCTCTATCCTCCAATACAGTTAGCGACTGTGATGCTTCCCTCCTTTTTTTTTTCTTTCTTATATAATGTAATGGCCATGCAGCCAAACAAAGCAATTTCACCTACCCAGTCTCTACTCAGCACACAACATATGTCCCCCACTCTCTTTCAACTGTTGGTCAAGCTACAAGCATGCGCGATCAATGACCATCACTTGTGGGCATCTCACAACCAGTGAAAGTTACTCCTACCAACTGGGGAAACATCATAGTCAGAAAAAAACTGGATTCCAGAGCTTATGCAGGAAGAGCTGACTATGCCATCTTATCCAGACAAGATTCAAGCGAAAAATATAGACAGCTATTTAGGAAAACTCGGTATTGTTCTTGATGTTTCCAAGTAGAAGACAGGGGAATATGGGCCACTTATGCTTTACACCATAACCACCAAATGTTAAGAATGCAAGAGATAACCAGAAGATCACAAAAAAACGCAAAACCTATGTCAACCTATGAAGGACACACAACACAAAATAACCATTCTGCTGAGCCTGAAAAGCCACCAACCAACTAATCCCATATGAAAGATGCTACCACACATGACTACCCAAACAACAAACTCCTTAATTACCAAGAATAAACTAAACTGTACAACTAACCAAAAAGTAGTTACCAGTCAAACATCCCCAATCACCCGACATACCACTTAACTAATCTTCACCTTCAAATCCTTCATCAATAGTATGTTGCAGCAAGCCTTCTTAAATTTATAAGTGCAATATTTAACTGTATCTCTGTCTCGTCCCTGTGTCCAATGCTATTGGATGTATATTGCTTGCCCTAGCTTTGAATAGGTATAAAACCCATGCCAGAAGAGAACTTCATATTAAAAAAAAAAAGGTTACTGATGAATCATCTAACCAAGTTCTTCTATCAAAACCACTCATTACAATCTGGCAAGCACATTCCTGCTTCCAACATCCGCAAGCACCCGCGAAGAATCTAAGTGTTTCCACTTTTTTATTTTTTTTGTACTTTTTAGCAACCCTTTAAAAGCCAAATCATGCATTCATAGGATAACCCCCCCCAGAACTACCACCCCACACTGTTAAAGCTGCAATACGCATGGGTGGCAACCGACCATTACCTGTGCTTGTCTCAAAGCCAGCTAACAAGCTCATTCTCCTTCCAGGACCATCCTAGTCACCAGGCGGCACCATCACTGAACCATCACCATCAATGCTTACAAGTACATGCTGTGTGGCCATGACAAATCAACAGACCACCAGAAAACCACCACGCAAGCAGACCAACAAAAGCAAAACACGAGGCTGTGAATTTTTTAAGACATTACCACAATACCAGCAACACAGAAACAGATGAACAAGTTAATTCTCTGAAAAGAAAAGTACTACCTTGGTCCAGAGTAAACGCGATGGACACTATGCTAACACACAACCCATGGACCACCACCTCCAGGCCCCTTATCAACAATATGCACCCACCAGTTCACGCCAGAATCTGATTCCTTACCAATTACACTCACACAAATCCAGTTAAGCCCCTCCTTAAACTTACATAATTTCCTCCCAACCCTCCTACTTTCCCAATTTAACCCTTCCATCCCTGCCACACTACCAATCTTTCTTCCACTACCATCTTAACTCCCTTTACTAATCCTACCTGATCCACACCCAAAGATGTCCCTTGAAAAACTGGTTTGTTCCCAAGCCTCATATGTTGGGACTTAGTGGTGGACCTGTCTTGGATAGAAAATTAGAGATTTCAAAGTACATATTATTCTTATCAATATAAATCCAGATCTAAGACGGATACAATTTACATAACCATAGACCATGTTTAAGTTGGTCAAAGTAGAAGATTGGCTTGATATCACTGTCATTGGGGTGAGGAGGGTTTTTGAATTTCATCAGATCATTAATTAAAGTAGATTTTCCATGGAGTAGTCTGAAGATGGAGGTGTTATGAGATAATTTTAGTCTTGAATTAAAGGTAAGAGTTACTCACTGTGGTCAAATTTAATGAGTGATTCGGTAAGTATAGATGCTGAACAGAGGGGTTCTAGATTGGTGAGAACCAGGTTCAGTAGTTTTGAGTCCCTTATTGGGGTTTGGACTAGTTGGTCTAATGAGCTGGCATTAATGAAGTCCTAGAATCTTTGTGCTTACTTATCTGCTGTAGTATATGTTTCCCAGCTTATGGAATGGTAGTTGAAGTCACAACTTGATGACTCAGATGTGCTGGGATCCATAATGAGGAGTGTTAATTTGTGCAGATTTGCCTCATGGTTTGTCAGGGTCATGCAGGGAGGTAAAGTTGTTGGCAACAATGTAGATTTGTTTCTGATGAGAAGGATATAAGGGAGTTCAAGATTACTGTATTGCATATTGAGTCTGGTGGTGAAATGGTCTCTTAGGGACACAGAAATTTGTCTTTCACTAAGACTTTCCAATTTAGAGTTGAGTCTAAAGGAGTGGTAGGCATTAAAACCCCTGCTCTGTGGGGGTGTTGGCTGTTCTGAAACCAAGTTTCAGTAGTTACACATAGGTTCATAGGTAAGTACAAGGTTATCTGTCATTCTAGGCCATTTTAGGACTAGTTAATTTCCCTTTTTGTGCTCAAAATAACAAATCCCATCTTATTATAGATTAACCTTACTCATGCCATGATCAATAATTATATATTGCCCCAACAAAAATAACTGGGATCATACCATAGATAATTCGAGGGGACTCATGCATGGGATAAAGCATTTAGGAGTTGCCACTGTCTATTAGTTGTAGTACAGGAGGGCAGTTCTGGGGGAAATTTTCTGTTTCCCAGCCATAGATCTAAGTTACACTTAAATATGGACAGGGTAAACTTTGTTTTATGTGGCTAGTGTGTTCCACAGCAGCGGTATCCTATTTGAGATATACTTGTTCACTCCAATCCATTCTGTTGATGTTGCAGAAGAGGTTTAGATCCCTAGACTAAGTATCTTGGATGCCATATGACTTGCTGTTGTACAGTAAATCCATCAGCAATGGTTGAAGGATGCCTTGTATGCCAAACACAGGTCACCTCTTCGCAGTCTGTTGGATACTGAGTACAGTGACAGGGCTTTCAGTTGGCCCATTTATGACATGTTGTTTAGGCTTTGAATCCTTTTAGTAATCTCTGGGCATTTCAGTTATTGTATGTGTCTATTTTTTCTGAAGTGTGAGATGCCTGTAAGGAGTACAACTTTTTCTTAAGGCGTCTAGCATTCAGCATTGCCACCTTAATATTGTTTTGATTTTGACTGGTTATGTATGTAATATGATTAGACTAACCTTGCCTAAAAAGGCACTATGAGGCAGGAAAAGTTTTGGCCAATATACAAAAGCAATAAGGAGAGAATTGCAGGCCATCCCTAGCAAAGCATTCGGGGTTGTCAGTCATCTCCACCCAGCCTAACGTACATATTGGATGCCCTTAGAATGCTACCAGTAGCTAAGTAAATTATCTTCTGTTTGTATTCAGGCATCATTCTTGATGATGATATGATACTGCTAAATACTAGTTTCACACCCAGTTCAGATGTATACTCTGAGAGCGCCATCATGTCATTTTCACATGATCCAAGAAGATCACTCCTATATGCACAATGATCAGGTGGTATACATCCCTGTGTGAAGGAACTTGAGGGCCCTAGTGCCACTACAAATCCCGGCTCCTGATAGACAGATGTCACTCTGTCTTTGCTCAGTCTAGTGAGTTGAGCATTTGTCTGTCTATGGAGCACCAATAACCAGGGAGTTGGTAAATGCACAAGCCTGCTCCTGCTGCCTTAAGAGCTTCTGTGTGCTGACTAGTAACAAAAGCACCAGAGGAGAAACTTCTGTGTGCTGCTTATGTAATCCCTTTTTGTGGCTCTGTTTATTGTATTGTCAGCAGATGCTCTATGTTGGCTTAGACCTGCTGATATTGAGTAATTTGCAGGAAGTAGATTTGAGGTTTAAGCTGATGCCTAGATTTATGAGTTCTGGGATGCTTGTGTAGACATGTTTTAACTGCATCAACATAAGACAGCCTTGTGTTTACAGTGTATATGGATGTTGTGTTGGTTTGGGCAGAGGCAAGACAGTGTTCAGCTCACTGCATGCTACTGGTTTAGGGAGGGAGTCCTCCAGTTTAGTTAAGTATTTAAACCTATCACAGATAGGGGTTTGTTTTCGGTGAGCATGCAGCAGTTCTTACAATGCCTTACAATACCTATAAGTACCTATAAGGCTGGTGATAGAAGGAAGATCAGCCTGATTTCTCCACTTGATGACCAGTGCTGCTGTGTGATGAAGGTTAGCGAGGACTAGAGAGGGCCATGGGAAATAATACACAGAAACTTTGTTGGACTAGCAAGATACTGGGCCACACAGCTAAAAGAACTTCAGAAATTTGTACGAATCAACTTACCTCAACACAGTTCCATGTAGCCCAGCAAAAGCTTTTTTTTCTTGCAGCAAAAGTAGGTAATTTGGTCACTGGAGTTAAAAGAAGCTACCCTTTAAAAAGAACAAGAAGAGAGAATTTACTTGTACGGACTACCCACTATGTAAATACAACTAAAACAGCAGTAAATATCAATCAAGAAAACAAGTGAAATTTGAAGCCCAGGTACTACCAATAGGCTGGACAAGGAGAAGGTTACTGTTAGCTGCCTGTCTTGAGCCAGAATCCGCCACATAACACAAGCACTCAGGTCACTCCAGAACAAGTACAAATATGACTCTGTCATTGTTCATGTTGGTGTGAATGACCTGAGCCATACCTCCCTGGACTACATGAAAAGAGACATGGAAGAGCTCTCTGATAATGTAGCCCAGGCGGGTATGACCCTGACCCTGAGTAGCATCCTGCCCTCACCAAGAATGATACCTCAGTATAAAGAAAAAATTATCAATTTCAACAATTGGCTAAGCTTCTGGTGTCATTCAAAGGGGATCCAGTGTCTGTCAGCCTGGGATGACATGCTCGACAAGCCGCGTTGCTTTGCAAGAGATGGCTTGCACCTGTCACCCCTTGGCTTTCGAATACTGGCCAAGGCTCTTGTTGCCCCCATAGTGCCTTTTTTAGGCAAGGCTCAAAATTCAAACCCACCTCCGTAAACAGCACAAGTAAAAAACTGAGGGTTATGCTACTCAACGCCAGGAGTTTAAATCTCAAAATGCATGCGCTTGAAGCACTCCTAAGTATGGAGAATGTCAACATCTGTGCAGTAACTGAAACCTGGTTCAAGGCTCCAGAGAGCACTCCAGCACTACTGGGCTACAACTCATACCACACATTTCGGCCACAGAACACGGACCGAAACACAAAAGGAGGGGGTGTATCCATATTCATCAAGGATACCCACACCTCCAGGTTAGTGGTGCAGCATGATACCTCTGAGATCATCCATGTGCAACTAACATCGGGCAAATCTGCAATGCAAATTGTGGCCTGCTACAGATCACCCTCCATGACCCAAGACCACCACTCCACCTTTCTGGAGACACTGGAAAACATGAAGGTCCTACCGAACACCCTGATCTTGGGAGATTTCAATTACCCTACCATTAACTGGGAAAACTACTTGAGTACAAACTACCGGGCTCAATACTTCCTGGAATTTATCAACTCAAATGCCCTGGATCAGCTGGTAAACTCCCCTATCAGAGGCCACAACATATTGGACCTGGTCATCACCAACATGGGCGACAGGTGCTCCGTATCAGTGGTCAACCCGTCACTGGTTATATCAGACCATAAACTAATCACCCTGGATGTCCACACCCCACCACCACCCCCAACCAAGGAAACCACAGTGAAAAACTTTTCTAAAGCAAACTTCACCTTACTTAAGGCAGAGGTGGTAAGTTTCACCGTCCCCACGCTAAAGGATAACACAGCCTAAGATGCAGAATCCTTTACAATTGCACTCTATGAGTATCTACAAGGATGCATGGATTGTGCCATCCCTAGCAAAACCAAGACTCACTCCCCTAAGAGAAGGAAACCAGTCTGGTGGACCCCTGCCATAAAAAGGTTATACAACAAAAGGAGGAAACTAGTTCAGAAAAAAAGCAAATCCCAAGAAGGAAAGACATCCCTGATCAGTATCAGTAAGAAACTAAGGTCCCTCATAAAATCATCCAAGGCTAACTTCGAAAAAAAAATAGCCAAGGATTCGAAAGATAACCATAAAGCCTTCTTTCGCTATGTCAAGAATCTACGTGGCAACTCGCAGATATGCTCTAAGATAGTAAAAATAGCACAAGATATACTGAACCTACTGATATTGCCAACATACTGGCAGATAGATTCAGTGCAAACTTCACCTCCCTCTCACCTTCAAAAGGGCCTACAACAATACCGGAAAAGTGTAGTGTCCTGGAAATCACAGAAGCACAGGTGAAAACAGCCTTTTCAAAAGCCAAAAAACACAGCATCAATGGGGACAGATGGTGTCCCAGGCTGCATCTTGCATGAGCTACAGAATGAACTAATCCCCCACCTAAACATGCTGTTCAACCTCAGCCTCTCCACAAACTACGTGCCCATAGAATGGTGCACAGCAATGGTTATTCCGCTCCACAAAGGAGGAGCCACAACTGACCCTGGTAACTATCACCCCATAAGCCTGACTAGCCTGGTCTGCAAGGCTGTGGAGCGCATCATCATGGAACTCATTAACAAAGACATTAGGAACCTCCAAACACTTGACCCGACCCAGTTCGACTTTGTTAAGGGAAGATCATGCCTACTAAACCCGGTTGACTTCTTCAAGACAGTTATCAAGGCCATAGATGAGGGAAAGGTGGTTCACACAGCCTACCTTGATCTTGCCAAGGCATTTGACACCATTCCTCACTCGGGTATTATAGAAAAACTCACCAGCCTGAACATAAACCCCTATGTCACAAGATGGGTTGCCAACTGGCTTACAGACAGAACTCACACGGTAAGAATAGCGGGCTCCAGGTCTGACTCTAAACCAGTCACAAGTGGTGTCCCGCAAGGCTCAGTTCTGGGACCCCTACTGTTCAGCATATATTTCTCAGAAGTACAGGCAAATACAGGAGGACTATGGCTAACCAAGTTCGCTGATGACTGCAAACTGGGAGCCATAACTGACTCTCCGGCTGACATGGACATCCTCCAAAAAGGCCTTACTGAGACAGACACCTGGTGTCAAATTCATGGCCTCAAGCTAAATGCCAAAAAATGCATAGTCATCCCATTTGGGAAAACCAACCACCCACGAATTGCCACATCGATGGCAGCCCCCTTAATACAGAAGAGGTAATAAGAGATCTGGGGACCCAGGTAGACAGTAATCTCTCCTTTGGCAATCATATTGCCAAAGTAGTTAGGAAATCCTTCTATGTGGCCCATCTAAATACTAAGGGGTTCGCATCTAGAAATAAAGAGGTTATAGTGCCCCTCTGCTCATCACTCATCAGACCCATCATAGAGTACAATGTCCCATTTAGGATGTACCTCACAAGACACTTCCAACAGCTTGAAAGACCACAAAAGCACCTCACCAAGAGGATTACTGGCCTCAAACATATGTCCTATGCAGCCCGACTGAAAAAACTCCGGCTGTACTCAGTGGCATATTGCTTACTCAGAGGTGATCTCTGCCTGACTTACAAAGCCATGTCCAACTCAGAATTGATGGACATGCTCCACGTAAAGAAATCCAAGTCACTGCGAGCCACGTGCTCTAGTGAGCTAAACTTCGCCACAACAATAAATAAAACATGCTGGAGGTATAGATTTCTGTCACAGAGACTCCTCATGCTTTGGAACAAAATTCCTAACTACATTAGGCAGAGCCCCTCACCAACACTCTTCAAGAGAAGCCTTGATGAGTGGATGGGTAACAGAAAGTACACCCCTGGGATCACTTCATTGGCTCTGCTTGACAGAGGCTCAGTTAATTAATCAATGGGGCGGTGAAAGCTGACACACTCTGGCTAGGCTTAAAATGCCCTCAGGCAAATAGCCTAGTACCTACCTATGAACCTATGTCCTGCAGTAACTTGTTAATTTGTCTATTTCTCAGTTAGATGAAATCACTACTTAAATGCAAGATGGCCAATATACCAGGCCAAATAAATTACTCAAAGCAGAAAATAAAATGCAGAAAATAAAAATACAGAAACAGTATCAGGCAATGCAGAACACAGCTTTAAATGGCTATATCAGTTAGGCAACATAAGTGTAGACACACACACACACACACACACACACACACACACACACACACACACACACACACACACACACACGAAAAAGAAAATAAAAAGTTCTCTTTGATTTTTGAAATCTAGCCGATAGTGAGACACTGAATGCATGTGGTACAAGCCACTGTAGTCATCAGTTGACAAGGTTCTTGCATTTTACACACACACACACACACACACACACACACACACACACACACACACACACACACACACACACACACACATCAGCTGTGTACAGGTTACGTGGATTGGGATGTCAAAGTACAGTTACTAGTCTTCCACACTTTTATACTTTGTTATATTATCCATGTATTTATTGATTGATTGAGTGATTAAAAAAATAACTTTATTAACTAAACAACACATTATTGACATCAATACAATATCATTTAATGGTGCATACAAATCCATTCCCATCTGTGTTTATACATTCCCTCATTCTTAACGGGCATTATAATCACAAAAGTTAAAACTTAAGATAACCATATACTTTACTTCCTTCAGATTTTTCTCATTTGCAGCTCATAAGCATCTTACAACAAGATCATCACTCATTTACCTTTATTCTTATTATTCTCTGGTCCTTCTAATAATAATTTGCCAGAATTATTTATTAAGGGTGTTCTGTGAGTACTCCCAATTACTTGAGTTCTCTTATGCAGTTCTGGGTCTCATTTTATATATATCTATATATATCTATATATCTATATATATATATATATATATATATATATATATATATATATATATATATATATTATATTGTATAATTAAGTTGCAGTATTCCATCTCTTTTCCATCCCCTAGTGATTTTACTTTCTTTCCTGTTAATATGACCAAATGCATCAAAGTTTTAGTATGTTCAGATGCCCTCACACCTTGAAGACAACTTACTATCATATGTTCTCTCCTTATCTGCAACCGTCATCTTAAAATTGTCCCTATTAGCAATTACATATTTGTCTTAAACCAGTCTTATCTCGAGCAATATAATCACACTCACTGACATAATCTTGTAGGCATCTCCAGTACTTTGGGCTTATCCCTGCAAACATATTATATGATGTTTCTGTGGTATAAAATATACCTGAGTAGATATTTCCAACAAAAATTCTAAACTTCCTAGATTTTGTTGCCCATATAAGTGGAAGACATATTTCCCTACATTCCTGCCTTGAATATTGGAGCCCTTCGCTGTCCTCCCAGTCTTGCTTCCACTTTACAATTCTAGCACACTGCATTCCTAATAGCAACCTATATACTCTATCAATCTGTTATGGTTGCATTCTCAGTATATACCAGTTAATCAATAGTTTTATTGCTTCTGGCATCTTAACCCCATTTTGCTTTTTTTCTCTACCTATTTATCTAATGCCAAAATCAAGAATAGACGTGTCATCTACTCATTTTGTCTAAGGTGGTATAGCTGATGCACTTGATTCCTGCTTAGATTCTTCTCTGTCTGCTTCAGTTGTTTCTAATATACTATTCCCTGTCTCCTTCCTCTCTTTTTCATTGTTTGTTTTAGATTCCTATCGTGTGACCCCATGTCTGTATGTAGTAGCTCCATCTTCCACTGCTCAAAACTCCTACATCCTAGACTTCTATGAGTGGTTTTACAAATATCCCTCTATATCTGCTTGCCTTTTGCATAACTCTTGGCCATGCATTTAGCCTCATGACTTCTGGATCTTTACTACCTTGTAAGATAGCCAATTGCTTCCAACCTGAGGAGTAGTTATCAGTTTGTACTAAAAAGACCAACCTCCATTATGTTGCTCTAAAATATTTCCTCATGTTCACCACTGTCATGCCTCTCTCCCCTTGGGCGAGACAATTTATATGAAATGACTGTCAGGCTTTTATTACCCAGATACATTTTTTCAAGGATGCCCCAGGTATTGTCCCGTACTTCTTAAAAAAAGCTTGCCCACCATAAATTATAAGGGGAAATGCAATAATTTTTAATGGCTTTATTTTATTGTCCAATGTATGGGATGACGTATTACTTCAACTACCCTCATCTCTACCTTGTGTTCTAGTCTGGGACTCCCTTGAAAGCCTTGCATGTATTTCCATTTCCCAATTTTTTTGTACTCCCTATATGACACTCATTACCCATTTCTTATCTTTATCTTTAATTTTCCCATTCTGAGAAAGTTATATCCTCCACCTTTTCATGTCAACAAATAGACTGTGTAATAGTGCCTTTGTATAACTTTCACATTTCCATGATTTCAACCAACAGTTGGGATTTCTCCAATGCCTCACCCTTACAGTATCATGTTGGGATATTGATTCTATATTTACCACCACATGACCAGATATTATAATTGGATAAGTCTTAATATACTTAACTAGATATGAATGCTCCTCCATATTATAGATTCTGTCTAACCTTGCACATGCCATATGTCTCTGAAAATAAAATGTATAGTCTCCTCTCTTAAAAATTTAGGCTAGCTATCTACCACCCCATACGTTTTAAATAAACCTTTAAAAATCTCCCTTCCTCTGTGACTACCTGCTTCCTTGGTCCATGAATTATGCCTTCGTTCTCTGCTACTATGTTGTAGTCAACTGTCATGATCTGAATACCTGGCTGAAAACTCATAAGTTCATTTTAATATACCATTCACTTTACTTCTTTTCATTTTCAGTGGTACATATACTTGACTTGTTACCTTTCCTCTAGCCACTACCCTCTTGCCACTACATGTTTACCCAGTGGATTTATCTTTTCTTCCTCCCCTTCTAAGGTACAACCTTCTTCTTTAAAATCCCAACACCTCTTTTACTTGCACTATGGCATTTGGCTGTGTACAACTCCAAAAACTCTAGTTTTACTAATTATTTATGCATTTGTTTATTTAGGTGATTGTCTTTTAGCATTATTATATGTAGATTATACACTCTAATGTGAGTCAGGGCTTTCCTCACTTATGTTTTATCAGTTAGGCCATTTATATTCAAACACTAACCTTCAAATTCATCTCATCATTTTCTTCAGTAACATCAGACATTTCATTTTATAATAATGGCCTGTTAGTAGTCCTATGCAGCAATTTGATGAATTATCCTTTAGCTGCTATAACTAAACTCTACTTTAGCAACCAATGTAAACCACACACATTTTAGAATTATACACAAGCTTCTATAACTTTAACTTAAACCTTCCATTCTCTGAAGTTGAGTCATGTTCATATCAGTTCTGCTTCCCCCAAAATGGAGACTAAAGTTATAAAACTATCAACTCGTAACCCTGCAGTCGACCCTTCTTTGTGAATTGTCTGATGCTGATGTTTAACAGCAGCTCAACCTCAGATTTCTGACAACCTTGTCTAAGGGAATTTGTAGTCTCTCCTTAAATAAAACATGTGGCTATTCTTGCTATTTCCTATAATAAATATCTACAGACTTTTGATTCCCCAGACATTCCTGAAAAGTATAACAGCTACTTATGCTGAAGTCACTCAGGATGTCCCTCATCAGTCAATCCAAACAGCGAGATTATACTCTGAGGCCGACCCTCTCCCCAGATACACCCATTTCTCAGGAAATTGATCGTTAAATAAAAATACCATCCAAGTTTTCACTCAGTCCCATTGGTGCCTTTTTCATTTCTTTCTGTTTATTTTCAATACTTCTTCTAAAGACCAGAAGTAAAACAAACATTGTTTCCCTTGTCTCGTGTCTTCTATTTTCTCTCTCTCTCTAGTTTTGTCTCCTCTTTATAAAAAGCCTTCTAAATCTTTTAGTGATAGCTTAGGAGCCAGGAAAACTCTGACATCTTGTCTGAGAGTTAGCACAGAGGTTTAAGGTTGTGTTGCAGTTCCTGTGGTACAGGGTTTGAATCTCTCAACCCTCATTTGTCCATTGTGTGATTTTGAGCAAGTCACTTAACCAGACATTGCTCCTGGATCATCCTTGAAAAGGAGTTATATGTGTAGTGGGCCTACCTGGTTAGCAAACAAGTTTTGTTGTTATAATTATTATTAATATTATATACATTCAAAAAAACACCATTAAACTTGCTGAATATGACAACTTGAGGTCAAACAGCTACTCTATATTTTCTATATACTGGAATTAATTTATTTATTCTAGCTCTGGTGGTAAAAGTCATTGTCAGCAAAACTCCATTTGCTGTCTAACTGCAGAGTTTTGCCTTTAACCTACAACTTAAAAAGGATGGCTTCATGTACACGGTAATGCTGACATTTTGCCACTGTAAGTTGTGACAATATTTTCCTGTTACCATTTGGTGTATAAACCTTGTGAGCCCTATTCAGATCAATTTTAGATTCCTGGAGAACAGTCCATTCACTTAGCATTTTTCTCATATAATACAGGGGATTTCTTTCGTCCGAACTGCTGTACTGGAATGTTGAAAAGAACACAAGATTTCCCTCCTGGCTCTTATTTTTAACTCACCTTTTTTTTCATTAACTTCTTGGAATGCTTCCTCTTAAGATAGTTTCTCAGTATGCTCCTGGCATACCTTCTGCAACTCATTATACATTTCTTCTTGCAGATGAGCACTTCCTCCATTCCTTCTATTGTGTTGTTATTCAATTTAATGTAGTCTGTCAGGGTACTTCTCAACTTAATTACTTCCTCATGCATTTTATAAATCTTTTCAATTAGAGTTCCTATTTCCATTCTTCCTTTGGCCTAACTCTCAGTTACAGACTCTCCTTAGCACTGCAGCCCATGTTGGATGGGAGACTACAATGGAACTCAATTTCCTGTCTTACCCTAGGGCAATTCCTCTTACTTCTTCCCCCCTCTGTGGACATTAAATAGATAGTAGGTTCCCATGGCATTTTTTCCAGTTTTTAATGTGAACTGTTATTATTGTATTTTTTTACTGGATTGACTATGCAGAAAACCTAGACAACTGCCTTAAATGGTTAGTACCGTACCAGAAGTTCCAACTGTTCATTTATTTCCCCTTAAATACTTACAGCTCTTCCTCTTTTTCATATGTAAGACTTCCTTGCTTATTTTTTAACAACCTAACTTTTGCCAGCCCTTCAAAGTAGTTTTATTACCCTTCTTACACACATCTGTCTCACTAACTTCTAGCAAATTTTTTAGGATATATTTTCAATTTCTTCTTCTCTCAGACATTCACAATCAATTCTGGAGTAGTTTCTATCTTCCCTAAAAGATCTCAGAATTTGCACATTACACAGCCCTTAAAGGTATTTTTCTCTCAAAAGATTTATAGGGAATCGTCAATGTCTTTCTTTCATTTTGTTTCCCAATATCATTAACCTAGTCATTATAAGGGTCATCTCAAAATGTGCATACTACACAGCCCCCCTAGAGTCTTCTTTTAAATATGTTTGCTGGGAAATACTTTTATTTTGCTTCCCAATATCATTAACATAGTCACTATAGAGGCATGATCCAACAAAATTATTGCATGACTCTCAAACATGTCAATCAAATAGACATGCTGCTGTGCTAAGTAATTTCAATATACTCTAGCCCAACTGCTATATCTAGGGAATGGTATGCAAATCTTCATGCCGTGGTGGTACGGCGGTAGCGTTGTTACCTCACAGCAAGTGGTTCTCCCGTTCGATTCTCGGCTGGGCTCGGGAGTGCCTTCTGTGTGGAGTCTGCATGTCCTACCCATGGTTGGGTAGTGTTCGAAAGACATGCATGCATAAATGGGCGTGCCTTCGTTGAAGGATGAGCATCGAGCTGGCACCTCGGCGTTTCGTAAAAATCTACTGCCAATCATTAGCAGAGTTCCGCTGTGGCGACCCCTTACCAGGAAAAGACAAACAACAACAACAACATGCATTCCAAATAATTTCATATCTTTAAAAATCTAGCTTCACTATTTATAATCTCCATTCTAGGCCTTTCAATTCATACTCATTACTACTAACTATGTCCAGTCACAATCCATGAATAACATGCCTTGTTGAAAGCTTAATATGTATTCTAAGATTCTTCAAAGCTGTACACATTTGTTTTAGGGGAAATCTAATTATATGGCCAAGTAATCCTCTTTCCATTCAGTAGCACTCCTATTGCTACAAATGATCCAGAATTGTATTTTTCTCTCTCTTCCTCTGTCACTCATGGTGTCCCTATCCCAATCAATAATACTATGCCTATTTTTCTTTGTCCTTGACATCAGGCTGAATATCTACCCTGGAATCATTTCATCTCTTTCTAAATAAATTGATTGTAACCTTATGGTTTGCACCCTATAATTCTTTATATGTCAGTACCCCTCTATTTTTATCTAAACAATTAAGGCCATCAGCATTCATTATCAATATTTTAATGCAACCATTCTAACAAATACAAGTAATATTTACTTCTGCTATATGACATTTACTTTCTATATACTTTTCCTTTTGAAATCCTGCATAAATACATTGTTGACTGACAAACATACAGAATTTCACATAAATAACTCTTTTTAACTTCTTGTTACATTTCTGAACTATTATTCCCACCACAACTCCTGAACATGAATAACCAAATACAAAAAAATATATATAAACATTTTCAAAACCAAAATTCACTCTGTCTAAATAGGAGCAATTGCTCTAAACTGACAGTTGCATAAACCTCTCAACTCTCTAGATTTCAGCAGAATGTCCAGATTTTGGCATCAAATTTTTGACCTGTTTCTTATAAAATTGTGGTTTTCTTGCAAATCACTGGCAAATCATTGAGGACTAAAGTCAGAAAATAATGGTAGTCATCTGAGTTTCAGACTTCATATCCTTCAGAAAAATTCATGCTAATGCAAAACCTGTTAGTCTATCAACTTTCTAGTTTGTGAGAGGAATATTTAAAGTGTCCTTATTTTTGGGCCTTTATCTGCCCATTATTTGTGGTTTTATCCAGATTTCTTGCCTTAAGAGGTTAAGAAGTATGTTGCACATGCAAACATTATCTAAAACAAAATGCAGGTTACTCACTAGAGTGCATGCCTGTGCCTGCTCTGACCCAGAAATAACCTTTTATTTCTTTCATCTTTATCTCTGCCCCACCCTACATTCATTGAAAATAACTTGCAAGTGTTCAGTTACTTGTTAATATTTAGCTATCTCTTTAAACAATTCTCTAGCTAACATCAAACAAATGAAAAGTATTGAATTACTACCATGAGTTTATCTAATTGTAGCTGATACAGGATTAGTTTTTAAATACAGACATTTTATTATCATTTACTTTTTATTAATTGCTTACACCTGACATTGCCCTTTAAAGAGCAAAATACCCTTCAATATCCCTTGAAAAGGGCAACCGCAACAAGCTGTTCAGACATATCATAATCGAATCCCTAGAGCTCTGGGGTACTCCTACCCTTTTCTTTCAGACACCTACAGTTCTTGCAATGAAAGTCATGGACTACCAGTGAGACCTGCTATGGCATATTGGTTATATCCCTGATTCACCTGGAAGCCTGCAATTGAGAAACTCACCTGGAAATCTCACACGATTACTTAAATATTGTACTTGCAAACAATCTAAAGGAAGAACAAAACCAATGTCTACCTATTTGTGTGTACTGTCCTATTCTTTATTCTATAATCTATATAGACATTAGAAAGCAACTTACTTATTCCTAAAACATATGCAGCACACATTGAAGCCACACCCAATTGCAACTTTTCTAAACCTGTGTGCAGTCTGAATCCAAGCTTCTCAACATTAGAAGCAACCATTTTACCAGACGGCTATTATGTTTTACATTGTTCTAATGTACCCACTGAGGCACTCCCCCAGCAGTTATAATAACACTTTTTGCCATTGTTCAATCATTACGATAGACTGCTACTTTATAACTTTACTGGAGATTTACATAGTTTAAATCAAGAAGCTACCAAACAAACAAAAAAAGTCTTACCTTGCATTAACTTTTTTTTCTTTTTTCCTTTTTCACAGTCTTTGGGTACATTTACTCAATTTACATAACTAGTATTTTCCCACTTCTTGGACAAAATGGGACTTATACTTTTCAGCTCTCACATGTATTCAAAACAAATTACTATATTCTTCATTGCTTTCTAGGGTTGCCACCTTTTCAAATACCGAAAGTGGGACATTTTTTGTAGAACTGTCCGATTTTGCAGGACAAAATATATAACTTCACTTTTTTGCCAAAATAAAAGCTTATTCTTGTAGCATTTGAGTTGCTTGTGCTACTTCATATAACATTTAGGCATTTCAGATAAAAATAACTGTTTTATGCAACTATTAAAGAAAACTTAGAAATATTTTTGTCCCAAAATGTCAGGACATTTGCCATTTTTTGATTTTTTTTGCAGGACACAACTGCCCAAAGAGGGACTGTCCCTCGCAAAGTGGGACAGGTGGTAACCCTATTGCTTTCAAAGACTTATATGCTGCTCTTTATAATCCCCTCAGTTATGACAAGCATTTCAATAGTAGTTTCACCTAGTGGATACCTTGAAGATGTTTTTTTTTTTTTTTTTTTTTTTTTTTTACCAATGTTCTCATTCAGGACAGTAATTTCAAATATAATTTCATAGAGTGTGACTGAGGCTTTTCAGTTCTTCCACTCACACCCCAGTGGGATTTATGTTTTACAGTCCTCTCAAAAGATCAGAATGTTTTGTTCGTCACTGGTCTTTAGCTGGGTCTTGAGGTTCCCTCATTGCTGTGGCTAGTTTGATTACAGCGTCTCCCTAACTATTTTAGTCAGTTCACATGCTTATTCATATTGATGCAGCATTTTCTCTTAAATCTGAGACATTCCTCTTTTGGTTACCAGTGATGACAGTCTTATACTGGCTAAAGCTTCATTTGAGCTATCTCCTTTTGTTGACTTGTTCTTCGTTTGCTTTAAAATTTGTTTAATACCTGTAAGGCTCATTCACTCTCCATGAAAGTTTTTACCCAGTTGGGAAGAAAGTTGTGAAAATGTCTAGATATAGCAGTTTTAAAAAACACAAGGGTCCAAAAACCGTTAATTCAGATAATTGCGATGAAAGGGTCCAGCAGCTGTAATTACAGCTAACAGACTAAAAGTTCTAATAAAAGAAATGAACAGCTGCTACAGTAACTTAAGCTAAGAGGCTCCTCAAACTAAGGCCTAATGAAAGACTAATGTGTTAACAGCACACACCTGTCATGAGACTCCAATGGCTGCTGTAACAACTAAAGGGCTAACAAAGAAAATGAGCAGCTGTGCTAACATCTTACACCTACCACAAGGCTATAACAGCCACTATAACAGCTAACAATGCAATGGCTCTCTAAACCTACCACAACCTCTGCATGCTGTTGCTAAAACCAGGGGTATTTGTTTCTCCCTTCCTTACCATTTTCATTAATAACATGAGCCATTTCTTGCATGGTTTTCCCTTTGTGCAAATAATTATTTCGGCTGTCTTAAGGGCATGGTATTATCATTGCATATTTTACTTACTCTAATAGTCTAACTTTT